>NC_136797.1:23475706-23970706 GCF_951216825.1 Electrona antarctica
AAAGCATAACATAATGTTAACACCAAAAGGGGTTCCCGCCCCAAAATGGGCTAAAGTCTGCCGGGGCTATAGATCCGTACGTGGTTACCAAACTTTTTATCCTGAGACCCAAATGTGATAGGTGTGACTCGTGTTGTGAGCTTGCAGATCGGCTATTTTCAAGATGTTTGCCTCTTTCTTATATTATTTGATAATTTGGCGAATTTCTGGCTTGTCTTGATACTATAGTTTGTTATTTTTGTTTGATGCAGTAATGTTCTTTTTTCATTCCATTTATTTTCTTTCTTTCTTTTTTCTGGGGTATGAAAACGGTCTTAAAAGTCCTTAAATTGTCACTTCACGGCCCGGACGGTTAGCTCAACCGTCTGGGCACCTAGGCTGCTGAGCCAGCCGGACGGCGTGCCGCGGGTTCGACTCCCGAGCCCGACGGCCTTTGCCGCGTGTCACTCCCCATCTCTCTCCCCTTTTCCTGTCTAACTACTGTACCCTATCAATAAAGGCAAAAAAACACCAAAAAACAGGTTGAGAACTACTGATCTAGATGGAAGACAGTCGATACTTTTTTTTCGATTAGGTCTAATTGAATAATCGAGATGCACAGTTTAATCTTTTTTTTTTTTTTTATATATCAATGAATCTATTTTATTACTTTGTCCTCAAACAGTCAGCGTAGTGCAAACGTTGTGGAAATAGCAGATCTACAAGCTCACAACACATCACAAGCCGACGCTCTCCAATTTGCACCATTTTTGAAGGTTTCGTTTTTTCCATTTCGCCTATTAATGAGGAGCCCGAAGTAGGGATGGATTACTAATCAATCATTTGATTAAATGATCAATAGTCGCACCCTGTGAAATGACCCTTTTTTAGTGCTTTGTCACTGTGTTCAACCTTAATCACCGCCGTCTTGACTTTGCTATTTTCACCAGAAATCATCGAGAGGCAGAGGAACAGATAGGCTTCACAGACAGTACAGTTGAAGGGGCCAAATTCTTGAGAAACAACAGGGAGCTTGTATTTGGGAGTCACACGTTACCTAAACGGGCCTCTTTTGTCTTTTGTCTTTCTGTGTCACTCCCTCCTGGGTCTTTTTTGGAAGTTTTGAAAGTAATATGCTGCTCCACTGTCCACCGTTTCAGCACAACGCGTCGGAGAGAATAGGAATGAATGTGCGACAGAAAGGTTCAAGAGCAGAGCTGTTGTATTGTTGTTGTTTTTGGTGTTTATCAGTTAATGGATGCACGCGTGTGTGTGTGTGTGTGTGTGTGTGTGTGTGTGTGTGTGTGTGTGTGTGTGTGTGTGTGTGTGTGTGTGTGTGTGTGTGTGTGTGTGTGTGTGTGTGTGTGTGTGTGTGTGTGTGTGTGTGTGTGTGTGTGTGTGTGCGCGTGTGTTTTGGGGGGACTCAAAGATGTTGACGAACAGGGCTGGCATTGTCCTCTTCTCTTCCATCCCCCATGCTTCATATGGCAACACAGTTCCATAGCTTTTACTCTCTTCTCCCATCTCTCTCTCTCTCTCTCTCTGTCTCTCTCTCTCTCTCTCTCTCTCTCTGTCTCTCTCCCTTTGTGTCACCCTCTGACTCTCCCCCCCCCCCCCCCCCCCCCCCCCTCGTTCTCTCTCGTGGACACAGAGGCTCCATTGTGACAGCAAAGCCAGCAGACATGGGATGAAGGACATGTATAAAAGGGGGGTGAGATTGAAGGGGAAAATGTGTGCCTCAAGGTTCTTCAACTTCAGAAGAGACTCTAGAACAGTGTTTCCCAAAAGTGGGGTCCGGGGACCCCCATGGGGTCCTTGAGGGAGTTCCAGGGGGTCGCCAGCTAAATGATAAGTTTGGAACCAACATGGACCCATGGTATGGGTCTATAACTCAGAGAGTGTACGGGTCCCATTTGGTTCCAAATAAATAGGTCCATTTGGTACCATTTGTACACTCTCAAGAGTCTGTAACGTAGTAGTACACTGTACAATTATCAGTGTCGATCTAACTCTGAGGCTCCTTTTCCACCAAAAAGAAGTTTGGTTCTAGAACTGGTTCCCTCCATTTGGACCTTACAGGTCCAAATATACCTGTAAGGGTCCATTTGGTCCATTTGTACACTCTGGTTTGTACACTCTGTACACTATGGTTTGTACACATTTGTACACTCTGGACCAAAATGGACCATTTTGGTCCATTTCGTTCCAAACTATCATTTAGCTGGGCAGCGGGGACCCCCTGGAACTCCCTCAAGGACCCCTGGGGGTCCCCGGACCCCACTTTGGGAACCACTGCCGTAAAGGGTCCAGTCCATTTGGTCCCCTTTGTGGTCCCTGGACCCGACGTTGGGAACCGGGCGCTCTAGGATGTTGTTCCCTTTGAAGTGAAACAGCATACTGCAGCCGATAACAATGTTTCAACATAATTTGTTGACACAATCTGTCCACACTCTCCACACACAGACTCACAAGCTGAAAACAATACCAGCCGTGGCTGGCTGGTAAAAAAAATACAGAAGGAAAACAAAAAGGCCATTTAGGCCTGACGTCGACATTTTAAAAATGTCTTTTTAAAATGTATTTTTTTCTGAAAAACCTCATGTTTCTATATCAGTGGTTCTCAATATTTTATGTCAAGGACCCCAAAAATTATATGTAATATGCCGCCGACCCCCATCTGAAAATATGTTGTTCCAGGGGACCTCTCCAGAAACAAAGATTTGAGTTAAAAACTGAAACTCTGAAAGAATATTCAAAGATTTGAGGAACATTTTCACGATTTTTCAAAAAAAGCAGACCTACAAGTTCATAGCGCGGCACTCGGTGCTGCGCTATGAGCTTGTAGCTCTGCTATTTTTCAATAGCTAAAGTATAGCATAGGCCTAATGCTTAAAACACAAAGGGGTTCCCGCCCAAAATGGGTTTTAAGAGACATGAATGGTTACAGTCACAGACTTTGCCTGTCTTCTTGTCTATAGTCTATAGTATTTTATATGTTGAATACAAGAACCCTCGCCTCAAAACACGCTTGTCCCGACTCCCGGGTCAAAGCTGGCGACCTTGGAACCGTCACCACCAGCAAAGTAAAACTATGCCTAAAACGTAACCTTATTCCTAAACGTAACCTCAGTAAAACTATGCTTAAGACCTAGCCTTATTCCTAAACGTAACCTCAGTAAAACCATGTCCAAACCTAACCTTATTCCAGTGTAACCTTGATAAAAACTATGCCTATACCTAACCTTTATTCTAAACGTAGCCTTGGTAAAACTATGCCTATATACCAGGGGTATTCAACTAGATTAGGTCGGGGGCCACAACTGTAGAATGATTGTGTGTGGAGGGCTGCACAGCGTGCGCGCAAAGCGCAATTTTTTTTTGGATTCTACAAATGCATTTTGTGTTCAAACACAAAGATTTATGTAGGCTAATACATTTGTGCACAGTATGAGCACAGGGTGATATATGTCTATGCAAGTATATGCTATACCTTAGAATAGACCTATTTGGCAGAACGAGCGTCAACGACCACTAGCTGGAAACACACACGTGTCTCTCCAAAAGCCCTTGAATATGATAGAATATAATTTAGGATTACGGTCATTATGATAATCTAGCACTTTATATATTGCACACTGATGTGTGAGATATATACCTGTAACTTTCTCTCATTAAAAAAAAATAAAAGTTTATTTTTTATTTTTTTATTTTTTGAAAGTTATTCCAAGGGCCACTAGGGGGCGCTCCGCGGGCCGCATTTGGCCGCGGCCGCCAGTTGAATAGCCCTGCTATATACCTAAGCTCATTCTTAACCATAACCTCAGTAAGACGGATACAAGAATAAAAGCAATGCTGGGGGGCGAGCAGGGTGTGTTTTTTGGGCTAGCGTTCCGGTTCCGGTTGCTGTTCATGTTCTAGTTTTCATATTTCTAAATGTTCATGTGACGTCTTCAACCAGCTGTATCTCATTTGTAATCAGCCCTCATGTGTATATTATTGGTCTTGTTCCCCATACACACTCAATCCTTGTCGGGTGATTGTTTTGTGTCGAGCAGGGCAGGAAGTTCACGGAGGCCATGAAAGGCCACCAGCCGCCGTCGCCCCTCGTTTTGGCGTTATGCCCTTGCTTTCAAAAAAATGATCTAACCCTGAGGCCACAGTGGCCTTGATGCCCCGTTCGTACTGCCCCAGCTGATTTTGACCGCTTTCTCATTTGCATGAATGTCAAGGCCTAGGAATATCACAGTTTATTGGATTATTAATTATTGTGAAGTAAACGTGGTAAACCAGCCTGTGTGGCACATTGAAGAGTAATCAGGAAAGGTTTGTGTGAGCAATGCACGTAATTAATCTTTCATTCAGGACACACGCTGTGGTTGCTACTGGTTTTGTTTTATTCCGGAACGCAGTACTATGGCTGATGTTAGTCACCTACACTTTGGGGTCAAGTAAAGTGTAAGGGGAACATACCGCAATACCGTAACCTCGATTTGCGATTATTCTAACCCATTTTCACCCAGTTCCAACTGCCTATGCTGTAATCCTGGGCGCTACTCTGGGCGCTACTCTAAACCGAGCTGTGCCATTTGACACAGCTCGGTTTACACATTTCTTTATTCTGTTTTATTTCTACGTACATAGTTTTGTTTTTGTCTTTTTTTCTCATGCAGAGAGGGAGAGAGAGAGAGAGAGAGAGACACTGAGAGACTGACTCTCTCGGTTAATGTAATTACTGACAATGTCTTTGTGTTTGTGTTTGTCTTTTCCAGATAAATATGCTGAGTTTGACTTAAACGACCAAGGAGAGATTGGTGAGTAGCAGCAGGGTTGGCTTTGCTGTTGGGGGGAAGAGGGTAATATATATCCATGGCTCTGCTCCTGATATCCCCGTCTGCTCATTCCTTTGTATACGCTTTTTACCGGCTTCTCGGGGCAGACTGAATGAAATGCATGCATTTCCTTTTTTGGGAAATGTAGACTGGCTGATATGTTTGATAACAAATTAACAATTTGACCAATTTAGACCTGAGGCCGATTCTTGGAATGCCTTCTAAATCAGTTTTCTGAAAAACGTACATTGATATATAGCTAATATATATATATATATATATATATATATATATTGTTAGACAGACTCTAGAACTGCATGCACTCACGCATGCGCATGCACACACACACACACACACACACACACGCACACGCACGCACACGCACACAGTTCAGAGTCTTGTTAGACAGACTCTAGCACCCCACACTACAGCATCCCGGTCAAAACAACCAGTGATATGAGAGCTTGTGGATCTGCTATTTTTCAATAGCTAAATTATAACATAATGTTTAAAACACCAAAAGGGGTTCCTGCCCAAAATGGATTTTAAAACAGGGCATTGGCACACTATGAAGAGCTACTGTGTGTGTGTGCCTTTTCAGTGAGTTTTTTTCATAGCGTCTTTTGAAGTTTGGAGCTTCTTTCTTGACTAAGAATCAAGATTTGTATCTATGTATGAAATAATATTTATTTTCTTGTCTTCCGCTGTCTGGCAGAAACCTTGTATCTTCATATTTTAACTTGTTATGTGTTTTTTGATAAATGAATGCCCTAATCCGTCATACGCGGTGTCACACAGATGTAGCAAAAATAGCTGATCTACAAGCTCAAAAATGTGTTGCATTGTAGACCAGCTATTTAAGCTACTTTATTTTTAAATGTTTTTTTTTTTGTGGCTTTCGCCTTTATTTTATATATTTTATGGAGGGACAGACAGTAGGCTGACAGGAAATGGGGAGAGAGATGGGGGGGGAAGACATGCAGTAAAGGCCGTCGGGATCGGGAGTCGAACCCGTGGCACACTGCCAGACTGGATTACCAGCCAAGGTGCCTGGACCACTGAGCCATGGCCCAGGCAGCTACTTTATTTTGAATCTGAAAATTAACAGTTTTGGACATATGAGGTTTCCACCTCCACAGCGATGATATATCAGTGCCTGAATAAATCGATCAATTAAAAAGAAACAAGAAAATAACGGATCGGACAAAATGATTATGGATGAGTCCGTTGCAGGACATAATAAATGCCTAAGTGAGAATGAAATAGTTACAGTGTATATATTTCCCCTCGTCAGACATAATGGGCCTGAAGCAGATGATGGAGAAATTGGGGGTTCCTAAGACCCACCTGGAGGTGAAGAAGATGATCCTGGAGGTGACCGGAGGAAGCAGCAACACCATCAACTACAGGGACTTCGTTAGGATGATGCTGGGAAAACGCTCCGCCGTGCTCAAACTGTGAGTGTCCGTGTGTCTGTCTGTTTTTCCGTGTGTGTGTGTGTGTGTGTGCGCGGGTGTGTGTGCGCGTGCTTGTGTGTGTGTTTACTTTTGATAGTTTTGTCACATCCTGTATACGTAACAGGGTCTGACAGAATGTGCCGCAGGTAAATATGAACAGAGCAGACATTACATTTGAGAAATGGTCTTCCATGTAAGCATTTCTATCCTATTCTATAACAGCAAAAGTGTGTCAAACAAAACATGCCATGAACAAATCAAATCAAGGAAATAGGTCATTGTTGATGTATTTTATGGGGTTTTTCGAAGTTAAAATGTTGGGGTATCGGCTCAATATAACATTAATTTGATTTTTTTAACAATTTAGCTGCCTTTGATGGAGTATTCCGTCAATTAAAATCCAACCATTGTCTGCCTTTGTCGGAAGGCTTTCTCAGCCTTGCTGGTCAATGCTTCCCATTGCCCCACCCACATTTTAGACAGCCCAGGTTCTAGTACACACTATTAGTATTGTCCTTCATATAATAAGGATTGAAAACATTTCCTCGTGGCTTGAACCTGGGAACCCATTCTATAAAAAAAAAGAAAATCACATTTATTTTTTATCCCTTTTTGTTTTTTCCTTCTGAGAGCACAACCTCATTTTTGGGGTAAAACGGGGAACTCGGGTTTGGCTCCTCCCATTTCTTAGTCCAACTCCTCCTGGGTGCGTCTGTGTTTATTCGTACTAACAACATCAGTACAAACCCATTTAGACCGGTTACGTTGTTATACCTTTCAATCCGGGAGCTACCTCTGGGTCTTATTAGTTGTTGCTATATATGCATGTAGCTAACATATTGTTTTTATTTTTGTTGAGGGGCGCTATCATAGAGTATATAAAGGATAGAGACCGAACTGGAGCACTAGCCCCGCCCCCAAGCTATTCATTTCGATGAAGTTGCTCAGTGGCGTTTTGAAGCACCCGGAAGACTGCCGGAAGTACCTCCTCCGGACCTCAAATTTGAGGTCCGGGGTGACGTATGGGTGACGTAGGGAGTGATGGTCCTACGTGTTAAAGCACGGGTCCGCCTGCAGTCCTTCCTCTTACCACTAGGGCCCAGCTGCTTCAACTTTGGAGCGCCTCACTGGCCCCTTGGCGCTATCCCCTCCAATGCATTGCTTTTGAAAATGGCCATAATGTGGCAGCCAAGTCTATGGAGTTTGTAATTGTTTAGAGCAACAGTTAGAGCAGCAGAATAAGAATTTGAAGGTTTTCAGAAAACTTAGGTTAGGTTTTCAGAATCGGCCTCGGGTCTAAATGGGTTCAGGCAGTGGTGCTGACTCACTCATCTAGAGAGATTGTTGTGGCTGTACCACAGTTCTCAATAACACACTTTGTTTACTTCCTCCTAGACCTCTCAGGATTCCCCCCACACAACATTCTTCACATTCTACAACTCCTTCTCAGCTATTTTCAGATATCAATGTGTGAGACATCATTATTTTAGAAAAGATTACAGTCTGTACTTTCATAATCTGTAAGGAAATGAAAACATGGCCGTGCCCTGCCTGGTGCGCTGTATCTCTGTATCTTGCTAATTGCTATTAGGTTAGGAACTCGATGATAATCTAATCTTACTTTTCCACCGTGTTGATACATCATTAAAGCCAGCCTGATATATCGGTTTGGTCGATATATATATATATATATCGGCCATTATTAGACTTTTTATATAACTATGCTGCCAATGTGTCCTGATTTTGTTTTTACCACTTTTAACACCTTGGAGGCGCAAGACGGAGATCACCGTCAAGTTCAAGTGCACGGTCAGTTGACCGAGACGGAAATTGATTAATCTCCGTCAAATTAGTGCTATGAAAACTGATCGCATCGCTCTACAGCCTAGAGGCGCTTGTTGCGCAATACTCGGTGTTGCACAACAGTGACACGTCATCGAAAATTTTCCCTGCCTGTTTTAGCTGACGACAACGAAAATCTTAAAACGTTCATAACTCGCGATCTAAATCATCCCGTCTAATTATGAAAAAATATCCTGTGTTAGACGGCGCTCCGCGGTCCAGTCGCTAGTCGCGATAGATTTATTCTTACCTCCCGTTGTTGTCGATCGACTCTAGAGTGGTGTGGCTATTGTTAGCTGCTACACAGACATTCACAACAACTTCCGGTCCGCCGGTAAAAGTGGTCCGGGCGCTATAAACGATGGGCACATTTTATTAATGGATTAAATAGGCCCGAGCCCTCAAGGTGTTAACCGGGTTTCACTATCTTTGTCAAAATGATGGTAATTGTTGGTCTAGGGTTCTCCAAGCGTCGGACCCAAAGAATGTAGCATCAGTCAGGTGCTCTAATAACGTGGTTCTCAAAGTGGGGTCCAGGGACCCCCAGAGGTCCTTGAGGGGGTTCTAGGGGATCGTCAGCAAAATTAGTTAATACAGCTTCAAAATCAGTTAACAACTTTAACCCTACATACATCGACTGTTTGAAAATAGCCGATCTCACACAATGCACCGCTAATTCACTATGAAACCCGCTTTGAGCTTGTAGAACTGCATTTTTTCTTTTTGCGAAAGAGATTTTGAATATTTTCGAGACATTTTTTTACAACTCAACTCTTGTGTGCGGGGGAGGGTCCCTGGCACAGAATTTGGAGGGGTCCTTGACATGAGCAGGTTTGACAGACCACTACTGTAATGTGCGTACGCCAGAAGGAGGATGCGTGGTGGTGTGTGTCATGCGCTGCGTCAGCTCGTTGTTTATCTCCCAGGCAGCAGGGGGTTCTTGAGGGATGACCAACGGTGGTGATGTCACCCACTAGCACCCACGTAGCGTTATCCTTTAATCACCGCGGCCATGAAGCGGTCATTAGTCAGCCCGACCCGGGGCCTTATCCTCAGTCAGGATCATGTGCTTAGGTACGTGCTAATAGGTTAGATACTTTAACCACTACCACCAGTAACTCGGCCATGACCTAAACATCTCTTTAGTGAAAGAGAGATAAAGTCAGCCGACATATTTGCCCTCGGTGCAAGTTTGATTTAAAGTGGGTTTTGTTAGATAAAATAATGATAGTTGAGTCGGATGCCGGTGCCGGTGGTGCTAGGAACAAGCAAAGCACATACAGTGGCAACACTTTGACAGCAGGAGAGAGTGCAATGAATCAAGTGAGCTTAAGTAGACCGCCAATTTGGTCAGCTGCTTGGCATGTCACACAGGGCCGTGCAGAGAGCACTGGGGGGGCAGGGGCTCAAACTCCAGAAAAGGGCACATGTGTGCCACAAGCCCTTATTGGCCCCCACATAAGCTCGTATTGGCCCCCACACCACATCCTCCCCCCCACATGTCCTTATGTGGCAATTAAAAAAGAAAAAAAAAAAGTTGTTGTTGCCCTCTCCATAAAAAAATAAAACGTTTTTTATTTATTTTTGAGAAAGGGCACTTTTTGCAAAAGGGCAGGTGCTCAAGCCCCCCTAACCCCCCCCCCCCCTATGCACGTGCCTGATGTCACATACAGTAGGCCTACAGACAGTTCATCGCCCACATAGTGCTGCTCATGCGTGTTAACAAGTGTATCTGCCCGGATTTTGCTTGCAGGCTATGCATCGTTAATACATATACATTTATTAAATGGATCTTCCCATAGTAATCATTATTGTAGGGGTTTTTGTTTGTACAGACTACAGTCAAACACTGTGCCTAGAAGGATATCGATAGCACCAAAAAAAAGCCCTTGCAGTCTTCAGTAACAAGGGTCTCTCCAGCTATTTAGTAAACAGAAAATACATTCTCCGGCGTCGGTATACCAATTTCATCCAATCAGGAGAGAGAACTCACAAGTTAAATTGACAATTTATGGGACAGAAAAAAACACGAGCAGACCAAATTGGACCTGGAACGCTGTGACATTGTATATCGTTGTGTAATACATAACATGTATTGATTGAATACTTTATTAGCAGATGCGTTAGCAGTACAGGTAGTGCAGTCAAAGTTTATGCTAAAAGGATAAAACGAAAAGCCCCGGGAGGCTTGTCTCCATTGTGGTCCATTGTACTCAATTCAGGCAGGATGCTAATTGGTAGTTCTGTTTCCTAACCCATTTTGGGGCGGGAACCCCTTTTGGTGTAAGCATTATGTTATGCTTTAGCTATTGAAAAATAGCAGATCTACAAGCTCATAGCGCGCCACCGAGTGGCGCGCTACGAGCTTGTAGATCTGCTATTTTTGAAAAATCGACTCACATAGAAACATAGCTTTTTCAGAAAACTGTCAGGATGTAGAAGACATTTTTAGAATCTGATCGCAGGTCAAAATGGGCTAAATGGATGGAGTATGAGGTGTGCGTGAGGTCATGCATACTACTGTGGTGCTGGTGAGTGCATGAATGTGTAGAGTTTATGATTGACGTGCTAATGGGTCCCTGGGGCACACGTCAGAGGTCAGTCGTTATTATCACGTCACGTCAAACTTGTGACATCTGGCACAGGGCCTATATTTATCATCTCTGTCGGATGGAAACCTTGCCTGTCCAAAAAGGTTCCTTTTATTGAAAAAATCACACCTGTGTGAACTGAGTGGTGCAACTCCCCCCCCCCCCCCCCCCCCCCTCTCTCTCTCTCTCTCTCTCTCACTCTCTCTCATTAGCAGGCAACAGTGCAGCACTATCTCTCTCTCTCTGTTTCTGGCACAACAGCGCCCCTACTGGTACTCGTCACACACAAACATAGGTTAACACGGACATTGCTGTTCCTTGGAGTGGTTGCGCCACTCAAAGATCACACCCGTGAGAACTGAGTGGTGCAACTCCCCTCTCCCCCTGACCCCCCCCCCCCCCCCCCTCCTCTCTCTCTCTCTCAGCTCTCTCATTAGCAGGCAACAGTGCAGCACTATCTCTCTCTCTCTGTTTCTGGCACAACAGCGCCACTTTTGCCCCTACTGGTACTCATAGTCACACACATAGTCACACAGTCACATAGGTTAACACGGACATTGCTGTTCCCCTTGGAGTGGTTGTGCCACTCAAAAAGTTAAACACAAAGTGAAAAAAGGCGATCTGCAAGCTCACAACGCCTCACATCTACTGTTGAGCAAGCAAAGCAAAGCAAAGCAAAGTTACTATATTTACCCAGGGTAACTGGACTAAGCATCAGATACTTGTTTACAGCCAGGCCCTGCTCATAGAACATTTCATGGTAGTGGTTCAATGCCTTGCTCAAGGGCACTTCAGTAGTGGTAATTTGAACGTGCCGGTCCGGGGATACGAACTGGCGACCTTCCGGTATCAAGACCGCTCCGCAAACCGTTCGGCCACCGCTGCCATCATACTCATGTATGATGTCAAAATGGGCATTCATTTACACAAACGATCTATGGAGATATGAGGTTTCTGCCCAACAGCAACGATATGAGTAAATCACAGTCATAGGAGTTCAGCATGGCTGAATAAAATACTGATAAATAAATCCTTATATATTACACTGTATTACATCTGAGGAGCAAGAGGATGAACTTGCAACACCTCCAAGTAGCTCTAGCAGATTCTGCTTGTAGCAAAGCATCTTTGATGTTAATTTCACCAGACAACTTAGAACAACCGTAGAACATGTCTAGTTTATTAAAAAAAAGGGGAATGTCTCCCAAGGCACAGACATTCTAAAACTCATTTAATAGTCTGGCTATTGCACAACAAGAATTAAAAAAAATACACCTACGCGTTGCGGCAACAAGGCCTTCATCAGGGTGACTCATTGACAAATTGATGATGATACAGAGTGAGACATTTTGTAGTGTAAATTTGTAAAACGATCGGTGCTGTCAAAAAGATATTAATTCTCCTTAAAAGGTCCTTCAAGGAGAGGCAGTTTATTGCAGCCTGTAAGCCCTTTAAACCTGCATGGCCAGAGCAGCGAGAGCCAGGGCTTTACCCTGCCGGTGTTTCTGACTGTAGCATGTCAGCTCTGCTGCACTAAGCTGACTGGACTCAAATATTTTCAATTCCAAATAATATGAATCAGCAGAGAAAACAACACGCAACCTACTTACATTCTCCCGAATCTCTACCGTGTTGGTATTCCTTACATAACCATTTAAAGCCTATACTGTGTACTTAGCTGACCGGCGGAGTCCCCCAGAGGGGTCTACTAGGCCCCCGTCCTTTTTTTCCCCTCTTCCTGCTACACTCTTCTGTGAACATAGCAGATCTACAAGCTCACTTGTATTTTCACCGAATGCACAACCCAGAATAAGGACACAATGGTTCAAGTTAGGGTGACCATAATTATTATTTTTTTACATCACATATCTGTCGCTACCTTTTGATATGATGTTGTTGTTTTTTTCACGTTTTTTTTTTGTCAGTATCAGGGGCAATTATTTTAGCACTTAACACACTGTACCTTTATATGTGTAAGCACTCAAAACTCAAAACAAATGCTATTATTTTAATTGTGGTGAAAAACCGGGGCTATTTTAGGCCAAACGGGGACGTGCGGCCGGTCACCGTAGTTCAAGTGGTTGAATCCCCCCCACCCCCGGCCCAGCTTGATGTAGTGCACTTCACATTATAATTGCAAGGGCCTACTCGTCACAGCAGAATATGTTGTCTGTAATTATTGACTAAAGCCTGTGTCGAGGAGACAATGGCAGGGTTCACATTTCAGGATAGAATAGAATAGAGAATAGACCTTTCTATAGCTGTAGCTGGTCTATACATTGATCCTGTGGGGATCATGCAATGTTTTTGTATGACACGTACAAAAACGACATAAACAGAAGAAACATCATAACAATACATCAAGATCTATTATGTATGTAGAACTCTTATTATTTTCCCACAACTATCATTTCAGTCCTCTGTTAAAAACATTGCCATCAGTCTCTAAAGGACAAAAAGTTAAAATGGCAAAGGTCAAAAAGTACAAGTTCTGGGTTGCCAGATCTCAGGGTTAGTACCACCTTCTGGGCCATATAGTGTAATCGAAACTGACCCTGAACCTGTGAAAGAAATGCATTTCATTGCTGGTGGTTCACTTAGTCCAGTGCTTTTTGGGCGCTTTTCAAATCGAGGACCCCCAAATTGCTGTGGATTTGGCTGCGCCCCCCCCCCCCCCCATCTGAAAAGAGTTTGTCATTGTCAAAGTATATAAAATATGGTTAAAGTTGTTAATATGATTGTGATGCTATATTAACATTTGTTTCTGGACCCCACTTTGAGAACCAATGAAAAGAGTCAACGAGCCATAGTGTGAAATTGCAAGTTAGCAGATTGATTTGAAGATTTTAAGTTTGTGTCCCCTTTGTAAGTAAATAATTACAGATTTGTCCCTAGTCAAACAGACTAGGGAGAGTTTCTTTTGCTGAAATGGCACGTTGGCACATTTTATGATTAGATTCTGCCAGATAAACCTATTACATTACCTTAACTGGTTTGTAGAACTTTGCTTTTCAAAGCCTGTTTTTTTTTCCAAAGCCTGTTCCCACTGCAGCATTGAATGTACTGTGTACACACATCACCTTCCAACTGCACTACAGTACAATTAAGGTCTGCAAGGTTTCCATTACATTCTTTTCTTTTCCTCCAGAGAGAGACAGGAGACTGGAAGGAGAGGGTTGGGTACAAAACGGCTTTAATGTATGTTAGTGTTAGGCAGGGCTTTTGGCAGGGGAACAATTGACTAGCCATCATTAGACGGAAATAATAGGTCAGTCTCCGCAAATGAGCCAGGTCTTGAGGCCAAATGCTGGCCTTTGTAGTTTGTGTTTGTGCTTTTTTTTCTTCTTCTGAGAATGTGATAGAAAAGGAGAAGGTTTAGACCTAATCCTACAGATGGCTGTGCCCCGTTAAATGCAATTTAAAGAATGGAATAGCACTTAAATGGCTGACACCATTGGCTTTCTTTTATAGATTGGCTTAGATGCTGGGTTAATTTAATTCAAAGCTTATGTTGCAGATATAGCTGTGGTCGTGATTGACAGTATCGCCAAGTAGAGTAAGTCGACAGTAGTGCAGACAGCGTGAGTTTGAGGAGCCGATCGACTTGTCGGGTCCATTGGATCACTGCTCCTTATGGGCTTAGAGGAGCTTTGCAGAGGTTTTCCAAAAAAGGAAAGTAAAGAAGTGCAAGCACAGTCGGGCATTGCTTGGACTAGCTAATATTAGCTCTCTCACATTACTGCGTATATCACTGCTTTTCTCCTTCATTCCCTGACTTATTGCATTCCCATTGTTTCCTTCACTGCTTGGTCCACATACTCTCACTGCAGCTCTTGTCAAATGTTTTATTGTCTCCACCAGGCCGAAGGCATGGGGAGAGAGTATGTTTTGCACTCCGTCCGTCCGTCCGTGTGTGTGTCCGTGTGTCTGTCCGTCCGTGTGTCCGTCCGTCTGTGAACAGCTAATCTCCGGCATCGTTAACCCGGTCGATGCCAAATTTAGCACACACACTCCCTGGATGCCAACGATGAACCTCTGCCCCAAAATTTCCAGAACGGCCTGTTATAGCGCCACCAGGAGGCCGCTTTGTGCAAAACAAGTTTTTGGACAGTACACCTACAGATTTTGTCCAAACATCACGCAAATTGGTACACAGTCTCTCTAGAGCCATTCAACAAAACGGGTTTTTCAGATTTCTCAGACTCCATCCTGATTGGCTAAGATTGTCTTCCAAAGTTCGCAGGAGTGCTCAGTTTCAAACAAAATGCTGCAAATCATGAACACATCGTGTGATTTCCGTGAAATTGCGCACGCACATTCCCACTAGGCCGAGGAAGAAATGCCATGTGAACATTTTCAACTCAGCCTCATGGTGGCGCTATAACTGGCCGAAAAGTGTTTTTACCTCCAATTGCACGGATTTGTGGATAACTTTGTATGCCAACTCCCTAGAGGCCAAGGAAAAACCTTTGCCTGGAATTTTTCACATCTGCTCTTTATAGCGCCACCAGGAGGCCGACATATGTAAAACACATTTTCTAATATTACTCCTTCAGATGTTATCCAAATTTCACACAAATCGGTACACATGCTCTCCATAGTCATGTGATCAAGACGGGTTTGTTTGATTTCTCATAATCCACCTTCATTGCCTACGATTGGCATCTAAACTTTTCAGGAGTAGCCCGCTTTGTACCCGTTTTGTACAAATCGCCACAACTACTCAACGCAGCGTCCGATTGCGGTGAAACTGTGCATGCATATTCCCACTGGGCTGAGGAATAAATGCCAGTTTTCAAATCAGCCTCATGGTGGCGCTACAACAGGCAAAGCCGTGTCTCACTCACACACACACACACACACACACACACACACACACACACACACACACACACACACACACTCTCTCTCTCTCCTGGTGGAGACCTGTGCCCAGAAGGGCACTTTTTCTAGTTTGGGAATGACTTGGTGTCCACACAACCATCTCAGTGGTAGAGTGGGAGGTTAGAGGGGGACGTTGGGGTTTGATCCCCAGCTGGGTCACACCAAAGACTATAAAGATTGGGACCCAATGCCTCCCTGCTTGCCACTCGGCATCAAGGGTTGGATTGGGGGCTAAGTCCCTGTGACATACTAGCGTCATGTCCAGGGGGTATACTTGTACATCAAGCTGCCTCATGCTCAGGAACAAATGGAAGAAGGAAGGGTCACCGACATCATTTTCTCCCCCCTGAAATTCCAGCCGGCAGATTCGTCACACTCTGTGGCAAACTGCTGCCGAAACTCTGGAATACATTTGAGCCAATGGAGCTGAGTGGACAAGCATATGAACAAACACTATTTCTGAATGATTGAGACCATTGTAAAATAATCTCTTCTGGAAAATAAAAGAAGACATATTAGCACATCATTGCCTGGCATCCGCTGTGGTGCTTTTTGATATGTACACTGTAATTTTATAGAGGTATCTAAAGAGCACAAAGTACGTTTCTGAACGTGCCAAGTGTCGCGAGACTGTCCACCGTTTCCTGTCTGGCAACCAAATCTTGCGATACCTTCAGGACAGAAACGATACCTGCCGCTGTTTTAGATGCCTAAATAAAATGATGTACATTGAAAAGCAAGTGATTAGAAAACAACCTGTGATATGTCTTATATGACAAAGGTCACAATCGTTCAAATAGTGTGATAGCCAGCTCTAGCCACTACCATGTATTTCATCAAACTTCCCGTGCGAGATGTGCTACCCATGAGTGTCATGGCCATAGATATTTAAAAATAAATAGCTGCAGTTCATTGGAGCGACATGTCTCCATTGAAGGCAGGAAGTCAAGCGGAAGTGCTGCTGAAGGCATTTGCTGGAGGCACGCTGCGTCGCTGCCCAAGTGACGTCCACTCATTCGACTCCTCTGGCTCTCGCTGCCACTCAAGTGACTACTGGCCAATCACAGCGTGTATTTTCCGGGACTTCTGTTACGCACACGGCGCTAATACTTCGCAAGGAATCAGCCTCAGAGCCGGGAAGAGGCGTCTATAACTTTTTATGTCCATGATCATGGCGCATCCCTGGCGTCCACAGTCACGTGACTCGCGTCCCTTCCTTTCATTTTGTTCCTAGCTCACGCTAAGGAAACGGTAGATATAGGCTCCTGCCTTATGGGGTTCGGCAAAGGCTGGCTTACTTCCTCAGTATCCATGCTGTTATTTGTAGGTGATCAGATTATCGATTATCCCATTTTGGGCGGGAACCCCTTTTGGTGTTAGCATTATGTCATGCTTTAGCTATTGATAAATAGCAGATCTACAAGCTCATAGCGCGCCACCGAGTGGCGCGCTACGAGCTTGTCTGCTACGAGCTTGTCTGCTATAGCTTGGTCTGCTATTTTAGAAAAATCGAAGAACGACTGACATAGAAACATAGCTTTTTCAGAAAACTGTCAGGATTTAGAAGACATTTATAGAATCGTTCCCAGGTCAAAATGGGTTATGTATCGACTAACTACACTGGAACAACAAACCCCCTCATGTGTTGTAATATTTAATTATTCATACTGTGTAACTTGCTATTACTTAATTATCACAAATGTCTACATATGTCTCTCTCTCTCTCTCTCGCCCTCCATTCCCCACAGAGTGCTGGTCTTTGAGGACAAGGCCAACGGCGCCAGCTGTAAGCCGGACGGACCCCCCCCAAAGAGGGACATCTCTAGCCTGCCATAGACTCAGATGTTATGTGGGGCTTCCAGACGTGCAGGTGGTGCGTAGGGACATCTGGCTTCTGGTCATCACTAAGGGGATGTGTGCTGTACATAGCCGTACCTGTAGTCTAACCTCAGGATACAAGGACAACCAATTTCTGAGAAATTAGACCTCCCCCCGCAGTGTGCGTTAAGGAGGAGGAACACACACACGCACACACGCACACACACACACACACACACACAGAGGGCATGGCAGTGGCGTCCATTTTGCGGTTAAACAGATAGAAAGCCCATAATTTTTTCCCATTTATATTAATTATTTTAAGCCTGGAACCAAACCACCCAGGCTCATGTTGAATCATGACCATAAAAAAATGTCAAATGATATTTTAAATGATTTTTTTAAATGTAGTAGATAATATAGTTGAATATTCAATTATGTTATGCTTTAGCTATTGAAAAATAGCAGATCGGTGGCGCGCTATGAGCTTGTAGGTCTGCTATTTTTGAAAAATCGAAGAACGACTGACATAGAAACATAGCTTTTTCAGAAAACTGTCAGGATGTAGAAGACATTTTTAGAATCTGATCTCAGGTCAAAATGGGTTAAAATAATTTATAGAAATACTTTTGGAAGTCTCTATGCCAGAATGAACGGGCTTTCTATCTGTGGAACCACAAAATGGCGCCACTGCTCTGTCCTATTAGGGCTGTCAAAAATAACACATTTATTGCACAAATTGCTGTGATTAATCACGCATAATACCATTTTTTTTATTGTATTTAAAATCAAGGATATTTTTTTTTAAATAAATACTATAGGTTTTAAGAGGTTAAAAGTGTGACACAATCAAGGTGATGTCTTTACCTAGTACTGTAGTTATTTGGCAAAACGTCCGCATTTACACAAAGATATCCCTGGGTTGACGTCTGGTCACATTGTCAATGTCACACCACAAAAACACTTCCGCTCATACATTTACTATGTAAGTTATTTTATTGTTAACACGTTAAAGGAGCATTCAGTGATTTGGGTGATTTGGAAAAAAACCTGGTCCGCCCCGGTAACAAGATGTGCACATGCACACGCTCTACAGTGGGGGAAGTACAACAGACCAACAGCACGTGCACCAAGGCCCGCCCCACTCGATCATGATTGGAGGAAGGCCCCTCTCATCCTGATTGGATGAAGGCTTTGCCACCCAAAGCCCAAACCGAAACTAGGGTTTTTTGACCCCAGGGGCTCACTGGGGACAGGGAGGAACTCCTTATATGGAGTAGCATACTTTATAGTAGGGAGGATTATCCAAAAAATAAGAAAAAATAAGTGATATTTGAATTAAGTGAAATCACTGAATATACCTTTAAACATTTCAAATTAATCGGATGCTATATAATGCATTAATTTTGACAACCCTAATATATGATCTGCTCTATTGGAATCAGTCATGCGTTGCTTAAACTCTATTCAAGAAACATTGCTGGCTTTCGGAATTAGGATTTCATAAATTCGTAATTCAGATTTGCTCCCTGATTTGGCCTATAGTTCTAAAGCTTTGAAATATAGTGTGAGTTGCTGTTAAAATGTAAGCACAATTAATAATGATTTATTTAAAAAAGAAAAACAGTAATGCATTTTGCATGATTTTGTTGATATTTATGTTGTTAAGCATAACAATTGTGAATGGGGGTTACAAGGTACTGTATATGTAGGCATTATGTCCACTAGACTGGTCTGACCCATGGGACTGATACACTGACACCACGGCGCGTAAACAGCGCCTCAAACTGTGACTCCGCCCACAAACGGGGGAAGTTGTGATTTTCGCTCGTTCACTGCAATGCAATTTGCGGCATTTTCAAAACAATATTGAGCAGAGTAGCGATTATCAAACGTATTTGCAATGCCATACGTTGAAAGATCTGTTGCCCGTGGACAAGGCACGCTACCTCCGCAAGTTACATAGCATCGGCATAGATGTTTGTCTGTATGTGATTAAGGATTGGACCAAGTTGCATTGGCAGTCATAGAACATTCCGGGGTAAATTCTTACCCCGGATGTGACGTTTTTGGGCGTTCCTGTCTAGCGTGGTGTCAGTGTATGGCAGTAGAGCAGAGGCCTGTACTACCTAGCAACTTGCACTTGGTTAATCTGACTAATTGGTTTTGTCTATTATAAAAGAGAAATATTTTAGAAATTTGGAAGAAAAGAGAAATATTTTCGAAATTTGGAAGAAAATCGATATAAGAAATAGAAAATGTATTGTTTGATTAATCGAAAAGTAATCAATAGAATAATAAGAAAACAATCAATGGTTGCAACGCTATTGATCAGTAGGCGGTGCTTTTATACTCGTAGACTTTTTTTATTTTTTTTCTCGTACCCCGATAATAAGTGAACCGCCGTCGTAACCCTGACGTCGCTTCGCTAATCCCCAAATCGTTGCCGCGTCAGGCAGGCAATCTCATATCCCCATGTTTTAACTTGTTGTGTTTCCCGTAAATGAAAAGCCCTACTTTTGATCATACTAGTTTGTACATCTGCTCCTTTCAAATTTGAATCCTGAAAAGTGAAGGATCTTTCAGACAGGCATCGATTAACCCATTTTCGGCGGGAACCCCTTTTGGTGTTAGCATTATGTTATGCTTAGATCTACAAGCTCATAGCGCGCCACCGAGTGGCGCGCTACGAGCTTGTAGGTCTGCTATTTTTGAAAAGTCGTGAAAATGTGGCACAAATCTTTGAATATATATTTCAGAGCGAACATTTTTAACTAAAATATTGACATCTGGGGGGGTCCCTGGAACTACATATTTTGAGATGGGGGTCCGTGGCCCAATAGAGATAATTCTGGGGGTCCTTGACATGAAAAAGGTTGAGCACCACTGACATAGAAACATGGGTTTTTCAGAAAGATGTTAGGATTCAGAAGCCTTTTTTTATCGACCTCAGTCCAAAATGGGTTAACCCAGACGTTGTCGCCTGGATCAACGACGCTCAAGAGGGAGCGCGACAACACAAGCGTAAAGGTCTGGTCTGTTGCTGGTCTGGTGCACGAAACGAGCACGCGCGCGACAATTTCACGCGCCCACGTAAATACGCTTGCGTTGTCGTCGCAGGTCTCATTGGAAGTGAATTTACTAGGCACGTTAATCGCCGCCCGTTTGAGAGGACCTCAACAGGACATATGAGGTTCCCGACGATATCCTGCTTCGTACTACAGGCCTCAAGTCTAGTCATAACCTTTGCTGTGAAAAGTACAGTCGAGATAGACTAGATCTGTTTTTATTTTTTTGTCTTTTTTCTTTGGTCCTTTATTTTTTAATGACGAGTACATATATGTAAATATTTATATTGATGAATATGATGAGAAGCTGCATAATATTTTGTATTAGTGTTCACGCTCATAAATAATAATAATAACCCTTGCGATAACTGTGGAATTGACATGTTCTCTGAATATGTGCAGTGTTGTTGTTGGTTTTTTTTGGTCTGTTTTTTTGTGTGGGACCAGTGATTGAGGATGTAACAGTGTGTGTGTGTGTTGTGTGCAAAGCCTAAAAAGTCTATTATTCAGAAAGGGCTGAGCCCACAACAAACTTATGTGATATTTTTAACTGTGAATAATGTTATTCCTCTTTGTTTCTTTTACGTTAATGAAAACATGTAGCATTGATAGTTGTACAACTGTAATGTAGATGGATTAAGTGAGTTTTGTATTTTTTGTTTTGTTTCGTGGTCATGGTTTAAGGCACTGGTTCTCAACATGCGGCCCGTTGAGGGGCTTTCAGGGGGTCCCTGAAAGTGGCAGCGGTGGCCGAACGGATTGCGGAGCGGTCTTGATACCGGAAGGTCGCCAGTTCGAATCAGCGGTCCGACACGTTAAAATTACCACCGCTGAAGTGCCCTTGAACAAGGCATTGAACCACTACGATGAAATGTTCTATGAGCAGGGCCTGGCTGGAAACAAGTTCTTGAGCTTAGCCCAGATACCCTGGGTAAATATAGTAATCATTTCATTTCATTTCCCTGGCTAACTAACTGATTGATCATATTATGAACCAAATAGACCCTTTACAGGTCCAAATTTGGTTGCCATTTGCATACCCTCAGGCCTCAGTAGAGCTGAACTAGCCCTTGAGGGTTTTACGATGTAGGTCCCGACTCCCAGAGATGAAAGATGGTATAGAATGGGGGGTCCGTGGCTTAATGCAGCATATCAAACTTGAGGGTCCTTGAAATAAATAAATAAAAGGTTGAGAATCGCTGGTTCAAGGGAACGCTGCTGTTTGATTTGACTCACTTTAGAGAAACCGACGTCATTCACGTCTTAAGGCAGCCTGTGAAAAAGAAAAAAATCACACCCGTGTGAAGTGAGTGGTGCAACTCCGTGTGGGGGTTCCCGTGGGAGGGGGGGGGGGGGGGTTCCAGGCCCACAGGAACGCGCCCAGGGTGCTGGCCCGGTTCCGGCGAGCCGCCCCGCGTCCGAAACGGTAGAGAAATTACAGAGTTACCATGTGGGGGGGGGGGGAGCTCCAGACCCCCAGGTACGCGCCCAGGGGGGCGGGCCGGTTCCAGCGTGCCGCCCCGCATCTGAAACGGTTTAGAAATGACAGAGTTACCGTGTGCCGGTCCCTCTACTGTACTGTACTGTCACTGTACTGTACTGGCACACCCGAAATCATCATATATGCAGTTAATATGTGCGTGTGTGTTTGTGTGTGTGTTAGGTTGCGCACAGGTGGTGAAAAACAACCATGCTGTTTTCGTGCTCATACCCAGCCAGGCACCCACCCAGCCAGCCACCCACCCACCCACCCACACACATAACTCTGTAAGGGAGGGGTTGCACCACTCAAAAAGAGGCTGCCAACTTTTGGACAGTGTCTGGTGCCACATGCCAGCACGCCTCCAACATAGAACCGAGTTCTGAGAGACGCATCAACAGGTTTCAATGCGTTCAATAGAGTACAGAAGTACCTGATGTCATTCGTTCATCCCTGGTATTTTCTCTATGGAAAATAGCATTGGTCATCCTCAGATATAAGTGGTCCAAATTGTGGTCCAAAAATAATCAAACTGTCCCGGCGATATCGTCAGGGAAGTGGCTCTGTATCGTTTACGATAGTCAGGAGTCACTCATATTTGATAGTCTGTTTCTGGTGAAAATGTTTGCCGACGGTAACGTTGACGTTTTCTCGCCGTCATGTGATGCTTCATATCCGTACGAGTCAAACCACCTGACTCGTTTGTTTCTTTTTGGAACACCGTTCTCATATGGACATAATCCAGGTAGGATGCGTAAATTACATCAGACTTCTGCACTCTATTGAAACCTCCAGAATGGCGCGTGCGTGCGTGCGTGTGTCAGTTCCTTCGCCCATACTACCTCTCTTCATCACTATATCTTCACTATACCAGCTCCTCAAACCACTTTCAACTGTTCCACTTGTTCTTGAAGATTTTATCTTTTATTGGTGTAAAGAAATATAAAGCAAGTCATTTGCACACCTACAGGTGCGTAGGAGAACAAGGGCCCGACGTACTGAAAAAGGAAGAAAAACACTGTCTTCAAATGCAGTTGAAAAGGTTTTTCCCTTAATAAACTTTTCAACTGCATTTGAAGGGATTTTTCTTTTTCCATCTTTTATTGGTGTGAAAGCAGCATTATGTTTTAATGAAACACTAGGAAAATAGAGCACAGTTTTTCCCCTTCCATAAAATTCTTTAACTCTCCTCCGTTGCAGGTATTCCTGGCAGTCTTGTGATGGTCATTTAGTCGACTAATACTATGACAAAAAAACGTTTGTCGACTACCTTTTTTCACTGACAAAAGCTAAATGAAAACTAAGCTATGATGAATAAAAAAGACTAAATGAAAGACTAAATATATTGACAATTTCGTCAACAAATAAAAACGACTAAATGTCAAGAAGGGACTAGTGGACAAGAGATCCAGTACAAGTGAAACTTGGTTGCATGCTGAAAATAGCCGATCTACAAGCGCGACGCGTTGTGAGCTTGTAGATCAGCCATTTTCAGCAAGTGTAAAATCAGCCACTTCAAGGCCCGCCAAAATACATTTTAGTCGACTAAATCAACTGTAGATTTAGTCAACTAAAATCTTATATTTAGTCGGCTAAAACTAGACTAAAACACTAAAACGTTCCAGGTCACTAAAATGTTGCTAAATCTGAATGAAAACTATTCAAGAGACTATGACTAAAACTAAAATCAACATTCGCTGTCAAACTCAACACTGCAATCCCCTTCCCCTCCCCAACACCCTGGTGTGGAACAGAATGTTGTCAGTCAATCAAATCAGTCAATCCTTCGTCATTGATTTAACCATCCTTTAACGTAACTTTAACTGTAATTAACGTACGACAACAATAACCTGTGCCCCTGGTTTAAAATCTACTGTATACTATGGTTCATGCTAACTTTGGGCGCAGCTTGTTTTTAATCCATTTTAGGCGGGAACCTTTTTTGGTGTTTTAAGCATTCTGTTCTACTTTAGCTATTGAAAAATAGCAGATCTACAAGCTCATAGCGCGCCACTCGGTGGCGCGCTATGAGCTTGTAGGTCTGCTATTTTTGAAAAGTTGTGGCGCAAATCTTTGAATATATATTTCAGAGCGAACATTTTTAACTAAAATATTGGCTTCTGGGTGGGTCCCTGGAACTACATATTTTGAGATGGGGGTCCGTGGCCCAATAGAGATAATTCTGGGGGTCCTTGACATGAAAAAGGTTGAGCACCACTGACATAGAAACATGGGTTTTTCTCAAAAATGTTAGGATTTAGAAGCCTTTTTTATTAATCGACCTCAGTCCAAAATGGGTTAAGGCATATACGGCGGTTTGAAGAACATCACGGAACATTAAAGAACATTACATTTCGGTATTATGTATGTTCATTAATCATATTATTTCCAAGTGCCTAAACATCCAGAATACTGTAGAGCAGAGACACAGGCAGAGAAGGGAGTCTTTGAAGCTCACAATAAGCTCCACATTACCATGACATTGTGTTTATTCAGCTTTGAGTTTTACATCAGTTGATTCTTGTTTGTGTGGGTGGTATTTCTGGTGTCTGTAAAAAGAAGAAAAAAATACAAGGAGAAAAAAGGGGGCTCGTGAATCATGCAATGTTAAAAAGTGTGTAATTGTGATTTTCCTTTTACATCTAAATGGCTGCTTATCTTCACAATATGTTTTATGTTATATATCACAACAAACTACGGTTATATATTTGTTTTGTAAATCGGTGACATCACGAAGATGTACTCTGCGGGCCAAAAAGTGCACTGTCGTGATGTCACTGATCACATGAACCCATGTTCTAGACCTCCAGTTCTAGACTAAAAAGAATGGGGGGAGTTTTTTGTATTATTTCCATACAACTCTAAGGTATATTAATGACAGTTCAATGTTGACAGTGAGTGGTATTCCCCTTTAAGTCCTTTTCGTCTTAGTGGCATCGCCTCTCCAATTCTTTACATCCACCACCCAACTCCATAAAATATGTTTATTGTCTTGTTGATTCTGTGATTTGTGCCTCAAGTATCTTAGATATCACTTACTTTTTGTTTTACATACTATGGAACATGAAATGGTTACTGTAGTATTTTAATTCACTTTACATCTTTGAACCATTTTAGTTATTTTGTTGGCGGTGCGTATTAAAGACTAATATTGTCTTTTAGTGTTTGATTTAACCACAGTTAAGATGCACATTTTTTTGTTCTTTTGCAAACACCAAAGGAATTAAAATTATTTTTCACCAACTTCTTTGCCTTTGAATGAATCATTGTGTGCATATACTTGTAATCACTTGTATAATTGCAGGTCATTTTGAAAGTCTGAAATGTTATACTTTCAGAAGAAAGGGGTATTTGACCATATTACACCCATTATATGCTCTTACTTCATACTCGGGTGGGATTCCCTCCCCGAATATGAAGAGAAAAATACCTGGCAAGTGAATAATTATGGTCAATACTCCTGTTTTTCCATATATTGATACTTACTTCTCCATTACATCTCAGGGGCATGCAGATATACTTTTTACAATGATTTGACAGCATTAGTTAATACTTTGCAGATTTAGATTTTATAATGCAAAAACATACAAGCCCTATTTTATACTTTGGCTATTATATATTCTATATATTATATTTTAAAATAGCTGATCAACACTACACAGAGCTGGCCCAGCCGTAGGCAGTTGCCTAGGGCGCCATGATCGGGCGGGGGTGTGGGTGGTGTGCGGCGGGAAAAGTCCTGCCCATGGCACCAAATTGCTCACGGCCAGCACTGCCAATACAACTACAATCTCACAATACATTGCATTGCAACGCGTTGTGAGCTTGTACTGTTTTTCGAGAAAATTAAATGTACTTTTACTCTGGTACTGTATGTATATTTAGCTGCCAATACCTTTGTACTTTAACTCAAGTGACATGCTGAATACTTACTTTTACCATAACGGTGTTTATTTTGTATTGTGCTATTGCTAGCCTGACTTCTTCCTACACTGAAGGTGGGTTGTTTGGTTTCTGAGCATTCTGTGTATTTGTGTTTCCACTTCTCGTTCAGTTGTCATAATGGATAATACCTTAAACATAATTGGTATATATACTATCGAGCACAAATGTTTTGATGTCCACAACAGTTTCTTTTAAGTATTTCCGGAGCGAGTCAGCGGAGACAGCAAACATAGCCTATACTGCTGGTGGCTCTCCGCCGTCTGCCATACTGTGGGAAAACAATGCTTAATGAGCAGACTGACAAGCAGATCTGGTAGGATTAGGTGCCTCTGTAATTAAAATGATAATCACTGTTCCATGCAGCAGTCTGTCAGTACATGTGTCTGGAACAGCGGTTCACAGGGCACCACGTGGCCTTTCCATGACACCTGTCCTGTCTGGCAACCATGGGTGTTATGCATGTATTTCACTTTTCTTTTTGATTGGTGCAACCACTCCAAGGAACAGCAATGTCCCTATGGGACTATGTCCCAATGTTTAGAGGCAGCGGTGGCCGAACGGATTGCGGAGCGGTCTTGATACCGGAAGGTCGCCAGTTCGAATCAGCGGTCCGACACGTTAAAATTACCACCGCTGAAGTGCCCTTGAACAAGGCATTGAACCACTACGATGAAATGTTCTATGAGCAGGGCCTGGCTGGAAACAAGTTCTTGAGTAATCATTTCATTTCATCATTTCAGTAGCGGCAAAAGTGGCGCTGTTGTGCCAGAAACAGAGAGAGAGAGATAGTGTTGCACTGTTGCCTGCTAATGAGAGAGAGAGAGAGAGAGAGGGGGGAGTTGCACCACTCAGTTCACATGGGTGTGATTATTTTATCCCATGATAGAACACACTGGTTCTCAATGTGGCCGTCCAGGGACCCCCTGGGGTTCTTGAGGGGATTCCCGTTGGTCCCTGTGCAGCTAAACGATGAACACAAAGAGTGTACAAACTAAAAAGGGAACCAAATGGATCCTTATGTGTCTGTGCAAAGGGAACCAAATGGATGTGGTTGCCGTTGTACACTCTCAGAGTTAAATTAACACTGAGGATTCACAGCTGTATCAAATAATTTAATCAGCTTCACACTTTACCCCTTCTTTGGCCTTCATCCAACTGACTTTCTTTAAAGAAAAGTCATGAAATCTAGGTTAGCTCAGCACACAAGGAGGTCTATTGAGGTCATACTGTGTCAACTGGAGACGATTGACTTGACAGAACGCTTCTATCGGTCGCTACTGTCAGGTCAGGTCAGTTAAATACTGCCCTCAACCAACCACTCATGCCCTATTTTATGGCTGGATCGTCGGTAGGTCAGTAGGTCGTGGCAATGCCCGTTGAGAACATGTGTCCCTCCGGTTATGCAATCAGGAACGTGCGGGGGGGTCCTTTTCAATATATATACAGGTTTAATGTTTGTTTTTAGTTCAATGTTTGTTTTAAAAATGCCATTGACAATGAAGGGAAAATGTACGTCATCTTGTCCCTGACACAAACATTAAATGCCATTAACAATAAAGAGAATTTAATGTTTGTTTTGTCACCGTTTGTTTCATATCACCATTACATCACCGGTCCTAATCAACATGAGTTAGACTTTAATATATTAGCGCCCCTCACTTCACACGGGTGTGATTTTGTATTAATATTATTTACATTGCTTATTTTATTGTCCAATGACGCGGGCCAAGTTATTGTGGAACATCTTGCTCCATTAGCATCCAAGACATCCAAAGTAGACTACTACATTTCTGGTGTGAAATGGCACAAGGGACCCACACACAAAAAGTCCACCCAATAATCAGCGCGCACATAATGCCCTTTTCGGAGGTTTGGGCTCCTGCCCTCTCCAGTGCTCTCTGCACTGCCCTATAGTGTATGCAATACACCCATTGTATCCATTGTCAGCGTATACCCGTTGAACCCGGGAGTACTTTGTGCATGCACTCCCCATCATCACATATGGTAGCCTACTTGGAGGCCAGTCTATTGATGTCTGTGATGATTGTGTCTTATTAATGAAAAAGCACGTGCCATTCTGTGTTGGATAATGAACTGTTCTGGGGCACAATGCCTGAGTTATTACAGTATCATGTGTGTGTCAGTGTAGTGACCTTGTAATAAGCATCCATTCTCCATTAGCTGTTTCATTGCCCTCTGCTGGTGACTCTCACAGTTATGACCTGCCAAAATTGCATTGTCCCTGTGTAGTACATGATCTAGGCTAGCAGTGGTTCTCAACCTGGGGTCGGGAACCCCAGGGTGGGCTCCCATATAGTAAAGGACTTTTAAGACCTTTTAATACCTTAAAAAAAATCACACCTGTGTGAAGTGAGGGGCGCTCTTATCATCATACATCATCGCATTCCGTGCTCAACCAATCAAATCATCATCACAAAAAGTAATTCCGGCCAATCACTTTTGGCGTCTTCACTTTTCTGCCCTCACTTTTATCTTCAATATGTACTTTGCTCAGCCATTCAAATCATCGCTAATGGGGTGATCAGCCAATGACAAGCCAATGTATCAAATGTAATCAACAAACTATTGGCTACATTGTCAAGAAAATAGCCAATCTGCGATCTGTGATCGGCTTGTAGATCGTCTATTTTCAAAATATTTATCTGTGGAACCGAGACAAACAAAGTTATATGCCTCAACTCCTATACATTCCAAGCGCTTATCAGGGTGGATGCGGAGGACCCAGTTCAAAATTCAAATATGATGGGCCACGGCCTGAAATGGTTAATGTATACAATCTGTTTGGATGTATCATGTATGAGCTGTCAATGGGAAATTGCTGTTATTGTTGTGTTTGCAGACATTGGCTGGGTTTCCCAAATGAAATATGCATAGTGAGTATGTGTGTGTGGTTCTTCTCACTGTGAACATAGATATTCCGTGCATAGAAGTGCCACGCAATGGGAGGCCTGAGGCCTGGTATGGTAGGCCTGAGGCCTATGGTAGGCCTGAGGCCTATAATGGTAGGCCTGGGGTCTACCATACCGGCCTGACCGGTCAATAAAATAATTCTGAATTAACTATAGCTTGTATTGGTAACTTTGACTGCACAATAGCATCCCATTTAACCTCCTTGTCTAGGCCTATATTTATTAACCCACAATCGAATGTTATTCAATTTAATTCACTTGCACAATGGGACAGTAGTGTTTTCATATAGGTCTACATTTACCTTGCCGACATCACTTCGCCTCTGAAATTTAATTTAATAATATTTGGACTGCTGGACAGCTGACAGTAGGCTCTCTTCACTCTTAAAAAAAATGATTTCTTTGATGCTGAAGTAGGCCTAAACATGTTTGTTTAATATTTAAATGAGATGAAGAAAGTAACCACTCACATCACACATTTCTCTGCGAATGGTTTTACTACTGCCACATGTCAACAGGTGTGTGTAGACTAAAGAGGCTTTTAGGGAAACAGGTTTGCTTCTAAATGTATTCATGCAGGAGGCCTTATGTGCGCAATGAGGACAGGTATGGCTGTGTCTGATTGGCTGCCTGCATGCAGCCAATTAGGCCGCACTCAGGCTTCTGTTTGCGGCCTAGAGGGGTGTGTTCAAGCGTGCAACACACATTTTATTTGGGAAACCCAGCCATTATGTTCGATGCAGCATGAGCCCCAGCTTCATCCCATGTTTTTCCATTTAAAACAATGCAGTTAACTTATGACATCTAGTGGTGTGAAACCGTAATAGCAACCAATTATGTGGAATTACTGCTTTTAATTCAATTAAAATAAATAGCCTCCATGAACTACTAAAGAAGAAAATAACAATATAAGCCTGTCTGCCCAGAGCTGTTGACTCTGCGTCAGGGGAGCAATTGGGGTTCATTCAGTCATTTCAGTGTCTTCCTCAAGGACACTTCGACGCAACTAGACGAGTCTGAGCCAACCATGGGGATCGAACCGGCGAACTTCGGATTCCCAGTCGGCCACTCAACCCGCTATAAAGCTACGGCAGCCCCGTTATGTCAATGGTATAACGGTCTTCACTGTTGTTCGTTCTTTGTTTAAAATTACTTTATTGTAGATTACAATTAAATCACAGTGACATAACAGACACTTAATACTAGCCTCCCAATGTTTTATCTTCTTGTAACCGCTGTTGACTTGTTGTTAATGATTTAAATGGGTAAATGGGTTCAACATGCTTATGTGGCATGAAATGGACTACACAGGAAAGAAAAAGAAATAAAGAGGAAAAACAAGCATTCATTTGTAACTGAGACTAGTGAACAAATGTAACCTTGAGTCACCAGGCATTTCCACAGTACAAAATGCAACACTGACGAGTTTACTGTGCATACATGCGACATACATTTTAACGCGGCTTTCCTCAATATCTGTGGAAAGCCAGCTGGTTTCAATTTACTGCTCCGTTTTCAGATCCGGTCTAAAGCTCGCCTACAGCAACCGGTAATTTGCACACACATACAGTGAGGCTCCGTTTCCGTATCCGCTCTATTTCCAGACCGGACCAACAATTTGCAAAGCAAATGAATCCCACTCGCTCTACTCTGCTCTCTACACTACAGCCTACCTTCAAGAGTGACTTGAAGACCGGACACGGGTACCTCCCACTCTGCCTTCCATGGGGTTGCCATGTCCTCTTATTATAAGCGATTCTGAGCTTGTTTATCTGCAAATAATACAGTTGCGGCCTCGGGGCTTGTTTCCAAAGTGTAGTTGCTTACTTGCTTACTGTCTCCGCCAGAGTGAAAGTCATGGCCGAGATTCTGTCATTCTATCTGTCATTCTGTCTGTGTACAGCTAATCTCCGGCACCTTTGGCTTGATGGCAGTGAAAGACTGCATGATGCATCCAGAATAGACAGTCACTTCACAAAGATGCAAGATGTCGCGAGCGGCAGGAGTCTCTTCCTGGTTTTTAGACAGCTGGTGGATGGAAATTTAGCTCCACCCGTAGCGTGGGCAAAGCGTTTCCGTTTTTTTGGCCGACGTTGAAAGTTGCAGCGTGGGTGGAGCTTGGTGGGATTCATAATCACGCGTCATGGACCCCCACATTAATATGTAACCAGTAAGACGAGGTCACGTGCACGCATCCGCCTGGGTGGCGGCAGACTGCTGGACGAGCGCTGGTGCTTTGGCATGGGGGGTCAGATCAACATATGGAATTAATTCTGTACTGGCCATATATGGAGCGTGTCTTGAGTGTACAGGGTTTGATGAGGTCAGATCAACATATGGAATGTCAGAACAGGTCAGCTCCATGTATGGTGGATATCTAAGTGTGACAGCGGGGGCAGTGTCTTGAGTGTACAGGGTTTGATGAGTGCCCAGGCAGGGCCGGGCCTTAATTTTCGGGCCTGTTGAGAACTTGGCTGCCAGGCGCGGCTGCACTAATAACTTTGGGGCAGGCCCGTCTAGAGTTTAAATGGACAGGTATCAGTCAAAAGGGAGACATCGAAGAGGAAGGATGGATGGGGAAGGATCAACATATGGAATGTCAGAACAGGTCAGCTCCATATATGGAGATCTAAGGGTTTGAGGTTTAAGGTCAGATGTACAGTTGCTGGCCAATATTGATGACATCAGCCTGATGTCATCAATATTAAGCCCATATGACATCAGGGATCTCCATATATGGGCTTAATATTGATGACAGGGGATCTCATCCCTGATGATGTCACGAGGCATGACTGGGGGTGACCAACCAAACAACTGACTGACGGGAAATGCATGATTTCATAGTAAATGCGACCTGCAGTCTCAACTATCCAAGGAGGACCCCACACCTGAACATATATTTGTGCCAAGGACCCCCGTTACCGTACCAGTGTTTCAAAAACAAATATTATATATATTTTAAAATAGCAGATCTACAAGCTTTTCAAATATCTTAAGCATATACAGAATCCAGGTAGTTTTATAAAGTGCTCATGTGGCCTATAAAGTTACTTCTTTTGGGTTTGTTTTCATGGACCTGGTTGCTTATTTCTCGCTCACACTGACACAATCTGGCAACACGGCTGCCTTCCTTGTAGCAGAGCACTTCTTCCATTCCACCCGCAGCTAGCTAGCTAGCTCCACGGGAAGGCCACTGCGGGACCAACCATGGCGACGATGGAGAAGAAGAAACACGAAGGCCAAGTTAAAATCGGCCATTACATTCTCGGAGACACACTTGGCGTGGGGACCTTTGGGAAGGTGAAAGGTACGTGGGTGAAATGTTGTGTCGCTGTGCGTGGAGGGAGGAGGGGGGTGGGACAAAGGTTGGAACTGTGCTAACCCAGTGAAGCTATGCTTGTCAAGCTAACTTTTCACAACGCAACATCAACACACTTGTTGGCCCGACTGTCTGTCTGTCTGCAGCTAACTCACATTTACAACCGTCGTGGCGTTTTACAACTCGCGCGTGCGACTTCCAACCACCGCTAACTGTTGTGTAAATGCGTGTAGAACGCCTTATTGACAAGTGTTTTACTGTTATTGATTTGGTTGGAGGGCTATCGCCTAGCTATAGCTAACGAGCGTGAAGTCCACTTTTGCAGGAGCGCCACCAGGAAGCAAAGTGACTGTTGTTAACTGAACTGGAGCTCCATTGACTGTTACTAACTATAGCTAACTGAAATGGACCTCCATTGACTGTTACTAACTATTGCTAACTGAAATGGACCTCCATTGACTGTTACTAACTATTGCTGACTGAAATGAACCTCCATTGACTGTTACTAACTAATGCTGACTGCAATGGAACCCCATTGACTGTTACTAACTAATGCTGACTGAAATGGAGCCCCATTGACTGTTACTAACTAATGCTAACTGAAATGGAGCCCCATTGACAGTTAGTAACTATTCCGAACTGAAATGGAGCTCCATTGACTGTTACTAACTAATGCTGACTGAAATGGACCCCCGTTGACTGTTACGAACCACATTGACTGTTACTAACTAATGCTGACTAAAATGGAGCCCCATTGACTGTTACTAACTATTCCTAACTGAAATGGAGCCCCATTGACAGTAACTATTCCGAACTGAAATGGAGCTCCATTGACTGTTACTAACTAATGCTGACTGAAATGGACCCCCGTTGACTGTTACGAACCACATTGACTGTTACTAACTAATGCTGACTAAAATGGAGCCCCATTGACTGTTACTAACTATTCCTAACTGAAATGGAGCTCCATTGACTGTTACTAACTAATGCTAACTGAAATGGAGCCCCATTGACTGTTACTAACTAATGCTGACTGAAATGGAGCCCCATTGACTTTTACTAACTAATGCTGACTGAAATGGAGCCCCATTGACTGTTACTAACTAATGCTAACTGAAATGGAGCCCCATTGACTGTTACTAACTAATGCTAACTGAAATGGAGCCCCATTGAATGTTACTAACTAATGCGGACTGAAATGGAGCCCCATTGACTGTTACTAACGAATGCTAACTGAAATTGAGCCCCATTGACTGTTACTAACTAATGCTGACTGAAATGGAGCCCCATTGACTGTTACTAACTAATGCTGACTGAAATGGACCCCCATTGACTGTTACGAACCACATTGACTGTTACTAACTAATGCTAACTGAAATGGAGCTCCATTGACTGTTACTAACTAATGCTGACTGAAATGGAGCCCCATTGACTGTTACTTACTAATGCTGACTGAAATTGAGCCCCATTGACTGTTACTAACTAATGCTAACTGAAATGGAGCTCCATTGACTGTTAATAACTAATGCTGACTGAAATGGAGCCCCATTGACTGTTGCTATTATTACCATTGCTTGGTTACTAAGTAGTAACCAAGGGAACTCCATTCGTCCTGTTTCATTATCTCTGGAAGATATATACAGCAAATACATACTTGAAATAATTTTTGTTGTGTGCACTGAATCTATAATCTATGAAAGTTAAACTGTTTGAATGGAATTCTGGAAATAAACAACTTTTCCATGATATTCTAATTTGTTTTTGAAAGATGCTGTATGCATCATGACTTGTCTGGGACCAGCTAGACCTCTATGGTTATGTGTCATTTGCACTGATCAGGGGCATATTCATTCATATTCATTGTGTGGGTGGGTGGGAGAGTGGGTGGCTGGACCTGGACCTGGACCTATCAGTGGTTATGCCGGGGTTTAATTTGGCTTGAACTTGACTGCCGCCCAACCCAGTCCAGGGGGGCGGCACCACTCACCCCTTTATGTCAACAAACTGACTGGTGTCATCTTCCCGAATCGGTGAAAGTGATTCTTAACATTCGTAATTTAAAAGGACCCCCAGTTTCATATGCATTTGGCCACAGCACGGACCCCCCATTTGATTCGATTTTGACTGAATCTATTCCACACTGTAAAGAAACCTCAATGTTAACTTGAGTTGAAGACCTGTAGGGTACAATTACAATACATTAGATTCCTTCCTATTCCTATACTTCCTATCAATCATTTAGCTGGGGACCCTCTTTAGCCACTTCAGTGTTTCATTTGTACGTTTGCCTGGCTTACGAATGGCATTCCTTTTGCCAGACAGTGTTCCTTGGAAAACAAAAGCCTAATTTATACTGTCTGCTGTTGGGCAAGTCATGGCTTATAGCTTAACTCACAGATCCACGGCTTAGCTCCCACAGTATAAATGCATGTTTCATTTATTTATTTACCCCATATTATTTATAGATTCTAATGAGTTAATAATCAATAAAATCTATTCCGAGATTACCACAAACAGAGCAATTGCCATTGCTCATTGACAACGGAAGTTTGGGTTAATATTTTACCATCAGTTAAAAAAAAGAAAAAAAGAAATGTACACGGTATTGTGCATGCATTGCAAGCTTAGTGTTTCTTGCTTTGTGTCCAGATTGATTTACAGTTGCCAGTTCTGTTTAACGGGGGATTTTCAGATTGGCTGGCTCTGGATTGTTTTTTGCTGTCTGTGTTCAACGGTGGTCAAGCTTCTGTGGTTCTCCTTGAGCTGCTGCGGTTGCTTTATTTGATTGGGCTATAGCCTATATTTATCTCTGTATATCTTGGTTGCACGGCATGTTTTCTATGTGCACTCTAGTCCAGGACTCCACAGTTTGATATCTACTACCTATGTTCCCCAGGTTCTATGTTCCCCACCATGCAAAAAAGGTTCTTTGTTCCCCACTTAGAATAAACCTAACCCAGTAATTCTAGTATGACTAAAAGTATTTTAGCAACTTAGTCTTAGTGTTACGTTTAGTAGCAAATTCTGATTTAAGCTTTTTAACAATCCATTGAACTTTAGGCCTGCCTAGGCTACTTAAACTATCTAGTCTTAGCCAACAAAAAATGAACACTGGCATAAAATAAAATAAAACATAATTGCTCAGACTCTTCAACAAAGATGGCAAAAACAAACATTCTTTGTTCTGTACTTGTATACAATTGTATAGTACAAAACACTGAAGTCCTTAAACCAGAAACCTAACGCTAACCCTAAACCCTAAAGGTAAGTGGGGAACATAGAACCATGGGGAACATAGGGATGACCCCATCTACTAGTCCATGGGCCCCATTTGATGATTTTAAATATCTGGGACTGGGAACCAATCTAAACTGTAACATCTTCTGCATTAGGCCATGGAGCCCCATTTGATCTTTTTAATCACTGGGATCCAATCCAATCTACATTTCTAAAATCCTCAGTGTTTACTGTTTATTTAACTCTTAAGACTGCACGGATGGAACCAAACGTGACTGTGTTATGTAAAGGGTCCATTTGGGTCCCCTGGTGGCCCCCGGACCCGACGTTTGAGATAGGGGTGGGGCAGGGCGAAATGGAAAAATATAATATTAATATCACAACATTGTTTTCATACGTTTTTTAGGGTTATATTGTTCAAGTTACTTAACCGTACAACCACCTACAAGGTAACTAAAAGAGTATTTATTTAGACCAAAATTAGGCTAACGAAACTGTCGTTAAAGGACCACTTCACCACTTTTCAACCTATCTTCATTTAATAGGTCCTCACTAATAATCATGATAAAATGGCACGATTTCTTTCTACTCAGTCTGTGTCTCATAGGAGGGCTGTGGGCAGTTTAGAAACCGTCTTCCAGTGACATCATCATTAGGATTTTTAAACAAGATTTCTTTTACAAATGTTTAGATTTTCATTATCGTGAGAACGATGGCTTCCATTTTCGCATCGCAACTTTTCAGGACTAGAAAGCCTGCAGTTTCTATTAGCTTGTATTCCCCATCGATGATGTCACTGGAAGACGGTTTCTGAACTGCCCACAGCCCTCCTATGAGACACAGACCGAGTAGAAGAAAAAAGCGCCATTTTTTGGACCGATTTATATGAAGATAGGTTGAAAAGTGGTGAAGTGGTCCTTTAAGTATAAATTAAGGTATAGAACTGCAAATCATAGATTGTGCACTCACTGTATCACGATATCTCTGATGAATATCGTATCACAATACGATATTTATCACCATATCGCTAGTTTGAGATTGAGAGCCAGTGGTCTAGTAATTCTTGGAACTTTTCCCGCAGTGGGCCTGCATGAGTTGACCAAGCACCAAGTGGCAGTGAAGATCCTGAACAGGCAGAAGATCCGCAGTCTGGACGTGGTGGGAAAGATCCGCCGGGAGATCCAGAACCTCAAGCTTTTCAGACACCCTCACATAATTAAACTGTAAGTCCTCCATTCACTCACAGCCTTGTTTACAGGGGCCTTATTTGCCCCTGTAATCCCCCTGCTGACACATTGGTGCCCACTTACTGAGCTATTTCGAGGTCATAATGGTGTATTTTGTGGTTGACCCAGTCTCTTCTGTCTAAAATCTCTTGCACTTTCTCCATTATTTGTTTTTCATTATTGTTAATCTCCTCGGATGATGACCTCTGGTGTTTGCAATAGTGCTTTAAGGGCAGATTTTTGTTTTTCTTTCCAAAACGTGACTAGCATTTCCTTTTCCTTTTTTTTTAATCTGTTGCACCAGACCTGGGGCAAATAACATAATACAAAGCTGACTTTATGAACCAAAATAAAATGTAACTGGAATCAGACCCCCAATTTAAGATTCAAGAGATTCAAGAATTTATTTGCCATGTCAACAAGTTGATAGGAATTTGTCTTGGTTCATACTCAACATATACAGACAACCATAGATACAAAAACAAAAAGGACAATACAATTCAATACAAAAACCAGCAGCATAGGGAATTACATTCAGTTTTTAAAGTGCAATATGCATATTGCTACATACATACATCTAGTTCAGATGTTTAATGGCTACGAGGTAAGTGCTATCTCTGAAGCGAGATGTTGAGCTCTTGATGCTTCTATATCTCCTGCCTGATTTAACTACAGGTATGATAATACATATTGGACTTGCCTTGTAACATTGTGTTCAAAATTAAACGGTGGATCACACAGGACTGCCAAGACCGTTGCCACATACGGTATAGGGCAGGGGTGCCCAAAAGGTAGATTGCGATCTACCAGTAGATCACAAAGGCTGTGCGGGTAGATCACAGCATGGCATGGTCCTAAACATATATTTAATTTAAATATAAAAAAAACCTTTTTGGAATCTGACATTTGTTGTCAGTAGCATTACAAAGTTATATACAAAAACACCCTACCAATTCCATTTTCCCTCTTATTTCCCCATTCCAAGTGTCTTTGTGTTATGTCTTGCTATATGTAACGCCAGCGACGCTATTCAAAGCCCCCTCAGGTACATTTTTAAACACATTTCAGCAATGGGATCATATTTATTCTGGTGGGTAGATCTTGTTGAGCTGGTCATTTTGAAAGTGGCTCTCAAGTTAAAGTGTGGGCACCCCTGGTATAGGGTATGCGCATGCATAAAGTCAATGGCAAATGGAGTGGCAAAGTGAGTTTAAATTGGTGTAAAAAGGAATCCAAGGTGAAAAAGGTTCAAATAATCTATTGATGAGCACGGAAAATAAATAACAGGACCTACGCGTTTGGACCAAAAGGTCTTTGCCAGGGTCTCACTGACAGGTTTATCACACTGTCGGCTGGTATGTGGACTTCACGTCTGCTATACAATACCAGTGGTTCTGAAACTTTTTTGAGGGGCGCTAGCCTCTCCTATGCACAGCTTTGTGTGTATGAGCACGGAATGTGATGATTTGATTGGCTGAGCAAGCACGGAATTTGATGTACTATGATGTACGATGAGAGCGCCCCTCACTTCACATGAGTGTGATTTTTTTATTTCAAGGATCACTAACTCTGAGTGTACAAATGTAACCAAATTATGGACCCATTCTCGCAAAAACCTGTAAGGGTCCATTTGGAACACCCTATTAAGAATCGTTAACGGGAACCGCAAAGGAATCAAATCGTTAAAATCCCAAAGGACCTCAAACCTAGTCTTAACGGAGTCCCAGCCTGGCAGTCATAGAGATGGATGGATGGATGGATGGATAGAATCGATGCACCGAATATTTGGCCGCAGAAAATCTTCGGCAGAAAATGGCTAAAAATGCATTTTCGACCTATTCGGTTTCGGCTCGAATAGGCAGAAAATATGTCACCGAATAGTGTATGCAATTAATGCATTCAAAAGAGCTGAATAAATGTTTTATGGACCCATAATAGTGATTATTATTTAAGTTAAGTTTTGCCATAACCATTTCTTTTTGCCATAAATCAGGTAGCTTTAAGGTACGGCCATGACAGCAATGGAAGGAAAAAAGCTATATAACATTAATCATATTCGGATATTCGGTATTTGGTTTTCGGCCAACTGTTTCCTATATTCGGTATTCGGTTTCGGCCAAGAAATTCCCTTTCGGTGCATCCCTAGAATAGATACTTATACTTTATTATTACATGGCTTGGTTGAATGCTTGATTCTGATTGGTCAATCGCTTAATTCAGCGGTGAGTTATCTCATGATAATGACCGCTCCGCTGTATAATGACCGCTGCCTAATCAAACCCTCTGAGCACCACCAGCTGCGTGGCTGCGCCCCGCTTGATTTACTGCCGTTTCCAACATAACAGCCATGTAAACACACACACACTAGTGACACACAATGTAATTTACAGCTAAACATTGCTCTTAAAAATGTTTTTGAAAACATTTGAGCGAGAAATAGACGAAGCAGGACTCGAAAATGGATTCTATTTGATCAACTCACTTCTTTGTTTTCTGACAGTGCTGCAGCCCTGCAGCTGGGCAGACGCAGCCAGCGCGAACTTATGGAATACTTTTTTTGTTGTGTTTTGGGTCAATGTATTAATTTATGTTAGTTAGCCATGTAATAAGCGGGATAATATCTGGCTAGGTGGTCATTGTCGGGATATAATTCACCTTCAGGGAGTGTAACCACCTCGGCTTCGCCTCGGTGGTTAAACTCCCTGTCGGTGAATTATCTCCCGACAATGACCACCTAGCCAGATATTATCCCTTACTTAATCCTGAAGGAAATGATGTTCAATGTGCAGTGTGGCTGAAGTCGTGGTATGACGATAGTCACCATATCCGATATGTAACCCCTACAAACATGTTGTGAATACACGAGCGGTCATTGGTCGTCATGTGTTGACAGAAACGGCCGTTGTGTACTTTGTGGCCTGAAGTGCAGTGTGTGTGTGTGTGTGTGTGTGATCAATTGCAGTCGTCATTCACATTGTGAACAGCTCAGTGGCCTTGTGGTTAGAGTGTTCGCCCTGAGACTGGGAGGTCGGGGTTCAATCCCCTGCCGGGGTCATACCAAAGACTCTAAAAAGTGCCTCCCTGCTTGACACTCAGCATCAAGGGTTGGTTTGGGGGTATACGTCCCTGCGACATACTAGCGTCATGTCCAGGGGGTGTACTTGTACATCAAGCTGCCTCACGCTACAGAAACAGGAGATAGGCTCCTGCCCTATGGGCCTCATGGCTCGGCAAGGCTACTTACTATTCACATTGTGAAGGCTCGTAGTGTACTCCTAGATGAATATTTGTTCAGTGTTTTATTGGCATAATGCTGCGCTGTCTCATCTGTTGTGCAGGCTGGCTATTTTAGACATTTGGTTGAAATTAGCCCGTGTTGGTTTGAGGTCAGCGGAGTGCAGACTTGTCAGATTAGCTTAGTCGCATTTGGAATGTCAGCGGTTGTAATGGGCAGAAATGTCACTTGTGCTCCACACGCCGATGCAAAGGTTATTCATCCTTTGCGATTAACCAAAAACTATGCTGACGTTTTACGTTCACTTAAATGACTGTATAGCCCAATTTATACTTTGTCCGACTCCTAAGACAGCACAGTGTGGTTGGCTGTAAAAGGCAGATCTAGAAGCTCACGGTGCATAGCATCCATGATGTGTTGTGAGCTTGAGGTTTACAATTTCCGGGCACTGTCGGACAAAGTGTAAATTGGGCATATATATATATATATTGCTCCATCACTTATTTATTAACATTGTGATTGTATAACATTTCTCCTTGCCCTGCTCGAAGATGTTAATGTTCACTTTTTATTAACTCCCATGTCTTCCATGTTGAAGACTGTGACCTTGGTGGAGCTAGACACTGTACAGAACTCCAATCTTAGAAGTTGGTTGATTAGAAAACCTGATTTAACACGGGTCAGACTGGTTTAATTAAATCTGTCCTTGTTTGAACTAAAAACTCATTATTCTGTGGCGGTACTGTTTGTTTGTTTGTAACCTAGAATCTGAGAAAGCTTAACCCATTTTGACCTGAGGACGATTCTACAAATGCCTTCTAAATCCTGACAGTTTTCTGAAAAACCCTATGTTTCTATGTCAGCTGTGTGCTCAAACATTTTCATGTCAAGGACCCCCAAAAATATATGAAATTGGCCACCGACCCCCATCTGAAAATATGTTGTTCCAGGAACCCAAGCAAAGATTTGAGTTAAAAACGTTCTCTCTGAAAGAATATATATTCAAAGATTTGCTCCACATTTTCACGATTTTTTAAAAATAGCTAAAGCATAACATAATGCTTTAAAACACCAAAAGGGGTTCCCACCCTGTATGCTGTGAACGGAACGCGAGTTTTTTTTTCCTAGGATGGCTGCGGGATTCAAGGAATTTGGAGCGCTGTGATTGGTTGTCAGTGGAGTAGGAAGCGCTGGGCTGTCGGAACAGCTACAAAAGTTACTAAACTACAGCAAAGCACAGGGAACTGGAGATGTTAACACCCCAGGGGTGAGTGGCATATGTAGCAACACACATGAACGCGGCGCGTGTGTGCATGCGTGCAGCCTACTGTAGTAGCAAAAAAGTAACGTTAGCCTAGCACGTAGCAACACACATGAATGCTGCGTGCGTGCATGAACGCGGTGCGCGTGCGTGCACGTGTAGTGTGTGCATGAACGCGGTGTGTGTGAGACTGGGTCAGTGTGTTCTAACCAGGAGTTTAGTAATGTTAGGCTGCACTGGGAATTCCACTTCAAGATGTTTTAAAAAAACAAAGTCTACAGTACAGCAACTATAACAATAAATGTGTAGTTGCACCACTCGGTTCACACGGGTGTGATTTTTTATTTTGACTTGAATCATGATAAGATTTTAACTTGATTTGCAAAGAGTAGTGTCTGTGGTGAGATGTGCGGCTCATCATGTGATGTGTTTTATCTCCGCAGGTATCAGGTGATCAGCACCCCTACAGATATCTTCATGGTGATGGAATATGTCTCAGGAGGAGAGCTCTTTGACTACATCTGCAAGAATGGAAAGGTAAATACCAGCGCCACATAGATGAGAGTTGTGACACTTCATGGCGCCTCCTCTACATAGACTTCAACATGAACATTACAGAGACTTTAGTTGTCACTGTACAATACTTTAAAACAGTTGTCATGTTGCACACATTGCAAATTGCTGATATTTGCGCTGCACCTCGTTGAAAACAATGTATTTCAACTCTCCTTCAATGGCTCTGGGTAATACACCTAGAGCTGCAACCGATGATTATTAGTAATCCGTTTCCGTTGGGGAAAATGTAGATTATCTGATATGTTTCATATTCATGTTTGATCGCAGATCTCATCGACAACTTATGAACTTGTAGATCTGCTTTTTTCTTTATTTGTCATGCAAAGAAGCATTTAAGTTAAATATTACTTTTTTTTTTACCACTCAAACCCTGGTTATACACATGCTGTAAGAGGGGAGGTTGTGTCATATAGTGAAACTGTACTCAATAAATACCAACATAATCATAAAGCCAAGGAAGGATAACGTCTTCAAGTCGATTCAAGTCACAACAAGACAAACTTAAGACGGCCTTAGACGAATAACCCATTTAGGCCTGACGTCGGAAAAACGTTCGCCCTGAAAGAATATATATTCAAAGATTTGTGCCGCATTTTTACGATTTTCTTTTCAAAAATAGCAGACCTACAAGCTCATAGCGCGCCACTCGGTGGCGCGCTATGAGCTTGTAGATCTGCTATTTTTCAATAGCTAAATTATAACATAATGTTAAAACACATTCCACCCAAAATATATTTGCACCCGCTGATATTGGAAATCGCCCGAAAAATGGACCATATAGTCAAAACGTTTTGCCTCAGTATGTACTGATATAAAATATATAACCAAAAACGTGAACGAGATGTTACATCGGCATGTCGATTATCGATATATGGACTCCAATGGACCACCTTAAAAAACTACAGAACTCTACCACCAAAAAAATATCTATACCAGTGAAATTTTCGGAGTATTTACCATACACTCTTAAATATTGACGAGGGACTGTCACCAGCTCGGAGTATTTACCATACACTTTTAAATATTGACGAGGGACTGTCACCAGCTCGGAGTATTTACCATACACTTTTAAATATTGACGAGGGACTGTCACCAGCTCGGAGTATTTACATTTAACAAAAACTAATCATCCTATTTTACGGATTGTATCACAACACTTTCTTACCTTAAAAGACGTGGTCACCTGCCCATCCAACACCTCCAAGTCCACGGAACGGCACGTCACTGCGTTTGAGTAGCGCGTATTTGCCTTGCTGCAGCTGATTCAATGAAAAAAGAGTGTGCGGACGGACAGAATGACACGACCCTGCTCACAGCGCCATAAATGTAGTGGGAACCTTAACTCATAATCAAAGTGTAATGAAGTCGAAGTCCAGAACCAAATAAAGGGTTAAAAGTGTTGGTAACACAATCACGGGTTTAATCAAGAGCGCTCCTGGAGACTGCCATCCACACGAATGTATCATGACATCTCCCAATCACAGGTTGACACCCTCTCTTATACAGTTCGAGAGTTCTCAAAATAAGAAACACATGGTTGGAAAAGAACAGGACACTCATTTAACACATGACTTTATATGGTCTTTTCCAGTCTGCTAGAATTCACACAAATAGGCTTTTGACTGCTGGTAACAGGTGGAAGATGGCTTCCTGTTCTACCTCTGTGAGCAATTGCCTTACATGGATTGAAATGTCATTTTCCCATTACACCGCCCAAAATGGGTTAAAGACATTAAGGCCTTACCTGACATGGTCTTACCTAGTGTAACATTGACAAACGGCAAGGACAGAATTAATTTGCATTGTGTGCAATTATGCATCTCAACTTTCAAGTCTGCAAGTTGCTGAAATAAACAAATAAAATACATTTTCACAACCCGATCCGACCTGATGTCAGTAAAAAAAAAAACTGCCGTTATTTTCAGTGGAGAAAAACGATACGCTTTTTCGTGAGGCAATGGATGAGATGCGAGTCATCCCTCACAGTGGCATCAACGGATTTAAATCTGCTATTGTCTAAATAGACAATACAACAATCTTTAGGAATTAGGTGCTTTGTGAAATAAATGTGCAGCATGTCTCTGTACATTTATAAAGTCCACTGACAGGTTTTCAAATTGTGTTGTGCTTGTTGTGACTTCTTGTGAGCTTGTACATCTGCTATTTACACTAGTGCCTGAGACTGGAATGCAGCCAAGTATGACAATAATTACTTGCAGAGAAAGTCACCATGCATTTAATTTCTCAGTCGCCAGGACTGATTTCAGTCATTTGTATTCATTATAGAAGACAGCAAGTCTTCTATGGAAGTGTGTTGCACAGCGAAAGTAGGCAATCTACAAGCTTTCAATGCTACTTCCGGTTATTATTTTTTGATTATAGCATGTGAGGTGATCAAACTAGCAAATTATGTATATAGCGGGCATCTTCCATAAAACTCTAATGGCCTTAGATATATTTAATAAAGGCAAAGGTTAAAGCCAATCTGATTTAATCACCTTGTTGGTAGTATGTAGAACAGTGGGAACAATATAACAAACGTCATACTTTTACATATTATTCTGTTAATTGTTTAGGAAACAGCGAACAGTTAATGAGGGGGGAGCTCCTTTCATACCCTTTCACAAATCGCACATTAGTCTTGTTGGCCATAGAAAGATTTACAGTCGTGTAGATTGTATTTAGTCCAGCACACACTATGCACTAGGGCATTCACTTCTAGTCATTTTTACTAGTTGACTAGTCGACTAGTAAACTAGTAAACTAGTCTACTAGTAAACTAGCAGACTAGTCGACTAGTTGTTTAACTACCTATTATGTAAAAAAAAAAAAATGTTTTGTCGTTTTTTAATAAATATTTGTACATAATTAAAAACTGTGTACATTGGTGACTATAACTATAATCTACCTGATCTTGAGGCCTACAAAAAAAAAAATATTTTTTTCATTTTTTTTTCTTATCAACTAGTCAACTAGTACCAACAAGGTCGACTAGTGGATTTACTAGTCGACTAGTTAGTTGCTTAATGCCCTACTATGCACTGGCAGTGGGTGATTTTCTCATCCATTGTTACATGACATTGATACGTTTGTTTCTCTGCTACGACAGCTTGACGAGAAGGAGAGCCGTCGGCTGTTTCAGCAGATCATCTCGGCGGTGGACTACTGCCACCGACACATGGTCGTGCACCGAGATCTCAAACCAGAGAATGTCCTGCTCGATGCCCAGATGAACGCCAAGATTGCAGACTTTGGCAAGTCCCGCCGACTTTGGCAAATGGACCTGTGAGAGGGGGTTCCATTTGGTTCCATTTGTACACTCTCACAGAGTTGTGGTGGTCCTTGAAATTAACCCATTTTGACCTGAGATCAGATTCTAAAAATGTCTTCTACATCCTGACAGTTTTCTGAAAAAGCTATGTTTCTATGTCAGTCGTTCTGGGATTTTTCAAAAATAGCAGACCTACAAGCTCGTAGCGCGCCACTCGGTGGCGCGCTATGAGCTTGTAGATCTGCTATTTTTCAATAGCTAAAGCATAACATAATGCTAACACCAAAAGGGGTTCCCGCCCAAAAGGGGTTAAAAGTTCCCCCAAGCTATCTGACTTTTGAGTCTCACCCTTCTTTATTGTGGTCACGGGACATTATAAGATGACTAACGTCGTGTAATGTGTTGTATAATGTTGTGCAGGTTTATCAAACATGATGTCGGATGGAGAGTTCTTGCGAACCAGCTGTGGTTCTCCGAATTATGCTGCTCCAGAGGTCATCTCGGGAAGGTAATGTTCTTCTTTTTTTTAATTCACTATATTGAATAAAACGGGCTATTGCAGGGCCATCAAACCAATCGTCTATATGTGTGCAGGACCATGTACTACTTCTCTTTGTTCTTTTCAACCAGTTCTCGAGCGTCTCAGTACATCTGCCATGACTACATCCTGACAGAAAACTGTCAGGATGTAGAAGACATTTTTAGAATCTGATCTCAGGTCAAAATGGCTTTAACCCATTTTGGGCGGGAACCCCTTTTGGTGTTTTAAACATTATGTTATAATTTAGCTATTGAAAAATAGCAGATCTACAAGCTCATAGCACGCCACTCGGTGGCGCGCTACGAACTTGTAGGTCTGCTATTTTTGAAAAATCGTTAAAATGTGCCTCAAATCTTTCAGAAAATTGTCATGATTTAGAAAACTTTTTTTTTTAAATTTCGACGTCAGGCCTGAATGGGTTAATGTGAACAATGTCTCCACTAGGCTCTACGCCGGTCCAGAAGTGGATATATGGAGCAGTGGCGTGATCCTCTATGCCTTGCTGTGTGGGACGCTCCCGTTTGACGACGACCACGTGCCAACCCTCTTCAAAAAGATCTGCGACGGCATCTTCTTCACGCCGCAGTACCTGAACCCCAGCGTCATCAGTCTCCTTAAACACATGTTGCAGGTGGACCCCATGAAAAGAGCCACCATCAGAGAGATCCGGTCAGTGTGATCCTATTCAATTTTGATCATTATTGATGGTCATTTTTATGAACGACTTGCAATGCAATAAAAGTACAATATATATTCTTTTTATAATCTGCAAAATGTAGCAGTTTGATTAACCATTTAAACATGTCTCATCTTGTAGATATATTAACTGTTGCAACCCCCAACATTTTCAAAACTTCTTCTAGATTCCAAATGTGAATTCAGTATAGTGTAACTCCTAACATTTGCTAGTCCTGGCCCGCTATTTACTCGTGTCATTATTAAGAGCTTGCTCTATCTTTTCGTCCCGCAGGGAGGACGAATGGTTCAAAGAGGACCAGCCCAAGTACCTCTTCCCCGAGGACCCTTCGTACACCAACAACGTCATCGACGACGAGGCCTTGAAGGAGGTCTGCGATAAGTTTGAATGCACCGAAGAGGAGGTGCTAACCTGCCTGTACAGCCGCAACCACCAGGACCCGCTGGCCGTCGCCTACCACCTCATCATAGACAACCGCCGCATCATGAACGAAGCCAAGGACTTCTACCTGGCCTCCAGCCCGCCCGACTCCTTCCTGGACGACCAGCACCTAACCGCCTCCGCCGCCGCCATCGCCATCAAGCCCCACCCCGAACGCGTGCCCTTCCTGTTTGCGGAGACCCCTCCGAGGCCACGCCACACGCTGGACGAGCTGAACCCCCAGAAGGCCAAGCACTCGGGCGTCAGACGGGCCAAGTGGCACCTCGGCATCCGCAGTCAGAGTAGACCCAACGACATCATGTCGGAAGTGTGCCGTGCCATGAAGCAGCTGGACTACGAATGGAAGGTGAGATCGGTTGATACAGTTGGGTGCCACCGATATTGTCCCTTATCATTTGACCCATTTAGGCCTGACCTCAAAATAAAAAAAAATCCTTCTAAATCCTCCAGTTTTCTGAAATAAATATTTTCACGATTTTTCAAAAATAGCAGACCTACAAGCTCGTAACGCGCCACTCGGTGGCGCGCTATGAGCTTGTAGATCTGCTATTTTTCAATAGCTAAATTATAACATAATGTTTAAAACACCAAAAGGGGTTCCCGCCCAAAATGGGTTAACTGTCCTTTTGCGCAGATCACGCAAACCTCAGCAAAAAGAAAAGGACAATATCGATGGCCTCCAACTGTACTTGGCCGCGTATTGTGTCACACACTGAAAATAGCCAGTCCACAAGCTCACAATGTGTCACTTTGTGACATGATGTAAGCTTGTTGACGTGTGTGTGTGTGTGTGTGTGTGTGTGTGTGTGTGTGTGTGTGTGTGTGTGTGTGTGTGTGTGTGTGTGTGTGTGTGTGTGTGTGTGTGTGTGTGTGTGTGTGTGTGTGTGTGTGTGTGTGTGTGTGTGTGTGTGTGTGTGTGTGTGTGTGTGTGTGTGTGTCACTGCCACATAGCAGTATAAACAAGTAAGACGCGTAAACACGGGAAGCGGATGAAGCTGTTGTGGCAGTCTGACACACACACACCTGTATCCCAATTTCAGTTCGTATTGGTTTGCTCCCAATCTTTTGCCCTCTGGTGGCGGGTGGGTGGTGTTACAGCGTGACACACACACGCAGACAGTTTTGGCCATCTTCTATAGTTAGTGCTTACTTCGTTCGCAATAATTAAGTACTGTAGCTGCCTCAATGGACAAAAAGTAAATATTGGTTGTTGGTCCTGTTTTGTCACAGGTATAATTCCACCTGACCTAGAATGGATGTTGTCATTGCTCGTTATCGTCCATAGTCTTTAGATAACAAGTGAACTTACTAGAGTGTGCGTTGGCCCACATATTTGAATTAGCTTGTGATGGACAATTTACAAGGGAAATGCATTTCCTGTTTTGCATTTATCCATGACAGGAAGTAGCCATTAACCCATTTAAGCCTGACCTCGAAATTTAAAAAAATCTTCTAAATCCTCCGGTTTTCTAAAATAAATATTTTCACGATTTAAAAAAAATAGCAGATCTAGTGGCGCGCTATGAGCTTGTAGATCTGCTATTTTTCAACAGCTAAATTATAACATAATGTTTAAAACACCAAAAGGGGGTTCCCGCCCAAAATGGGTTAAGTTTGTGTCTGGGGTAACGAGATGAAGTGGCTTTGCAATTTTAGGTGACCCCCATTTTAATATGCATTAGGCCACGTCCTCATTTGGTACGATGTGTATTTGTGGCACCCTAAAAAAAACACTGTGAAATCCTCCAGTGTGATTATACAAATAGAATCAAATAGACTGTGACAATAGTCAACAGGTTTTCATTTGTATAAACCTGTACAAACGAGTTACACACCTGTACATCGTTTAGCTGGTGACGTGACCCCATGGAATGGGGTCATTGGCTGACATTGTGGCCCTTGTGTGAAGTTGCTGCCACTTGAGCATGTCGCCTGTCAAGCTGATACACATTGTCATTATTTGTTTTCACACTGTCTGACAATTCATTGGCCTACCTTGTCACGTATCACATACTGTAAATAGACCAAGTTTATATATTGTGCATTGGCAATTTGGCAAATACACAAATAATATTCTTGGTTTCTCTCTCTACTTCTGATATGATACCAACTTCAAGGCTCTGTGGGTTTTCATGAATGTTCATAATGTTTGTGTTGACTCTTAGGTTGTGAATCCCTACCCCGACAGGGTGACTAAATCCCAATGCGAAGCGGAGAGATTTAATCACCTTGACAAGGTTTATTTCTAAACAATGACCCGCTCGCCGTCAATTATCCCGCTTATTACACGGCTATTTAATAAATAAAAAGATTGACCCAAAATTAACACAAAGTATTTCCTTTTCTTAAGTTAATGAAAGTATTCCATTCAATTATGCCAGGTGTGACCGTCCATACAGTGCGGTGTTGAACAAGAATACATTTTGGTTACTGCATTGTCAATTTCTCACCTTACATGCTCTCCAAAAATATTCTTGAGATCAATGTTTTTAGCTGTAAATTGTGACAGAGTTCTGTTTATTGAGCTCGGCGGTCATTATCCAGAAATAAAACACGCGCCGAATTCAGTGACCAATCGGCATCAAGCATTCAACCAAGCCGTGTTATAATGGTTCATAATGTGTGTGTGTATGTGTGTGTGTGTGTGTGTGTTGACTCTCAGGTTGTGAATCCGTACCACATGCGTGTGAGGAGGAAGAACCCCATCACTAGCTTGCAAGCCAAGATGAGCCTTCAGCTCTACCAGGTGGACAGCAGAACATACCTCCTGGACTTTCGTAGTATAGATGGTAGGCTGAAGCTACGCTTGATGATCTGTCATTTAACCCATTTTGACCTGAGATCAGATTCTAAAAATGTCTTCTACATCCTGACAGTTTTCTGAAAAAGCTATGTTTCTATGTCAGTCGTTCTTCGATTTTTCAAAAATAGCAGACCTACAAGCTCGTAGCGTGCCACTCGGTGGCGCGCTATGAGCTTGTAGATCTGCTATTTTTCAATAGCTAAAGCACAACATAATGCTAACACCAAAAGGGGTTAAGATTTTCACAAAGCATTATACAGAAGTTTTCAAATTAAATAAAGGGGGCATACATGTTTAATTTATAGGGTGTTTGGGTCCCGGGGAGATGCCAAAATTCTCTTTTGGGTCCTGACCAAAAACGTTTGGGAACTCCCCCTTGTTATTAAATGTAACAAAGATGTGATTATTTGCTTTGGCAAAAATTTGTACCCGAGTGACTGAGTTGCTTTCATGTTATTGTGTACTTTTTTTTTCAATGGAGCACTTTAAGATTTGCTTCAAGTATAAAGTGTGTAACAAATGTATTATTTATGACCTAACGTCTCTCTCTGTTTTTCAGATGATATGCTAGAGACTAAATCTGGGACAGCTACCCCGCACCGCTCTGGTTCAGTGGGAAACAACCGTGCCTCCATTAAGAACGATGGGGACGGGGAAGAAGGAAAGGGGGACGCCCCAGGCATCGCCACCCCAGGCATTGCCGCCCCAGGCATCGCCACCCCAGGCATCGCCACCCCAGGCATCGCCACCCCAGGCATCGCCACCCCTGTACATCCCGCCAAGGCCGCAGAAGGCTCCATAGCGTCGTCTTTGACCTCGTCCGTAGACTCGACTGGTGGGGGGGACAACGCCCCGTACCCCCGGCCGGGTAGCCACACCATAGAGTTCTTCGAGATGTGTGCAAATCTTATCAAACTACTCGCACGATAGCTCGCAAACACAATCGCTAGCCTTTGTTTTCCTCTCTGAGTGTCTTTATAAGCAATAAGCATGCAACTGATTCATGGCTCAGGTTCATCTCCGAGCACGGGATGAGATGGTTGTTGCCATGGCACTGATGCAAGGTTGGGCATTCCTCCTTAAGCTGCTGGGATGTATACGAAGCCGGCTGGCTGGGGGATGTCAAGAGGAGTTTGGGGGGTTAAGGGGTTCTAGCGAACGGCAAGCTCCTTCGATATTGACAGAATAACTTTTACGAGAAGGTTTTACATTTTCACGATCAATATTTCTAGCGGATGAAACACCTCCCCGATTTGATCACGTCCCACAAATAATAACGTACATTATTAAGTTTTGAGTGATTACACTGAATTTTCTGTACTGTGGTCAGTGAGCGCCACTGTTCATCTCAGTACAGAGAACAAAAAAAACAAACAAGTTTTGGCCTGCAGTCACAAAGAAGGAAGCCACAGTTTGAGGTTAGTGTACGGACGTTGGTGGCCTCACGGTAAAGGATGCAGGACGCACTTTTGCACATTTTTCTTTCTTGTTCTTGCTGCTCTGTTTTCCTCTCATTAAGGGCTTGACATGGCTTTGTTGCATGCCGTGCCGCACACCGCCAATAGCTGCTCTGCTAGGGCTAGCCTATATATCGATTGTTACATCGATATCGTGTTTATGACACTAGACATCGTCTGGCTTGGTTACTGGTACAATAAGTAATACCAGTAAGATTTCTATGTTGTACTGCAGGGGTTTTCAGCTGATTGTGAACGATAGAGGCATGCAGGGACTACCCGTCCTGACCAAGAATCAACCCAGGGACCACTTGTCGGCTGGTGATGTGGGTTAAGATTAGGGTCCGTCTTGAGTTGCACAGAGTATACTGTATATTATTTGCTATAGTGGTGGACAGGGACAGGGAGTCTCAAATGTTTTGTCTCCAAGCCGGCCTCAACCTATAGTCCTATACTTATTCAATGTATTATTGAACTTGAAGTACTTTTGGAATTGGAGCACAAGCCTCCTCAAATGACAGTCGTATCACACAGATACCAACTATTAATAATACCCAAGTCCCCCCCCCCCCCCCCCCCCTTTGAAATAACCTTCACTTCCGTACATTGCTGAATGCATTTTCAGGGACCACATGCAATATCTCCACGGGCCACCAGTTGAAAACCTCTGTTCTCCAGCTATTTTGAAATTAAAAGATCAGACTTAACACTTTAAGACAAGTGACAAAGAAAAGAAGAACACGTATTGCAGTATTTTTTACGATTAGTTATTCGTCCCCTTTCCTCTTAGGGTGACCAAATAAAACAAAAAAATTACATTCTCAAAAATGGAGCCAAAAACACTGAATAGTGCAAAATACTATGAACATTATCCAGAATTCTGCCGTTGTACGGCATTGCACAAATGCATTTGAACAAAACTAAATGGACAACAAATTCCAAATAAAAGCTTGGGAGGGGGAGGGGAGAGAGACGTTATCGTGATACTAGATTCTTGTCGCTATTATCTACGCCATTTTGGGCGGGAACCCCTTTTGGTGTTTTAAGCATTATGTTATAATTTAGCTATTGAAAAATAGCAGATCTACAAGCTCATAGCGCGCCACCGAGTGGCGCGCTACGAGCTTGTAGGTCTGCTATTTTTGAAAAATCGTGGAGAAAAAAATAAATAATAATTTGGCGACCCCCCCCCGAGGGGTCGCGACCCACGGGTTGAGAACCCCTGATCTAGGGCTTGTAGATCAGCTGTTTCCGGTGTGCGACACGACGTGCGGTCAAGTATAACTCAGGCTTTCGAGACCAGAGGAAGCAGTGCAGACGTCACTCTCAGGGCCCTGCACTGGCTTTTAATGAGCGTCGTCACGTCGATGACGGCGATGCCCATTGGACTCTGAAGAAGTGCAATGACCCCCCCCCCCGTAATTCTCTCCACTGTCAGGGGGAAAAGAAGAGTGCATTGTCAGAATTGTTTTTCCTTTTGTGAATTTGATTGAGTTTTTAAAGACGAGAGTTCCATGGTTTTTTTTTTGTTGTCATTGTTGTAAAGATTTGTCTGAATTTGTCTGTCCCCTACATTTTTTTATATATATATATATATATAAAGAATTGAATATATTTATCAGTGCTTTAAGTGGGGGTAGTGAACGTTATATTGGAAACAGAATTATGAACATATTTCCCCCCCCCCACCGCCTGCGTTAAGGACTATTGCTGGATGATCGTGCTTTTTTGTTACTGCGTTTCAAATCATTATCACATTTGTGTTTAATTTAACCACAATTATTCTGATATCCTTGATTGTCTCTTTTCAGATGAAAGTTAACATTCACTACTCACAAGAGTTGTGTCGTGTCAGAATTATGTCATGACATTATTATTACTCGGTTGCATTACTTTTATCTGCATTGTTCAGATTAATAGGAAATTTAGGAGCATTGGTGAATGACATGCCTTCTGCCTACATTGAAGTTTGTTTGTTCCTGCCATGTTCAGTTTTTACCCGCCAATCCATAACGAATATCTGGGGCTCAGGAGTCAGGACCAATTTCAAGGTGATTAGTAGCTACGTAGACAATGCGTTTTTGGCAAGGAATAGCCTACATCGTCGTTACAAATGCTATGGATGTGCTGGTTCATTTTTGTATTTTTAAGGGGGTATTTTTGTCCTCATTCCCTTGAGGGACAACTTTAGATGAAGGTTTACATAATTTAAACCTGAAATACCCTTGGAGAAGTGTTTTTTATTTTTACACAATCTGAGTTGTAATTCCCATCCCCAATCTGTTATCCAGATGATTAGATGTTTAACTCTTAAGTAGTCTGTCATTTGGCTGCCTTGTTATCAGTAGGCCTACTGTTAGTATTCTGGTCTGACAAACAATTGGCACCTCCTTGCAATTGTTGATGAATTACATTCTGGGAATTAGTTACTGTAGTTTAATGAAGGCACTATCACAACGATGCATGTTCTTAGTCAGTGGTTCTCGAAGTGGGGTCCAGGGACCCTCTGGGGTCATCGAAGGGGTTCCATAGGGTCCCCAGAAAATGGTTTCATATAGCATCAAAATCAGTTCAACCACTTCAACAGGCTTTTTGAAAGTAGCTGATCTTACAAGCTCACAACACGTCGCGATGCAATGCACTCTGTGAGCTTGTAGATTGACGATTGTCCAAAACTCTTGGAAGAGAAATCGGAACAATTTGGACTATTTTTGAAACATTTTCACAACATTAATCTTGTACAGGGTCGCTGTGCAAGAGAGACATGGATACGTTTGAGAACCACTGATTCTAGTGTTAGTTGTCCTGCCCTGTCTACTCGGTCCAAAAACCCTTCAAATTGATCCAAATCAAAGCTTTCTGGGGTATTGTTCAAGATTCGGAGGCATGGAACGGTTGTAATCGGGTCAATTTAATGAATGTCTGCAGCAGATCTAGTCTAGAAATGAGAACCCTATCTCGGTACAAATCTGGTCATTTGAGTCGGTGAGATGAATTAAAACAGATTTGTACGACGTAGTTTGATGCATGCATGGTATTTAATGAGTGTTGATAACTAAATGGGAAATAAAGTTGTATGGATACATTTCTTACAGAAATATTTGAGACTGAACGGCATAATTTCTGTCCCCGCCATTTATAGCTTTTAGCAGTTGCTGAAGACGAGGGTGTCCGTGCTTTTGTAATTCACAGAAATTATTTGTCAAAAATGCAAGGGGAGCCAGAAATTGTGATCATGAGTAGCTGTTACAGCTGTCCTGTCTGGGACCATTTATGACTGAAATCTTATGGATCAATATTTGACCAATTGGTTTTTACTGTGTGGTCTTTGAAATACTATATTGATCATGGCAAAGAAACACTTAAAAAAATATTAGCAGGACTTTGACCACATAAAGCTTTCGCAGAAAGTGGCAGATCGACGAACTCGCTGTGCGTCGACAGTGACGTTGTGAGCTTGTTAATCTATTTTCATCCGAACCTTTTCCCATGAAAACGAATCTGAAAAAAATTGTATAGAGCCATGAGGGTCTACCATATAGGGTTTCATTTTATTTTTTGGTATGTGTGAAACCATGATGTTTAAACAACTTCTGGTATTACGAGTGGCTAGTCCTTAAAGTGGACCATTTATAGGACATTTTATTTTAACAGTCTGAACTGCTTCTAAAGAAACATTGTTCTATTTTTGTTTGGTGTGTAAAGGGACCCTATTACCAAGAATTACCTATCATGTAAATTTCAATGGACAGTGTTGAAATCATTTATATACACAACTGCCTAATAAACAGCTACATTGCACACATTTCAGTGATGTTGTAGACCTATTGCTTTTCTCTTGTGGCCTGGTAAACGCATGCGTCTTGTCTAGCCCAATCGATGGGTGGGAGTTTTGTAGAAAATCACAGAGACTGATTGGATCTTCCACTTTTTGGTTTCTGCAAAACGCCCACCCAGCGCTTAAGGCCAGGCCGGTCTGCACTGCAGAAGACACGTGATAATGTGAATTCACACGGCCGGGATGTTTTTACCAGGCAATTTTCTTGTATCTGTGATCTGCTTTCATATGTACAGGGAGAGGAGGTCTTGGATAAAGGTTGGGAACAAACATATTGTTTTTGTTAAACAAAATCATAAATGGACTGCCTGGTAATAATTTTAAGTCTATGGAGTGGAAGTCATGTGAATTGACCTTGGACCATATGTGTGTGACTGACTAATATATTGTGAGAAGGTGAAATGCAAGATAAGCGAAGCCAGCCACACTTTCGCTATCGGTACAGACAGTACACACCAATAGTAAGTTGTAAGTACGTTGCTATTCCACTAATTCCAGTGTTGCATATTCAACTCAATTTAAGTAAAAGTATCAATATCCTATTGTAGAAATCTGTACAAGTTTAGCTATTCAAATTTGACCTGAGTAAGTACAAATGTATTTGCATCAAAATGTAGGCTACTTAAAGTACATTTTGCAGAAGGTTCCATTTCACAAGTTTTCAAATGTATAAAATACCAGCACTACAAGAGCTTGTAGACAAGTATATGTCTACAGTGTTTTTGTAATGATAACTACCGCTATAGTAACAATGTTTTCAAATAAATAATTACAGTAGGCTATAGTGGAGTGAAAGTACAATATTTGCCTTTTGAGATGTAGTGGAGTAAAAAAAAAAGTAAAGTAAAGGAAAAGTAAAATTATTGAAATTTTGAAATACTCAAAAGTATAAAAGTAAAGGTACTTTACTTAAGTACCTTGTAAGTTGTTTGGTTGGAAAATAATAAGCAGGTTTAGCTGTAAATGTACTAAGATGGAAGGGTTACTTACTTCAACATTGGACTTAAAGCAGACAGTGGTGGAAAAGGTACCTGAAAGCAACACTTGGGGAAAATAAACATTTTATTACAAAATTATTCTCGTAAAATAAAAAAAAATGCATGAGCATGAATGAGAAAGAATAAGATGAATCAATCAATCCAGGCTTAATGACGGCTATGGAGTATGTTTCAGGGAGATCATCGTTTTTAAAAGAATGCCCCAGGAAAGATTGTAGAGCAAAATATCTATTTATTTATTAAGAAAATGTTGACTTGCTGTGAATCTTTTTAGTTTACTGCACCACTGCTCCAGGCCAGTGGGTGGCGGTAATGCACCCCAACGCTGTTTGAATGACAACTGACAACAACACGACAAGATTAAGCTGAAGAAGAAACAACGACGTCAGATGTCAACAAAACAACACATCTCTGGTGTGTAGTGTGTGTGGTTGTGGTTGTGTTAATTTCAACGTTTTGACAATATGTTAAACAATGTATTACTGTCTTTAATGTACCACCAGTCTATGTAACAACACCTACTGCTGGTGGTTCACGCTAAATAGACCTGATAATCATGCTAATGCTACTGTTTACTTGCTACTTAGCGTCCCATGCTAGCAGCTTAGTTAGTTATAACAGGCGATAAGGTTGTTCTGCTGTAATATATACCGCAGGCTCACTGGTTCTTAACTGGGACAAAGGGTGATATACTGCTGATAATATACATGTATGTGTAACGTCGGTGTACTCTTGCTGTAACGCAGTACTTGTGTAACGTGATGTAATAGCATTATTCCAATAGTATTATACTAATGGACTCTAATGCACAGCAGCCATATTGGATTTATATACCGCTTTCATGGCTTTATCCAAGGCGCTTTACAGAGTTTGTGCATTTACATTCAGCCATTCACCGATGCCGGAGAAAACCATGGAAGGCACCTTAACCTGCACTTCGGGAGCAATTAGGGGTTCAGTGTCTTGCTCAAGGACACTTCGACACTAACTCTGGGGGAGCCCGTGTTCGAACTGGCAACCTTGCGGTTACCATCCATCCGGCCACTCTACCCCTGTGCCACTGTCGCCGCCCTGGACTAGGCGCTTTCTTGACGCGTATGTCTGGGTACAGGGTGTTTGTCACCAGCCTTCATTAGTATCATTGGTAACATCTGTGAAGGAAGTAAGGAAGAGGCCCTTAAGGCACGATTCCTTGCCAACATGTCTGTGCATAGCCTAAGAGCCGATTCATACTCCTATTTTAGAGCCGAATAGAAGTCGGTTCGGCTCTGTAGAGCCTACAATGTGACGTCATTTGAGGTTCGGGGGGGCGGGTACCGTCCTAAATTCGGCTCTTTGGTGCTACTGAAAATTTCTGACGAGCCGAAATCATTTCGGCACTACAGCGCCGAAACAGTGGTAAAATAGGAGTATGAATCGGCCCTAAGAGCCCATGGCGGCGGAGGTGGCTCAGGGGTAGAGTGGCCGGATGGCAACCACAAGGTCGCCATCTCGAACCCGGGCTCCCCCAGAGTCAGTGTCCACGTCCAAGTGTCCTTGAGCAAGACACTGAACCCCTAATTGCTCCCGATGTGCATTGTGACTTTTGAGAAACACCAGCATTGTAATGAAGTCCACATGCCAGCTCTGACAGTGTGACGAAATGCGTTGCCGGAAACGGTTCCAAAATGTTATGGGACCGTTTCAGGTTCCTTCAATGTTGGATGTGGTTCCTCCAGGTTCCTGGATCCCCAACCCTATGTAGACACCACTGTGATCTCTCTTCAGATGGCGTCGTTTGGTTGGAAGAAGAAAGTCGGCGAGAAGGTGTCCAAATCGACGGTGCTGCTGTTTGAATCCGAGGCAGAGAAGAAGACGAAGAGCATTAAGACGAAGGCTGTCGGCGACGATGACGAGGAAGAGGCGGACTGGCTCCATGCAACAAAGAGACGGCGGGAGACGCTGCTAGAAGACTGTGCGGCCAAGAGCAAGAGACTGAAGGACGAGGGAGCCTTCCTGGCCCAGCAGGGCAGGTGAGACTGAACCACTGAACCACCCCAGTCTGGGGACCCCGTCTGCAAAATAAAGGGAAAACCCTCTCTTTAAGCCAAAACATAGCAGATCTACGTTGCGAGTAATGTTTAGGGATAGATATGGAGTGGAGAGAGTCCAGTCTATACTGCAGCAGAGCAGTCAGATATACAGAGATACAAGCATGTCTGTTGAGGCAGCAGATCTCTTCACAATTAAAATCACTCGTTGGTTGCACCACTCAGTTCACACGGGTGTGATTTTTAATGTTTGTTTAACTAAAAACAAACATTAAACCTGTATATAGGAGGGGCTAGCACCCCTCAAAAATTTGACCTGAAGTGAGTGGTGCTGTACTGTACTGCACTGCACTGCACTGTACTGTGACATCGTGTTGCAGCTTTCAGTGCTCGGACACACATCTGTGCTCGGACACACACACATACACACATACTGTATGTATGTATGTATGTATGTACGTACGTACATACATACATACATACATACATACAAAAATAAACTAAAGACAGCATTTCAAAGTGAAGTAATGAAGGATATTAGGACTGTTAGATCACCAAATAAGTCTCTATATAATTATAAGCTTTAGGAAAGTTCACAGAGGTGTAACACATAGTCCTTTAAAGCCCATTCTGGGCGGGAACCCCTTTTGGTTTTTCAACTAAGCATTATGTTATACTTTAGCTATTGAAAAATAGCAGATCTACAAGCTCATAGCGTGCCACCGAGTGGCGCGCTACGAGCTTGTAGGTCTGCTATTTTTGAAAATCGTGAAAATGCGGCACAAATCTTTGAATATATATTCTTTCAGAAGACTTCTTTTTTTTATTTCGACGTCAGCCTAAATGGGTTAAAGCCCACTCTGCAGTGACCTGCCATGCAACTCATTGCGAAATGCAACTACTTGCACCACTATCCGCAATGACAGTTGCAAGGAGTTGCATTGGTGCGGTTGACCTTAACACTGTTTTGTTGCGACTGGTTGCATTGGTGCGGTTTGGCCTTTAGAGAGAGCAACACATCAACGAGTCGCTAAACACTCGCAGCTGCCGATGACAATAATTAGGACGCTTTAGGAAAACGGTTGCTTTTATTGAAGGTGAAGCTTGGCTAGTCATCAGGCCTAAAGTAGTCACCATCAAAAACGCCCAAAAGAGGGCGCTGTTGCACAGCACAGATTGTAACGCCTCTGTATTCTCCCACTAACAGGAGCTAGATGTATATGCTTATGAGGGATATTTCAAAAGATAATCCAGTGGCAGCACTAATTGTACATTTTGAATAAAGATAGTGATGATTGCTAAAGGGCACTATTTATCATCCCCTTTTGCACTTATAAACAAGACAAGGTCTAATGACTGTTTGGTGGAAGGAAGGCACTGGAGCATTCTTGAACAGTTAACCCATTTACCTCGAAATTTAAAAAAAATCTTCTAAATCCTCCAGTTTTCTGAAATAAATATTTTCACGATTTTTCAAAAATAGCAGACCTACAAACTCGTAGCGCGCCACTCAGTGGCGCGCTATGAGCTTGTAGATCTGCTATTTTTCAATAGCTAAATTATAACATAATGTTTAAAACACCAAAAGGGGTTCCCGCCCAAAATGGGTTAAAGATTAAAGCCTTTCTGAACAGGGTGCAGACAAAACGACAACGTCTCGATGTCACTACAACATCTTCGTCAGGTGATCCGTTCAACAGTTTGGGAGATAGCCACTGACAGACAGACAGACAGACAGACAGACAGACAGACAGACAGACTCACAGGCCCAATTTCAGCTCACCTAGTAGAGCCACGTGGTAATAATTCATGTCTGACTCATGGACGTTACATTTAGTCAGGTGCCACATGTCCGTATTAGATTACAAAAAATGTAAACAATGTAATGTAAACTTAATACCAAACACCAGGTAAAATAAAATTAAAGGGGAAAAAAAAGATTTGGCTCAGGAAATATTAGCCTGTTCTTGGATATTTATTTTAAAAAAAAAATCTTCCTTTTAAAAAAAAAATCCAATCAGTTTGTGAAGGCCCTAGTCTTGTGGACACAGAATTGTAGCCCACATTAACTGTATGTAATTGTGTTTGTGACGAGTAAGTGGATTCAGCTGCGGAAATGATGTGTTTCTGGTGCAGAATGACCGCTTAGGGATTTGAAACGATGTCTGGACAAGGCCTTTTCCTCTCCTCTAACCACATTGACCCCTGTGACATGTCGCTGTTGCTACAGGTTAATAGATCCTCCTGATGTAGCCTATTTGAAGATATGAATCATGATCATGAATCAATCTTTATTTCAGACCCTAATGGGTCCATATAAAAGACAATACAGAGGGGACAACACAACAAAGATAAAACACGTATAAAAAAGCAATTATGTTATGCTTTAGCTATTTAAATATAGCAGTTCTACAAGCTCGTAGCGCGCCACAGGTCTGCTATTTTTGAAAAATCGAAGAACGACTGACAGAAAACTGTCATTTTCAAACATTTTTAGAATCTGATCTCAGGTCAAAATGGGTTAACCGATTTCTACCTTGATTCATTCCCCTGGGATATGTGGGTGGGTCTCACATTAGTCCAAGGCTGTGTCCCAGATCACTCACTCAATCATATGTAGGAGACTATAGTGAAGTCATCAGTGAAATAAATAACACCTTTCGGACACTACACACACACGTGCCAGATCAACGTTTGCATTTTTCTTTTAGCACAATGCATGATGGTTTTGTGATGGTGATCATTGGTCTCACTCTACTTTCGTGTTGTGGGATAAAAATTGGTCCATTGTGGGTATAATGTTGATGACTCGCTATTTAGTAGGCGATAGTAGTAGCAGTAGTGATTTCGGAAACTGCCCAAGCTTTAGCCTAGTGAGCTTAGAGTTAGGCTTGCTGTAAAGCGTGCACAAGCAAGGTATACGATCACAGCATTAAGCACAGTTGTTTGATCATGACAGCCCTAGCCTCGGTACCCAGGCTTTTATTTTCGTTCGCATCCGCTCAAAAAGTGAAAGCCTGGGGGAACGAGATACATTCCCTGGTCTAGGAGTGGGAGTGAACTACAGTGCATCGCTCTAAATAATGGTGATGTCAGTTTTCTCCGCTGTTTTCTACCAGCGCTATCCTCCAGTGCTCGCTCCATGCGCGCCCGCCCACCCCTCTAGACCAGAAAGCACGCTGGCTGGGCCAGGCTATCACAGCCCTATAGTTGGACACTGAATCAGGATATCCGTTATCATAAAACACGGAGTGGGGCATGACAAACATGTTGACTTTCAGAATCCAGGGACGGTTGGTTCCGTCCATCTTCGGTCAATATTGACTGGAGGAGTTTCCAGGTAGGACGAGCCAGATAAGTGTCTCCATAATCACATCACTAAAGTGCTCAGTGGGACGGTGGCCCAGCATAACCTCAGCTCGGGTCACGTCCCACTCCACCAATGGGATCCGGTCTACAAGCTCTAGAGACCGCTTTCCGTATCCAGTAATAGACGGTATATACACATGCATAAAGTGAAAATCGAGTGGCAAAGTGAGTTTAATGTCATTTAACGTAATTTTAATACGATCAGATAGGACTTTTCCAAGATGTATGGGCTGTGAAGGCCAGAAAGTAGGCGTAGGCGTTCCCGCATAACTTCCGGGTATGATGATGTCACGCGCATACCCTCTATCGCTTAACTATCGCTTAACGACCCATTTAGATCTGAGGCCGTATTCTAAAATACAGTTTTCTGAAAAACCTAAATTTCTATTTCAGTGGTTCTCAAATGTTTTCATGTCAAGGAAACCCCCAAAATCATATGTATTTGACCTTCGACCATCCCATCTCAGGGACCACCAGAAGAAAAGATTTGAGTAAAAGATGTATTTTAGCATCCCGTCGCTAGGCAACGCTTGCTTCCATGGTGTGACGTCATCATATTCCAAACACTTTGTGCACATGCACACGCGCGATCTTTAGCTGCGTTTTCTCGGAATTGAGGCTCAGATTGAGGTGAGGGACGATGTTAGCCGGCGCTAAATAAATAATTATCGCAACCTTCCGGTTAGCATATTGGCACAAAAATGGCTGATTACCGGGATCTTCTTCGCAACCTTTTTCGTGCATTCTGCCGACTGCCGACCACAGTGCTGGAGTCAATGGTGGCATGGAATCGGTTAATGGGTTTAATTTGGCGTGATTATTTATTATTATTATCGTTGCCCAAATATGTATTAAAGAAGTGTGTGTGTGTGTGTGTGTGTGTGTGTGTGTGTGTGTGTGTGTGTGTGTGTGTGTGTGTGTGTGTGTGTGTGTGTGTGTGTGTGTGTGTGTGTGTGTGTGTGTGTGTGTGTGTGTGTGTGTGTGTGTGTGTGTGTGTGTGTGTGTGTGTGTGTGTGCGTGCGCGCGTGATCCATAGACACTGGGAGGCCATTAAGAAGTGGGACGAGGCCATCCAGCTGACTCCAGACAACGCCTCACTGTATGAGATGAAGTCTCAGGTACATTCTCTATCTATGCTAATGCCTCTTATAACATCTGCCTGTTCCACTGCAACATTAGATCAATGACTCTCAACCTGTTTTGTCCATGACCCCCCCCCCAGATTAGAGTCCAATGATTTGATACCCCGATCCACACTGGAAATGTTCAGTCTTAACCCATTTAGACCTGACATCGAAATTAAAAAAAAAGTCTTCTGAAAGAATATATATTCAAAGATTTGTGCCACATTTTCACGGTTTTTCAAAGAATTGCAGACCTACAAGCTCGTAGCGCGCCACTCGGTGGCGCGCTATGAGCTTGTAGATCTGCTATTTTTCAATAGCTAAAGTATAACATAATGCTTAGTTAAAACACCCAAAGGGGTTCCCGCCCAGAACACATTATGTGCCCTTTCATTCTTTCAAAATGGAGACCCAGGGTGCCCACTTTTAGACCCACTTTTTGACATTTTTAAAGAAAAAAAAACCCCCAAGACGTCCACATGCGTGCACTACGTATGCGGTAATTCCTAGGACGTCTGTGGACGTTTTGGGCACACAATGTGTTAACCTTCCTCTTCTACCCTTCTAAGTGCGTGCTCAGGGGATACATTTAATCTTTGACCATCTGGTCAAAAATAATATTTGTCAAGATCTAAAATTATCAATAGACAGTATACAGTGTATTGTATTAACATACTGTACCATATAGATCGTACAAAACTGTGTAAAAAAAAAAAGTGACATAAGGCCGCTTTCATTTTAGTATTATGAGTATTAGGCATGTAACGATATATCGATATTATATCCCGACGATATGTATCAATTTATTAAAAATAAAAATCATTTAAAAAAAAAGGGGGGGGCTAGTGTGTGATATGAAATGTGAGCTGTAATCATATTCCATCATATTCACGTGCTTTTGGAGAGAAATGAGACAGACTCCATGCAGTCACTTTCAGTATAGTAGAGGCCTGCAGAGGGGAGCTGTATGTGTCTGACTGTGCCCAGGTGATGGTCGTTATTGATGCTCATTAATACATCAAGGAAGGCAATTATGTTTCTGCACTGTCAAATAGGTCTACATCTATCCTAAGATGCCACAATCATGTTAACTCGAGCTAGGTTTAAACAAGAAAGCTTGTTTACAGAAATTAAGTAATTTTACATGAAAAGTAATGCTACTTTTGCAATGTTACATTACAATTGTGAAAAAAAACCTTGGGGGGGGAAGATAAATCAAAAATAATTTTTGGTCATTTGTCTGGAAAATAATTGTGTTGAAAATATCGTGAAATCTTTCATTTGCTTTCTTTTGATTATTTTGTGGTATTTAGTTTAGTATGTAATTGACTGCGATAGTGGGGGCAGAGAGTAGAGGATTGACATTCAGAAGTCCTGGCCAAAGTGGGAATCAAACCGGCGACTCGCTGATCTGGGCATTGCACCCATGTGCCCTAACCATTTGGCACATGGGGCATACCGGCTGGGGTTGGTGTGTCCTTTATAACCCATTTAGACCTGAGATCAGATTCTAAAAATGTCTTCTACATCCTGACAGTTTTCTGAAAAACCCATGTTTCTATGTGTGGTTCTCAAACAGTTTCATGTCAAGGACGGACCCCCAAAAATATATGTAATTGGCCACCGACCCCCATCTGAAAATATGTTGTTCCAGGGACCCCCCCCCCCCCCCCACCACCAGAAGCAAAGATTTGAGTTAAAAACGTTCACTCTGAAAAAATATATATTCAAAGATTTGTGCCACATTTTCACGATTTAAAAAAAATAGCAGACCTACAAGCTCGTAGCGCGCCACTCGGTGGCGCGCTATGAGCTTGTAGATCTGCTATTTTTCAATAGCTAAAGCATAACATAATGCTAACACCAAAAGGGGTTCCCGTGCAGATCTGGGACAATGTGTCAGGTTTGATTAATCTGCAGGATGTTCATTGGAAAGCATCGCCAGCGTAGATGACTCACTTGTGGCAACTTGTTTTTGAGAGAATGTTTGCGAGCTAGCTATTTCAGAGATGTTCTCTGTGGTTATCCAGTTAAGAACATATCTAGTATTAGAGAGAGTGCGCGTGCATATACAATGATGGTCTGGATACTGAAAGTATCAATACCCTATTGTAGAAGTCCGAAATCAAAATACTTCGCTCACTACAGAGTCTAATCTTTGTATTTATTCTTGTGTCCAGACCACTAGGGTTTTACTCAGTAAAGTAAAATAAGTGAACGAAAGTAAATTATTTAAAATTCGCCAGAAACAAAAAAAACATCAATGCAGTGTGTATTTTTTCAGCATTGCCGTTTTTAACCATAGTTCTGTGTGCATAAACTTTGTCTTAGGATGAATGGGTTTATTTCTACTATATGTTAGGAGCTTAACCCATTTTGGGCGGGAACCCCTTTTGGTGTTTTAAACATTATGTTATAATTTAGCTATTGAAAAATAGCAGATCTACAAGCTCATAGCGCGCCACTTGGTGGCGCGCTATGAACGTGTAGGTCTGCTATTTTTGAAAAATCGGGAAAATGTAGTGCAAAAAATCTTTGAATATATATTAAAAATAAATATTAATATTAATTTTGAATATATATTCTTTAATAGCGGACATTTTTAACTCAAATCTTTGCTTCTGGGGGAGGTCCCTGGAACAACATATTTTCAGATGGGGGTCGGAGGCCAATTACATATCATTTTTGGAGTGCTTGACATGAAATATTGAGAACCACTGATATAGAAACATGAGGTTTTCAGAAAAAAATAAACATTTTAAAAAGGCATTTTTTAAATTTTGACGTCAGGCCTAAATGGGTTAATAAAAAAAATTAAAAAAAAATAATTCGACCTCCCGGTTAGCATATTAATGGTTCCATCGCTAATGGTTCAAACGGCCGGACCACAGCTCTTCTTCTCTGCCTTTTTCGTTGCATTCTGTCGGCACTGGCCCCAGATCGCCGTCTATCAGGCTGATAACCAGCTGAAACCTTTTCAGGAAATGAATAAAACAAATGTTTATTTTAAACAAAGCAATACTGCCTCATTTAAAGTTGGTATTTTGACTTTATATCAGATATTTGCATGTGTCATTATAATATAATGGGTAAAGTGGAGATGATAATATTATTATCACCACTTTACCCCCAATCCAGCTCAAGTGGAGTTAGGAGGTTTTGTCGGTCATCGATAACAACAGCTGACAATGGAGAGGGGGCAAAACACTTGGCAGACAGTTTGAGGATCCAATTGGTTTTGGCAGAAGGCTAGGCTTCACATTCTGTGAAAATAGGTGATTGTTTGCCGGACGAAATGGCCGATCAAGCATGTAGATGGGTTATTTTCGACAAAACAATTTGGTGTCGGGGCAGCAAAGCAGAGGGGACCGCATATAGACCCCTGTAGGACCCCCCACCAACGCAGTATGTATAGGGTCCGGTTTAACCCATTTAGGCCTGACGTCGAATTTTTTAAAATATCTTTTTAAAATGTATTTCTTTCTGAAAAACCTCATGTTTCTGTATCAGTGGTTCTCAATATTTCATGTCAAGGACCCCAAAGATTATATGTAATATGTCGCCGACCCCCATCTGAAAATATGTTGTTCCAGGGGACCTCTCCAGAAGCAAAGATTTGAGTTAAAAACTGAAACTCTGAAAGAATATTCAAAGATTTGAGGCACATTTTCACGATTTTTCAAAAATAGCAGACCTACAAGCTTGTAAAGCTGCTATTTTTCAATAGCTAAAGTATAACATAGGCCTAATGCTTAAAACACCAAAAGGGGTTCCCGCCCAAAATGGGTTAAGTGGTTGAGTTATATAACATGTAGGCACAGTGACGGTACCTTGGAAATACGCTGTTGATGTAAACATCATTTTAATAATCCTGGAGGTGGGATTTTTGAGAAACTAAATAATTCTCCCGTGATCCCCATTGTCTTATCTAGCTATATCTACTGTATCAATTTCCCCATTCTGTATCTGTAGCACGGTGGCATCTCCCCTTATTGCCTTAACCTTTCATGTCACATTCTGGCAGCGTTTTGTCTTGCCATTATCCATTGAAGGACATTTGAGAAGGAAGCCATTACAGGAAACCGGCCAAGGAAAATGAAATGAATGCCTACTCTCTTCTGAGCATTTGGGAATTTCTTGTCATGACTCACAAATTAAAATCCGCAAACATAAACCCAGAACCCGCCATTTGTAAGCCATCCGCTCTCTCGGTTTCCTCTGTGCCCATTAGATTATGTCCCAATGTGTTTGATTACGCGCAGTGTCAACAGTGAATCCATTTGGTGGAATTGAAACATATGTTCCGATTGCTCCAGACTCTTGCGCTGGACGCTGTTCACATGGAAGCATGCCTGATAACCAACGGGTGAATCTCATCAGAGCTTCCCTTGGCATCCGTCATGTTTACCATGTTCAAGGGCTTCTGGACTGGAGGAACTGAACTCTTCATTGTGTTAGTCATTTCAGCTTTGCCTGCGAGGGAGACCGACAGTCCCGTACTAACCGTACATGTTTGTGTCATGTCGATCTGTTGATCAAAAAACAAATAAAAAAAACGTGTTTCTTGATTATTACATAATAAGAAAAAGGTGATGATTGATGCTTCACTTCTTGCTCATGAATAATGATACTTCTTACAGTTGTAGTTTAGTGGATAGAGAGGTTTGTCTGGTATTTCAGATGGACACAGGTTCGCCCTCCCGGCTCGGGTATGTGTCAAAGTGTCCCTGAGCAAAAACTGCTCCCCCCAAGCGCTCATCATAACCATTAACCACCTGAGTAGCCATCAGCTGTAAACTGGGACAAACAAAGGTTTCCCTTCTCTAGTGTCTGTCTGTCTGTCTGTCTGTCTGTCTGTCTGTCTGTCTGGTGGCTCAGGGGTAGAGTGCCTGGATGGTAACCGTAAGGTTGCCAGTTCGAACCCGGGCTCCCTCAGAGTTACTGTCGAAGTGTCCTTGAGCAAGACACTGGACCCATAATTGCTCCCGATGTGCTAGTCGGTGCCTTGCATGGTTTCCGCTGCCATCGGCGTATGAATGTGTGTGTGAATGGGTGAATGTAATGCACAATCTATGTAAAGCGCCTTGGATAAAGGCGCTATATAAATGCACCATTTACCATTTATGTGTGTCGTCAAATCCGTCAGTGAAGTAGAGACTTCATACATCAAATTCAAATAGTCATGGTCTTGTTTCTAACTCTGTATCTTTCACATAGCCCTGGTCCGCGGTGTGGAGACATATTGGGACATTTGTTGTGTGTCCTTAGCCATCAGGGCCTGGACCCCAAACACACCCACATATTACCCATGGCTCAAGATGCTGCTTCTGACCTATAAGCCCAAACCACAGCGGTTGCAACTAGTCGGCGCATCTCCTTTGCAAAAAAAAATACAGTTTTAAGGTCAACCAAACCAATGCAACTCTTTGCAACTTATTTTTGTATACAGTACTTTTATATTACTGTACCAAATATTGCTTCAGCTGCTTTGTCCCAGAGCCCCTACCTGAAATACATACGTCTAGAAGAAATTCAGCCCTAATCATATGGTTTATAAATATGGTGATTAATCCATTTTGGGCGGGAACCCCTCTTGGTGTTTTAAGCATTATGTTACACTTTAGCTATTGAAGAATAGCAGATCTACAAGCTCATAGCGCGGCACCGAGTGCCGCGCTACGAGCTTGTAGGTCTGCTATTTTTTTTAAATCGTGAAAATGGGGCGCAAATTTCTTTCAGAATATATTCTTTCAGAGTGAACATTTTTAACTCAAATCTTTGCTTCTGGGGGGGTCCCTGGAACAACATATTTTCAGATGGGGGTCGGCGGCCAAATACACATATTTTTGGGGGTCCTTGACATGACAATGTTTGAGAACGACATAGAAACATTTTTTTTCAGAAAACTGTCAGGATGTAGAAGACATTTTTAGAATCTGATCTCAGGTCGAAATGGGTTAATTGAGCACCATGGAGTGATCTGAATTTCATAATGATGTAATCTGACCTTACAGGTGTTGACAATACTCCAGGAAGTCTTCCCAGCCGTGAAGGCAGCCGAGATGGCAGTGAAGTGTCGGCCCGTGTGGTGGGAAGGCTGGCAGACGCTGGGCCGGGCCCAGGTCAACATGGGAGAGGTAGACCTGGTGAGTACTGGATGGATGGATTGGATGCTGCCACCTAGATCGGCGGTTCCCAAACTTGCTTAGCTTGGTGTGTGACCCCAAACGAGAAATTAGACGTTTGCCCGGGACCCAAACTAACCCATTTAGGCCTGACGTCAAAATAAGTGGTGCGCTACGAGCTTGTAGATCTGCTATTTTTCAATAGCTAAAGTATAACATAATGCTTAGTTAAAACAAAAGGGGTTCCCGTCCAGAATGGGCTAATGAAAATGGCAGATGTGACGCGTTGTGAGCTTGTAGATTGGCTATTTTCCACTACTTCTTAAACATTTAGTTTTTATGGAATTTCTTAGATTTTTATTTTATTATCTTCATGGAATTTCTATTATAATAATAATAATTGCATTTGTTTTGAATTTGTGAAAAAAAAATTAGCTTTGTTTGAGGATGTTTTTTTGAAAATGTTTTTAAATAATTAAAAAAATAAAATATACAAAATAAAATATATAAAATAAAGGGACCCATAAAAATGTGTCCACGACCCACAAATTGGTCCCGATCCAGTGTTTAGGAAACAGTGACCTAGATCATGAGTTTTCAACAGGTGGTCCGTGGACCACTGGTGGTCCGTGAAGGTATTGCATGTGGTCCCTGACCATGCATTTAGTAATGTAGGAAAGTGAAGATTTGTATTTTAATTTGAGAAGTTGAGAAACAATGCAGTAAATTACCTGGTGACATTATGATGACGCGTCAATGTTGTCAGTTACTGGGAAATTGAACGTCATTCAAGAACTTACACAGAAAAGGGAGTTAGAAGCTCAAGGGAAAACTACCGGATTGCCTGGTTGAGTCACCATTATAAGGAAAGGTTAATGTTTCCCCCACGCCACGCCCATATCCCCCCTCCCAACACAACAGTGGTCCCCAGGTTGATTCGTTTCAGTCATAGTATTACTGAACTCTGGAGGACACGTCACAGTGCACATGGCATGGCCATAGCTGAGTGAGTTGTGGGAATTGGAAGGTCGCTGGTTTGATCCCTGGCTGGAATAAATTGACTTTGACAGCACCTTGCCCAACGTTCAGTTCGTCCGTTCTTAGCCAAACACGCCCCAAAGATTGCGTGTGATTGGTCAAACACTACAGGTACACTACAAGTAAGACGCGCAAACGCGGGAAGCGAACGCAACTCGTAAATTGCAATAACAACAATTAGAATAAATTACATACTTTAAGGTTTTTTGTCAAAACCATGGAGAGCTACGTAGATTTAGAGTTATTCAGCTTTTTAGTGCGCCCTGTATACGAGAAGTGAGCGGCAGTGCACGTGCGCGAAACCTGTCTAGGATCTGTTGCTTGTATAGATCAACTATTTCCGCTCTTTTTTTTTTTGAAATGTTTGAAAATGTATGGACATTTTTCAACATGGAAACGATTGACAATTAGGCGAATAATTGTGATTAGGCTATTATGTAATAGTGACAGGCCTAATCACAGGAGCAACATACACCAGCAGACAAAAGGAATAAGGCACTGGACAATTAACCCATTCTGGGCGGGAACCCCTTGTGGTGCTTTAACTAAGCATTATGTTATACTTTAGCTATTGAAAAATAGCAGATCTACAAGCTCATAGCGCGCCACCAATTGGCGCGCTACGAGCTTGTAGGTCTGCTATTTTTGAAAAATCGTGAAAATGTGGCACAAATCTTTGAATATATATTCTTTCAGAATTTTTTTTTTTAAATTTCGACGTCTGGTCTAAATGGGTTAAATGCCTTTTCATTTACACAGTGCCAAGTACTAATGTTTTGAGTGTTGTGAGCTTATAGATCTGCTATTTGGGCAGGGGCTATTTTTGAGGGGTATTGCCTGCAATGGCAGGCTCAAAATAGGGGCACCAGGTTGAAAGTAGAGTTGTACTGATACTAGTATCGGTTCCTCGTGTCGGGTACCATCCTCAAGTACTCGTACTCGGATCCGGCCCCAAGTGTAGATCGGAGATCCATCTGCATCTATGAGAAAAAGGGGGTAAAATAAAGTACTCGTATCGGTACTCGGTATCGGTGAGTACTCGTACTCAGTCTGAATAAAATGGCATCGGGACAACTCCAGTTGAAAGTGGTCACTCAGTTAGGATGGGGAAAGTATGCACTGCAAATGCACTGCAAAAAAAAACAGTTATTTTGTATTGCCTAATGATGTTTACAAAATGTCTGCGATGGTTAATCGTCGATGCCTGCTCTTATGGTGGGTTATATCAGTCGGTGTGAAGGACTCACATTTGACTCGTCGCCAGCGTTCCGCCTCTGAAGTGCCTCTATTTTAAGCCATTTAGGCCTGACCCGAAATAAAAACAAAATGTTTTCTAAATCCTGACAGTTTTCTAAAATACCTCATGTTTCTGTATCAGTGGTGCTCAATATTTCATGTCAAGGACCCCAAGAATGATATGTAATTGGCCACCGACCCCCGTCTGAAAATATGTTGTTCCAGAAGCAAAGATTTGAGTTAAAAACATTCGCTCTGAAAGAATATTATATTCAAAGATTTGCGGCACATTTTCACGACTTTTCAAAAATAGCAGACCTACAAGCTCGTAGCGCGCCACTCGGTGGCGCGCTATGAGCTTGTAGGTCTGCTATTGTTCAATAGCTAAAGTACAACATTACGCTTAAAACACAAAAAGGGGGTCCCCGCCCAGAATGGGTTAAAGAACACCCAGCAGCCCCGAGGCGTGGAACGATTGCTTTAAAGTGCCCCGGAACGCGCCCGGGCGTGTGGATGTATGAAAATTGCTGATTGCAAAGCTTCACCGCTCGCCCATTTAGAGGAGAGCAAACAGGACTGAACTCAGGAGCCCCCCGTGGCTAATGGCACTGCCTCCGCAGATCCCACAGCAAACAGGACTGAACTCAGGAGCCCCCCGTGGCTAATGGCACTGCCTCCGCAGATCCCTAGAGGAGAGCAAACAGGACTGAACTCAGGAGCCCCCCGTGGCTAATGGCACTGCCTCCCCAGATCCCACATGTCCCGGAGCTGCAGCCGAGCTGTCAGGGGGCCTCTACCTGTGACAACAATGGGAAGTGTTGAAAGTTACTTGAGCTAAAAGCTTAGCCAAATATAGACACACCTCCGTATATAATAAAGCTATTGGAGGGGGAGGCGGGGACAATTCTATTTTTAGTCAGACATGTTCTGTCGAGTTTCAAGGGTTTGTGTGCATCAACAAGTTTGAGTACCTATTTGTACATTTTTTTTGTCTGTCTTGCATTCCCTTCTCCCTCTATCTCACTTTGGGGGGAAAGGGGGAAGTAGCTAAATAAATTCAAATTGACATGCGTTTCATAGTTCATACTACCAACAGTTGGATACACTGGTCATGTTGTGCAACTTGTGCATTAAGTTCAATACAAATTTGTCAAGTCAAGTCACCTTTATTTATATAGCACATTAAAACAACAGAAGTTGACCCAAAGTGCTTTCCATTTAAAAATGACAACATCAAAAGCAACATAAGAGCAGTACAATTTACACAGAGGTTAAAAAACATTCAATGACTAGATATGGCCATAGGTTTATATTGTCCTCAGACTGAGCTGAAGGCAATGGAGTTTCAGTTTGGTTCTTCATTGATAAAAAATCACACCCGTGTGAACTGAGTGGTGCAAGGTCTTATATAGCCTGATCAGCTGTGGTCTGACGTAATGTCAGTGACCATAGTAACCATGCTCATTCTTTTGAGGGACAGCTACACAAACACACACACACGGGTACTAACAAAGCCAGTTGTTGGAGTGGTTTGCACCACTCAAAAACTACTACTCACTACCCTGGACACTTAAAAAAGGGGGATGTGTCAATTTAGAGGTGTATAGGGAGGGCAACCTTTTCCAGCACGACTCACCAATATGTTCCAAGGCTGGCAAGATCACCCAGTGCCACGGTGAAAATGTCTTATATACTATAGCTTGTAGGTCTGCTATTTTTGAAAAATCGTGAAAATGTGCCTCAAATCTAATATATATATATATAATATATAAATATATATTCTTTCAGAGTTTCAGTTTTTAACTAAAATCTTTTCTTCTGGGGAACAACATAATTTCAGATGGGGGTCGGCGGCATATTACATGTATTTTTTGGGGTCCTTGACATGAAATATTGAGAACCACTGATATAGAAACATGAGGTTTTTCAGAAAAAAATACATTTTAAAAATACTTATTTTATTTATTTCGATGTCAGGCCTAAATGGGTCAATAGAATAAGTCAATTTAATAATAAAACACAGTGATGACTGAAAGGGTAGGCCGATGGCACAAGGCTACATAAAGCAAACGAGTCCACGAATACATTTTGGCTATTTTATTTACCTCTCAAACGAATGACAACAAATAAAAGATAAATAGAAATAAGACTGGCCAAAAGTAAACGTTCCAAACATAGGAAACAGAAATTAACACATAAGTTAAAGGTGGGTCCTCGGACTCACCACCAAACAGACTTGTTCAGACTAAGTCAAAACGTCCAAGACCACTTGAAACTGTCATACTAGCATTTAGTTCAGCACAAACCAGTCGGCCGAAGTTCCAAGCTGGCCGGCCATGTTAATTAGTGATTGGGAGCCGTGTGTGCGTGCGTGCGCGTGTGTGATTGTGCGTGTGTGTGTGTGTTTGTGCGCACACTGTCCAGTCCCTGTTAGTCTATATGGCATGGGCTGCCTGTAACAATGACAATATGACACCTCACCCATGTTGTACTGCTATTCTGTAAAAAAATAAATAAATAAATAAATAAATATCCAAGGTTCTCCACCCCTGGACAACCTTTTCGGGGACAAGCCCTACAAAATGTTGCGGTAGATCTTCAAGCCATGGATGCAATAATGGTTGCCCAGCCCTGTAAAAAAATAAAAAGAGACAAAGAAAGAAGGATGGAATATAGCTCTTCTCTCTGCTAAAGCCATTGGGGCCTAGGGCTTAATAGAGAGTTGGAGGCAATATGTTCAGAGCTCTAGTTTCCTTCATTAAGTGCCTCCTCGCTTGATGTATTGCGTGATACTCCCTTAGCCTCGCCGTAGCCACAAACTGGCCAGAAAGCTTTTCTCCCATGGTTAGCACCTGATGGTTTCCCAGTCTGAGGACAGGCTAACGGGGCCCAAAGTTCAACATCCTTTTAACCCATTTTGACCTGAGATCAGATTCTAAAAATGTCTTCTACATCCTGACAGTTTTCTGAAAAAGCTATGTTTCTATGTCAGTCGTTCTTTGATTTTTCAAAAATAGCAGACCTACAAGCTCGTAGCGCGCCACTCGGTGGCGCGCTATGAGCTTGTAGATCTGCTATTTTTCAATAGCTAAAGCATAACATAATGCTAACACCAAAAGGGGTTCCCGCCCCAAAATGGGTTAAGCACTTAAATCCTATATAGTTTGTTGCCCGGTGTCCCCCAGGGGTCTGTACTTGGTCCTCTTCTGTTTCTTCTTCCTCTACTGTAGAATTGGTTCCATGTCTACTGTGCACCCTCACTTAATCTGTATCGATGTGCTTTTACTTACGTTTTAACATTACGTCACTCAAGTAAGAAATATACTTGAGAAGTGTCAATCATCTATTTTTTTATTGCTTTTATGTCCTTTCATCTTATTCTAGGAGAGCTAGGGCTCCATTTTCGTCACCGCTAAACCCCTTATCCCTAAACTTCTTTTCTCCTTTTTTTACTATTTTGCAAAACATTTTTGAATAGTTAAAATGGCCAGTCTACAAGCTCACAACGTGTCAATGTAGAGGCTAGCTGAACTATTCAAAAATGTTTTTCAAAATAGTAAAAAAAAGAAGGCAAAGACGTTTAGGGATAAGGGGTTTAGCGGTGACGAAAATGGAGCCCCTAGTGCCCTGTCCTTACAACATAGTATTTTTACATGAAGAGTAAATTAGCCGTTAATATCTTAGACCATCTGTGGGTAACCAGTTTTCCAAAAAACATTTCTTACATTCTCAAAAATAGCACAACTTGTTGTTGTGTATGCAAATAATAAACATAATCATGCTCACAATGAAGTATACAGACGCAAAATAATTACAAAAGGTATTCAAAATGTGCAGGAGAGGTATGAAACCGGAGACCTCTCAAAAACAAGAGAGAAAAAGTTATAAAAGCACTTTGTCAATGTGTCAAATGGTTAGACATTACACCATTACCAGATACCCTATATCTCTTATCAGTGGTGTTTCGTGAACTTGTTAGTCATCATGAATATCATTTTGAGATAATATAAGTTAATAATTTCACTCACTGCAAATTATCAAAGCTCAGAAATGACTTGCAGTATGTTCCCATTTACTGTTAGTGGGGGGAGATAAGGGGAGATTTGTACTTCTTCCCTGTCGAAGGATAATGCTGAAATTGATCTACAAATTCACAGGCGGCTGAATGAGAGGTTGACTCCGTAATGAAATAGTAAATCTACCTGATGTGCAGTGCAGTGTAAGGATATATACATTGCCCTGCCAGAGAATTATGGCTGTTCTCTTGTCCCGTAATCAAACGGATGCATACGCACGCACGCGTGCGCGCGCGCGCACACACACACACACACACACACACACACACACACACACACACACACACACACACACACACACACACACACACAGAGGGAAACACATTATTTCATTCAAGAGTCTTAACATAAAAAGCGTAATCCATTCCTCAGTTAACTACACCAATTCATTCTGGTCCTGTCACAGAGCGTAAGATCAAACGCAACAACTATTTATGATTTTGTCTGGAATGTGGAACTGTTAAGTCCCTACTTGATCCACGCAGGTGACTTATTAATGCTCAAGGTCCCTGGTGCTCAGACTGAGCTAGTTAAGGCCTCACTCACACCTATACATCTAACATACAACAATGTTGCATGGTAGATGTAAGCAAAGGGTAAGCGGCATGGCCGCCCCAATGCATTTCCAATAGAAGTCACATGGTTTGACACAACATTTTTGTTGTACGGCTTTCGGCTGTGTTTCGACTGTCCCCCACCCCCCTGTCCCCCACCCCCCCGTGCTGATTGGCCAGGCCGTTTTGTGGCCGGGCATCAAGTCTGCCTGAGAGTTCCCAGATGGGAGCAGGAGGGGGGAACCCAGTGTACTCTCCGCTGCCCCATCTGGCGGAGTCAGGTTACCCCCCCCTCCCCCTCATACAACAAAAATGTTGTGTCAAACCATGTGACTTCCATTGGAAATGCATTGCGAGCTTGCAACAGTCAACAAGTCTTATGCATCAGCTATACAACAATCTCTTGTGCAGGTGTGAGTGACGCCTAAGTCAGCTAAGATGGAAACGACCGCTTGGGCAGAGGAGATTTTGTGCTTTGAGCATCAGGCGGTACCTCTTGATACCAAGTAGTGTTCCTGCGGTACGTGAACACAGAATCCAAAATGTCTCAATGGAATAGTAGGGAGACCACCACCATGCACTGCAGTTAGTTATTAGTCATTACAATATACTGTAATGTTATATTAACATATTCTCTTGTTTTTAGACAACACCCAAACGTCTTGTTGTGCCCATGTACCTGCTTGGACTTCCGTAAAGTTTGATTGCATTCTGCCTCTGTGTCCTGACCGACACCCACATATACTGGTGAAACCACCTAAGCCAGCTATATAGTTCAGAACACTTATGCTGTCTAGTGTCTATAGTACAATACATGACTGAGGTGGCACCTGTCAGCAGGGAGTGTTGGGGCGGGAGGAGTAGGGTGCAGGGCTCCGCACTGGCAGGTGAGCCAGCAGAACACCGAGACATATAGTATGTGTGGGGAGGAAATAAGTGGCGTGACGACTAAATTGGTGAGAGAGAAAAAAGAGGTAAAAAAGCACAACAACAAAAACAACCTCGTTGCTGTCACTTTTGCAGGCGGTGAGGTCCTTCCAGGTGGCGGTCCACCTGTGCCCGTCGGAGCGCGCGCTGTGGCAGGACGACCTGGCGTGGGCACAGCGGCTGCAGCGGCAGCGCCGGGACAGCCAGGAGAAGAGGCGGCGGGAGGAGGAGGCCCACAAGCAGGTGCTCGACGTCCCCGAGCTGCAGCGGGACTACGACGACTTTGAGTCCGACGAGGTGCTGGCGGCCTGCACGGCCGTGGCGGAGAGGCAGAGGCACTACGAGGAGATGAAGGAGAGGACCATCGTCGTGGTCCTGGACGCCGACGGGAACGCCAGGGAAGAAGATGCGGACGCGGCGGCCTCCGTCTCCACGCTTGTCAAAGCACGAGGACCATAAAATAGCCACCGTTATCTCTGCATTTTACAGTGTAGGTTTGGGTCCACCGAGCCGGAACGAGAAATGGTATAAATTGGGTGTCCGTGGCCGGCGTGGTCTAATCTAATGCATTATCGAACTGGGGATCCGTGAAATTAAAAAGGTTCGAGAATAACTGAACCGAACTACACTGGCAACCCCAGTCTACACTGTAAAATCATCAGTACTTATTTAACTCTGAGAGTGCACAAAATGAATCCAAATGGACCCATAAGGTTCCATTTGGACCCCCTGTTGGTCCCCGAACCTAACGTTGAGGGCCAGTGCGGTGAGCTTGTCTCAGAGGATTAATGGCTGAACGGTTCTATTTTCGAGGAGGACGTTTTCGTGAACATCGATGGCAGCGCGAGAATCCCCACTTACTCGAGATTATTTGTCAGTTTCTTGTAAATTAACCATTGTAAACCCTATATATGCTTTTTCAGATGTCCTACATAGCTGAAGATGACTGTTCTGGAAGTTCATAGCGCGTCAAAAAAAAGAAAAGCTGATCTGCATGTTTGTGAGTTTTCAAGTGTAGTTCGGCAATGTTTTGCGTGGGTTTAGTTTTATCCCGTTCAGACTTGTGACCGATTTCGACAAATGTCTTCTAAATCCTAAGAGTTTTCTGAAAAACGTATGTTGTTCTATCGGTGTTTCTCAAACTTTTTCATGTGAAGGACCCCCAAAATTATATGTATTTGACCACCAACCCCATCTCAAAATATCTTGTTCCAGGGACCCCCACAGAAGCAAAGATTTGAGTTTAAATTGTTAAGAAATATTTATATATATATTCAAAGATGTTCCCAATTTTTCTAAATAGCAGGCCGATCTACAAGCTCAAAACGCGTCGCAACGCGACGCGTTTTGAGCTTGTAGATCGGCTATTTTTGCTACGACAGTAATGTATGGCCCTAGGGAGTGAGTGTGGAAATATAGTGGCCCTCTCCATCGTCACAGTTTCCCACCCCTGGGTTAAATGATCTGCTCCCTCTAAAATGGCACTACCACAGAGGTTCTCTTGACCAAAGCAGAAACCCGACTAGCTGTTCCAGAAGGATTGAGTTGATGCAATTTGTAGTTACTAATGCTCGTATAGAATAGATGTACTTACTACTACTATCCTGTCTTTATTTTAGTCTATTGACTCTATAAATTAAATTCCGATTCTGCTTCACCCAGCTGGATGGCTGTTCGGATGGTCGTGACGCGCGCTCAGGTGGGAGTGTTTTGGGGTTAACCCATTTTGACCTGAGATCAGATTCTAAAAATGTCTAAGCTATGTTTCTATGTCAGTCGTTCTTCGATTTTTCAAAAATGGCAGACCTACAAGCTCGCCACTCGGTGGCGCGCTATGAGCTTGTAGATCTGCTATCTTTCAATAGCTAAAGCATAACATAATGCTAACACCAAAAGGGGTTCCCGCCCAAAATGGGTTGTGTCTTGCCCAGTGACACTTCTACAGGTAGACGTGGGTGGGCTGGAAGCCAAAACGATGACATTCTGCCCCTAAAAAGAAAACCCCGCTTCCAGTGGCACTTTTCTGATATTAAACTGAGCCGAACCACAGCTTATTGGGTAGAGAGAGGCTGCCTGGTTAATCAGAAGGTCATGGTTCTCCCAGCCTGCCCGGTAACACACATCCCCTAACGGCTCCCCCTCCTCAAGTGCTCCTCATGACCATCTGAGCAGTTTTCAGCTGCGTGAAGCTGAATTTCCCCTGGTCTGACTACAAAACAAACATGTCGTATTGGGTGTGTAGCTGTAGGAATGTAAAGCTGGTGTGTTTTTGAAAAAAGTGCTCTCAAAGCTTGTAAGATTCTTGAGTTATGTGCGTTTTTGTTTTTGTCGTGTTTTTTCTCTTTGGGCTTCCCTTAAGTGTTTTTTAGTTTCCCATATTTATCTTAATAAGATGTCACATAATGACGCATGGATAATTTGTGTGGGAACCCCATGTGAGGTTATCAAATATCCCTTAAACACTTTGATCCTGACCTCCCTATTTTGGTCTTGTCATATGCAAAAAGTTTTAAAAAAAAATCGGGAATAACAGATCTACAATCACGTGTGTCGCTAATCCTCGCTATGCCACGTTTGGACAGGATCAGTTCTTGCTGTGGTGTCCTGAAATGAAACATGAAGTCACCTCTCCTTAGATTTGACCACTGTGATCTACAACATGAACATGTTCGAGCACATCTAGTGGCTAATTTGTCAAATGCCACTGCATTGTGTGTTGTGCAAGAACCGGTATGCTCTGCAAAGCTATAGTTTCGTGCACAGCATTACTGGAACGCGTATTTGCGTCAAGTTAACCACCCTATTTTAGGGTGAACGTTTGTCAAAAATAGCCGATCTGCAAACTCACAACATGTTGACGCGTTGTGAGCTTGTGGATGGGCGCACAACAACATACAATTGTCAAGGAGTACGTTTTTCCTTGTTTGTGAGAGGTTGCTAATGTTTATTGTTTACCTCCCCCCCCCCCCCCCCCTTTGTCTTGGCCCTGCACCGTTCAGTCTTCCAACGATTTGGATTTTACTTTCATTTTTCTATTTGTACTTATTTGTATTTCTTTTTGGACTTTGTGGTCCATTGAGAGCGATCATCTTTGATCACAGTTTGGAATTTTGTGATCGCCTGTGTTTTCAATGTTTTGAATTTCATTTGTTGAATCAGTTGGCTATAAACTAAACTGTTAATTCTGCATTAAAGCCTTGTTAAAAGCACTTTTCTGAATCTGTCCGTTTTGGAGGCCTAATCCAGTATACCCGATGATGAGAAAAATGGTAAAACTTTACCCTAATTGGCAGAGAATATTACCTGACCTGCTTGAGGTGACTGCTGGATGGAGGCAAACTACAGTGGAAGATAAATGGCTTCTTGGTTAGAGTGGGTGACAATGTTATCACACGTAAAGATGAAATTACCTACCTAGGTTCCATCCTGGAGGCTAATCTTTCCATTTTATCACCGGAAAGATTAGCCTCCAGGATGGAACCTAGGTAGGTAATTTCATCTTTACGTGTGATAACATTGTCACCCACTCTAACCAAGAAGCCACCTGCCTTGCTGAGATTACTATTAGATCCAAAGAGAATGGATTCAGTTTTTCCCAGGTGTAAAGATAGTTTGTTATCAGCGAGCCAGGTGCAGATTCTACCGAGTTCAGAGCTGAGGGCATTTTCAACCTGCAGTTTGTCCCTGCTGGTCTCGGACAGGGACAAACTGCAGGTTGAAAATGCCCTCAGCTCTGAACTCGGTAGAATCTGCACCTGGCTCGCTGATAACCTCAACGATCTCCTCACTGGTCAACAAAAACACCTTGAAGACCTTAACAGGAGCCCTCGTACAAGGCTTCTTTGACTATGCATGCACCTCCTGGTACCACAGCACCTCAAAGGCCCTTAAAACTAGGCTCCAGACTTCCTAAAACAAACTGGTCAGGCTCCTACTTGGCCTCACCCCCCGAACCCACCTTACCCCTGCCCACTTTGACAGACTGGAATGGCTTAGGGTCGACGACAGAGTACAGCATCTTGCAATAGGTCTGGTCCACAAGATCCGATACTCCACCAAGATACCCATGTACCTGTCTAGATACTTCCTTAATGTTAACGAAGTCCACACCCACAACACCAGAGGGAGTGCAACGAACCATGTACAACTCAGATTCGGCACAAACAAGGGACTAAATTATTTTCGCTCCTATGCCACCAAAATGTGGAACGCCCTACCAACAGTCATTAAGACATGCAAATCCCTTGACTCCTTCAAAACCGCTCTCAAAGGGCACCTACGTATGGCTGCAATTTGAAACTGGCCCCCGTAAAATCTGAATCCCCCCCCCCACCGCCCCCCCCCCCCTTTTCCCCTCACTGTATATGTTTCTTTTCCCTTTTTACCTCCATTATGATGAATTCCTGTTCTGTTCTTTGTCTATATAGAAGTGTCTATTTGTACGTCTCTAAATGTTTTGATGAATTGAACATGGTGGACCCTGTTGTAAACAAGTGTAATGCTTAATTGGGTCGTCCACTCACAGTTAACAGCCTTTGTATTGAGTTTGTGCTTGAAATGTACTGTAATTCTGCAAACTGTTACATATACATTTTTCAATCAATCAATCATAATGTAATGGTTACTATTTTCTGTGATGGAATTGTGAATTTAGTAGCCTCCTGTTTTGATTTCACTCACTGTCGACTTGTCCTTGAGCGAACTCCACCCCATGTGCTCATCAGAGCCGTCTGAGCAGCTACTGGGAGAAAAAGTAAGTTATTCCCCTATCCCCGGGGACCAGAAAATGCTCCCTCTTGATTAATGGAAGGATTAGATAAACTTGTTTTTACAGCTACATGCCATGCATACACTTTGTATTTATTCCATTCTGGGCGGGAACCCCTTTTGGTGTTTTAAACATTGTTATAATTTAGCTATTGAAAAATAGCAGATCTACAAGCTCATAGCGCGCCACCGAGTGGCGCGCTATGAGCTTGTAGGTCTGCTATTTTTTTTAAATCGTTAAAATGTGGCGCAAATCATTGAATATATATTTCAGAGCAAACATTTTTAACTAAAATATTTGCTTCTGGGGGTTCCCTGGAACTACATATTTTGAGATGGGGGGTCCGTGGCTCAATAGAGATAATTCTAGGGGTCCTTGACATGAAAAAGGTTGAGCACCACTGACATAGAAACAGGTTTTTCAGAAAAATGTTAGGATTTTGAAGCCTTTTTTTTAAATCGACCTCAGTCCAAAATGTGTTAACGGACATGTATCTAGAAGAAAAAAACATTTGTATAAGTGCCCTTTAGTCATTTATGTTCTTACAAATCACTATTCCCTTGTAATGTGGGCCTATTACATCTGTGTAAATATAGAAGTAGCCTAGGCTCTGACCAGGCACGAGGCAGTCTGATTTACTCCTGCCCGGTCTACATTCTTAAGATGTCACGTAAACATTAATCAGTGCTCCATTATTTTGTCACGGTGGAAATCCTGTTCTAATTGGAAAATGTCACTCATTAAAAATAAAAAACACATGCCTCGTTTTTGTCGCAAGAAGTGACCATAAATGTCCCCCCCCCCCCCCCCATCCCTTCTGTCCTTTCCATAGATACAGTTACAAAAAAATAAAACAAATTGTTTGATGGGTTATTTCTCCACACAAGTAATGGGTTTATAGTGCAGTATATGTTGCATAGTCTCCACAGCAACCTGCGGAAAACTACAGAGAGAAATATTGAATATTGCACGAGAGTTACCCGACCCCCGGCTCCTCAACATAAGGGATAAGTGTCATCTGAACCTCTGTGGGGACCAAGACACACTATTAAAACAACGAATAATGCTGCCTGCGAGAACCATTGAATGTGTTTAACGTTATCCTTAACGGGGAAAACCACCCATTTTCAACATTTTACTATGTCATTAATATACCTTAGAGCTGTTGTGTGGAAATAATAAAAAAGTCCCTCCATTCTGTGTTTCCTAGAACTGTAATTATGAAGAAAATCATTAACATGGTGAAACACATCTTGATGACATCATCAAGATGTGTTTCACCATGTTAATGATTTTTTTCAGACCTCTAGTTCTAGGAAACACAGAATGGGGGAACTTTTTTATTATTTCCACACAACAGCTCTAAAGTACATTAATGACATAGTAAAATGTTGAAAATGAGTGGAATGCCCCTTTAAGTAAGACGAGTGAATATTTATTCACTCATAGATGCTTATACAGGCCTCATTGTATTGATATATTTGACCGTAAACCATGATGCAGCTTCTGGACATAATTTGCTGCTACTTAACCGCCTCAGAGTCATCCCACTGCTATGTTAACCACATAGCCTACCTTATGTGTACACCCTGCTCATATGACCTCAGCGGGCTATATCTAGCTCATTATTTACTTTGTGTCAAGCGATCCTGTCACTCATATTCTCATATTTTTGTCTCCACCAGGCCGAAGGCATGGGGAGAAAGCAGAGACGAAATGTTTTTATAAACGTCATGGGGGCCCGATCCGATCAAGTTCTTTTTTTTTTTCGTTTCACACTAAACCCAAGCGTTTAGGTTCTAAACACTTATTTGTAACACTTTTTAAACGTGTCACAGTGTTTAGATTATAAACAGAAGAGCATGTTTAAATGCCATGATTGCAGGCTAGTCCTGTCCGCCTCGGCAGGTTCTGTAGTACTGTCGCTAGTGGGACGGCGGAAGGTTTCAACGGCAGGCTGGCATCGCTGTTGCCAGCCAGGGTGTTCTTGCTGGTGGTGGTTTCATTGTGAGCAAGTAGCCTAAGCAGAGTAGCCTACAGTACTGTATGCATGCATACCTGGCAGGTGAAAACAAGCACCCAGATTAGCATTTCAATGCCTGATCTGCATGTGTACAAGGGACAGGCAACGCGGTCCACCCCCCACCACCCCCCCGTCCCACAGACTCTACGTCACTGGGAGAGAGTATGTTTTGCACTTGCAAAACGCGCTGTGTGTGTGCGTGCGTGCCCGTCCGTCCCAGCTAATCTCCGGCACTGTTAACCCGGTTGATGCCTAATTTTGCACACACACTCCCTGGATGCAAACGATGAACCTCTGCCCCAAATCTTCCAGAACGACCTGTTATAGCGCCACCAGGAGGCCGACTTTTGTAAAACACATTTTTTGATATTACTCCTCCAGATTCTGTCCAAAAATCCCGCAAATCGTTACACACTATCTTATCTCTATAGTCATGTGTTCAAGACGGATCTGTCCGATATTACATATTCCATCCTAATTGGCTAACATTGGCTTTCAAAGTTTGCAGGATTGGCCCGTTTTGAACAAAAAGCCTCAAATCATGAACGCAGCGTGCAATTTACGTGAAATCTTTCACAGACTTTCCTACTAGGCTGAGGAATATATCCCACCCTTTTCACATTGGCCTGTTATAGCGCTACCAACAGGTGGATTTTTGCAAAACACATTTTTGGAACAAAATGCCTCAAATCATCCAATTGCCAAGGCGTAAGAAGAAATCGTTTCCAGCACTCTTTTACTGATGCCATCAAAATGCCATAAAAATGGGTTTAGCTGATTAATGGTGATCTGACTTTTACTGCAGGTAATCAGTATTGATTTGAACCCCCTACCTACCCCCGAGGCTGGTCTGATCAATATTCCATAATACACCCAAGCCATTCAGTTAAGCCTGAATTGTACTTGACAATGGCGGTTCTAGAAGCTCCTATATGGGTGGCTTGTAGGCCTACATCAGCTCTTTTTGTTGCACAATACTGGTGTTCAACTAAATATAAATCAGCCTTTTTAGTGCTTGCTGGGCAGAGTTGGGTCGGCCTATTGCTCACGAGACCCAGCGAGACCGCTGTCTGTCAGCATACATGTGAAAATGCATGTTTATTTCTGATGTACTGTATGTACATCTCCTCTGCTACTGTACTTTTATTATATATTTGATTGATTTGCTATACATAGTTGTTTAGTGATGCTCTATAACACAGAGCCACATCATCACTGTTAATATCTACAGTATGTCCACTTCTAAGTCTGATGGTGAACTTCACACATAGTCACATAATATTATAGAAGGGATTATCAAACTTATTTACTCCAAGAACCTCTAGTTTGATAGGCCACAGTTGTTAACTCTGAGAGTGTACAAATAGAACCAAATGGATCTGTAAGGGTCCATTTGGTTCTGTCAGTTTTTTTAGCTGGGTCTAGCCTGGCCAGACTGCATTTATTTATTTTATTCATTTTTTTCTTGTGGCAGATTCGTCTGGTTTCCAGGCTACCTGGAACCCACACAGAGAAGTGGTCTAACCCATTTAGGCCTGACGTCAAAATAAGAAAAACGTTGGTTCTGAAAGAAAATATATTGAAAGATTTGTGCCACATTTTTACGATTTTTCAAAAATAGCAGACCTACAAGCTCGTAGCGCGCCACTCGGTGGCGCGCTATGAGCTTGTAGATCTGCTATTTTTCAATAGCTAAAGAATAACATAATGCTTAGTTAAAACACCAACAGGGGTTCCCGTCCAGAATGGTCTAAAAGCAGCGCTTCTCCAACATTTTCATGTCAAGGACGCCCCAAATGTAAATGTATTTGGCCACGGACCCCCGTCTGAAAAGGTTTTGTGCCAGGGACCTCCAGAAGCCAGCTCAGTGGCCTTGTGGTTGGAGTGTCCGCCCTGAGACTGGGAGCTTGGGGTTCGATCCCCGGCCGGGTCATACCAAAGACTCTAAAGATGGGACCCAGTGCCCTCCCTGCTTGACACTCAGCATCAAGGGTTGGATTGTGGCTAACTAAGTCCCTGCGACATACTAGCGTCATGTCCAGGAGGTGTACTTGTACATCAAGCTGCCTCACGCTACAGAAACAGGAGATAGGCTCCTGCCCTATGGGCCCCATGGCTCGGCAAGGCTATACTTTACCTCCAGAAGAGAGGATTTATGTCGTAAAGAAATAGCAGCACGAAGTGATGCGCTGTGAGCTTGCACATCTGCTATTTTTGAACAGCCAATGTATAGATGGTTAAAATGATTTTGACCCTATGTTGACTACTTTTGCTGGGGACCCCCTGGAACTCACCCAAGGACCGCCTGGACCACTTTTGAGAACCGATGCTCCAAATAAATCGAAATGTAGATGATATGAATAGTTGCAGTTTTATTTTCATTGAAATTATTATTTCTTTCTATAATACATACTGTACATTGTTCACAGGAGAGATGGGGCAGTATTATGCGTGTCTTAAGTACCAGGTCTTATGACTTAACTTAAGACCTGGAGGCGTGGTCAATGCCATTTGGCTATTCTGAGTGGCCAAATGGCATTGATCACGCCTCCAGGTCTTAAGTTAAGTCATAAGACCTGGTACTTAAGACACGCATAATACTGCCCTTGAAGTCAACTGGATTGATACTGATTAATGCCACAGAAAAATCCTGAATTTTAATTCTGGACCTTTGACTGTTTACAGGTCCATATTAGTCACTTTCAACAGTAACCACATTAGCCCATATGAACACAATGGCTTGCATTGCAACGCGGCTGTGAGCTTGTAGATTGGTTATTTTCAGTAAAGAGATTTGGTGTAGACTGTAGAGGGAAAAGAGGTTAAATTAAGACTCAATATTTTCCTGTGCTTTACCAGATAAACATAAAACAGGCATCCTATACCGTAGATTGTCAGCAGCATTTCATAATGCCATGATGAAACATGTAAATCCATTTCAAGAAAAAAAAGCTTGACTTCATAATCTACCCTTTAAATTCATCCGACCATGAACGTTTTCAAGAAACGAAACGGTTCACTCGTTTGAAATACGCATCTATCATTTTCATCTACCATCTCGGCATGCTGACAGTATCTGATTAGATTAGAAGGAGACAATTAGTAAGGGCATTTTATCAGGTATTTGACCAATCTGGGAACTAAATCGTTACCAAGTGGGAAAAGTGGGTGCGGCCGTTTTTCCACCAGGGAGTGGTCTTGGTGAAAAATAAATGCTTGCAATCATCAACTCAGAATCATGAAAAACCCCTAGTTTGACCCCTCAAAAGTCCAAAAAGTCAAATTTATGCACTTTCGAATTTTCGAAAATCGGTTATCGGTACCCCGACTTTGAGCTGTTTTTAATGAGCTTTCCCACGGGAGTTGAATTTCAAACTTTTAGTACATGTTATTAGACACCTTTAGAAACACATTGGTGAAGAAATTTTTTGGTAACGATTTAGTTCCCAGATTTTCATAGGTTTCCCTTACTAAATGTAATAATAGGACACTTCTCTTCGGAACTTTTATCATCCATCGATGTGGCCAAATCATTCACAGTACAGCTGCCTTTTGGAATGACGATGGCCATGCAGCCTAGCCTGGCCAGACTGCATTTATTTATTTTATTCATTTTTTTCTTGTGGCAGATTTGTCTGGTTTCCAGGCTACCTGGAATCCACACGGAGAAGTGGTCTAACCCATTTAGGACTGACGTCAAAATAAGAAAAATGTTGGTTCTGAAAGAATATATATTGAAAGGTTTGTGCCGCATTTTTACGATTTTTCAAAAATAGCAGACCTACAAGATCGTAGCGCGCCACTCGGTGGCGCGCTATGAGCTTGTAGATCTGCTATTTTTCAATAGCTAAAAAATAACATAATGCTTAGTTAAAACAACAACAGGGGTTCCCGTCCAGAATGGTCTAAAAGCAGCGCTTCTCTAACATTTTCATGGCAAATAATTCACAGTACAGCTGCCTTTTGGAATGACGATTGGCCATGCAAACATGCATCCATTGAAAGAGCTGCCAGATCAGTCATATTTGACAATATGAAATTCATCTTGTACCAACTTGAAATGGGTAGGAAAACTATGTGGACCTTCTCGCAGAGAAGACGATACAAGATACTTCCATTATGGAAATAAATTAAGAGTACGGGACAGCGGGCAGCGGTGGCCGAACGGTTTGCGGAGCGGTCTTGTTATCGGAAGGTCGTTAAAATCACCACCGATGAAGTGCCCTTGAGCAAGGCATTGAACCCCTACCATGAAATGTTCAATGAGCAGGGTCTGGCTGTAAACAAGCATCTCGAGCTTAGTCCATTCACCCTGGGTAAACAAAGAACTTTGCTTTGACATGCAGTGCAGATTTTGATGTCAACTATGCAGTAAGCCAGTAGCTGTGTGTGTGGGGAGGGCGGGGGGGGGGGGAGTCCAAATGCTAAACATAGAGATCAACCCACCTTGGTATCCCAGTAAACAACCTTGCAGTTGTTTAGGGATTCAACAAAGTGCAACAACAAAAACCCTCCAAATTATGTTTGTGTTTATCTATAGGCTACTTGCCAATAAACACAACAGCTATTATTATATGAAGGCCTTCATTGATATGTCTGACGAGTACTAGATTGATGATGGGTAGTTTGTTCAGTAACATTTCCATGAAATACTATTTTTGTCACAGTACTTGTGTACGGCACCCAGACTAGACATCTTTTAAAAGCATATATTTTCAGTCTTTAGTCCCTTTTGTCATTTATCACCACTTGACAACTCTCAAATGCCCATCTTCTGCCTTGCGACCGTCAGTTCATATTGATAGATCGAAAAGATATTTTGTTTTCTCCCACACAGTTACATCATGTCTATTATATGCATTTCTCTTGTAGGTTCGAGGTCTCATCAGTGAAGGTGACATAGAGAGTCTGGTCGACTAGTGGAACTTCCCTCTGTGAAGAAACGCTGCCACAGAGCCTGCCGCCCGGCGCACTGGGCTCTAAAACCGACAGTTTGTTCTCCTTCCGATGGCCGCCCGGACTCTGGCGATGATCCCGTACCAGGACCGTCTCCACAGCGGGCGGGCTGCGGCCGCCGCCCTGTTGTTCTCCCGAGCTCAACGTCCTCTCGTTCCCCTCGGGCGGGTACAGGAAGGTGTGCGACGTGGTCACGGTGTCCCTCGGCCCGCAGCGGGACACCAGCGACGGCGAGTCGTGCGACACGAAGGAGGTGCTGCGGCCGTCGTCAGTGCAGAACTGGCCCCTGCTCCCCCGCTGGCCCCTGTGGCCCCGCCGCCGGCCGCCCATCCGGCAGAACAGACACTTGATCTTCTCCACCACCTTGAGGAACACCGTCCTTCGGAGCAGGATGTAGATCCAGGGGTCCAGGATGGGGTTCACGGACGCCATGTGGATGGCCAGCAGGTCAGCTTTCGGGTCAGCTGGTTCACTAAGCTGGTTCACGAAGATCCTCAGCTGGAATTAAAGCACGGAAGAAGACGAAGGTTTTTGTTTTTGAAATAAATTATCTTTAAATCATTTTATACGCTTTAAAACGTGGTGCTCAAACCTTTTCATTAAGGACCCCCAGGATTATGCATTTCCCCCCAATGTCTTTTTTTCCCCCAATCTGTTTATTGGACATTTTTTGTTTACAAAAAGGACATGAAAAAGTGAAAGTGATCACGACATATTGTCTTGATCACTTTCACTTTTTCAAGCAAGACTTTCACAAAGACAAAGCCAAATACTGTAGACACAAAAATCAAATCAGCTCTACGGTACTGCACTGCTCTACTGTACTGTACTGTACTGTACTGTACTGTACTGTACTGTACTGTACTGTACTGTACTGTACTGTACTGTACTGTACTGTACTGTCAGCTATTGATTATTTTCTGGCAATTGGCTGTTAGAGCTCCTCACACTTGATTTAACCTATCATTGTACCTACTTATTTTAAGTCTTCAACGTTTGTAAATCCAAGCACTACTTGACATCGTATAGTCAATCTAAGTGGACAAGCATGCATGCAGTCAAAGGTTCTGGATGTTTTTTGTGAATTATGATATTTGGTGGATCCACTTTTGCCCTATTTCTCTGCTGTAGTTATATAACAGAGACCCAGTTCCTACTTCCTACTACAAACCCATGAGCTGGATTGGTTTACTACCTGGAGAAGACGTCACGCCGCCCAAAATAATCCACTGAGGAGACTGTTTCCATGACTCAGGTGCGTGAACCACTCGAGCAGCAAAAGTACTTATATAAATCTATTCTTTAACAGGAGAACATTTTCAAATCCTGTGTTATGTTGAAATCTTGGTCGACTGCTCAAACAAAAGAGAATTCCTTGAGCAGCTCTGAAATTCACTCAAAAGGAATTCCTTGCTTTTCACCAATAATGTCATGCCCAAACTTAGGGATTGATTATTCATCGGTTTTGATTAAAGCAGCACTATGTAGTTTGAGGGTATCAGTGGCCACTTTGTTTGCACACAAATAACATGGCAGTCAATGTCTTCTTTGACTTCATTACCCAAGAGTCTCTGCAAGCATGTCCGGGAAGGATGTGCTGTGATTGGCCAGTCTTTGCTTTGACTGGCAGTGGGAAATGCCAGGATGAAACTCACAGTCAAGCCCCTAGTCAGGGACCTCTATGGAACGATGATTGATATTGCTTGTAACTTTATAATTTTTATCAGACATAATAATGCTATATAGTTGTTTAAAAAGTGACATAGTACTGCTTTAACCCATTTAGACCTGACTTCGAAATTAAAAAAAAGTCTTCTGAAAGAATATATTCAAAGATTTGTGCTGCATTTTCACGATTTTTTCAAAAATAGCAGACCTACAAGCTCGTAGCGCGCCACTCGGTGGCGCGCTATGAGCTTGTAGATCTGCTATTTTTCAATAGCTTAAAGTATAACATAATGCTTAGTTAAAACACCAAAAGGGGTTCCCATCCAGAATGGGTTTAACTGTTACACCCCTCTAACAATTCATTGCTTAAAAAAATGTGTACAATCTATCAATTATGCAAGAATGTAAACATGAGATAGTCAGACTGCAGCACTGAAGCAAATTGATATAGCACAGAGGCCATTAAAACCCACTTCTGTCTCATTCTGTCTCCTAAAACTCAGACTTTCTGCAGCATCTAACTAAATAAAGCTGTCTTCTTCTCTGCTCTCAATGTCAGAATGACTTATAGAGTTACAATGTGTAACTTTGTGTATGTGGAAAAAAACCTCTCGATCACTCTCTACTTACTAGAACTATGCTTGTTATGGTTAGACCGAAAAAATTGAGTTTGTTTAGCTATCCAGTGTGCAATCATTAATATATGTGTTCCTGTCGGGCGCCCGCTGGCCTAGCGGTCCAGGCGCATGCCACACATAATATGGCTCTGGCCTGACTGCGTGTCACGGGTTCGAGTCCCGTTCATGACGACCTTTGCTGCGTGTCTCTCCCCTTCTCTCTCTCTCCCTCTTTCCAGTCATGTTTAGCTTGGGAGGCAGGGTTGTTCCTGTCTACCTTCACTTGTATAAAAAGGCAAAAAGCCAAAAACAAATCTAATATATATATATATGTTCCTGTCTAGACTAGAGATACTTAGAAATAATTAACTCAGTATTTGGTATAGATCAAGCAATGCATCCACAATTCCACTATAGCACGCAGCCTATATGCCAAATGTTATACTGTAATATTATACAGTATTCAGCACATTATTTTAGGGCTATTTTGCAAAGACATTTATTTTACAATATGCTACATGAATTTCAATTGTGTGTGTGTGTGTGTGTGTGTGTGTGTGTGTGTGTGTGTGTGTGTGTGTGTGTGTGTGTGTGTGTGTGTGTGTGTGTGTGTGTGTGCTACATGAATTTAAATTCAACTCAAACTCCATAAAATTGTTTAGCATTGACCATCATCCTCTCCATGTGTTGCTTTGCTCTGCACCATATTTTATTATTTTTTCCCCCTCCTACATGTGTGTGTGTGTGTGTGTGTGTGTGTGTGTGTGTGTGTGTGTGTGTGTGTGTGTGTGTGTGTGTGTGTGTGTGTACTGTGTGTGTGTGTGTGTGTGTGTGTGTGTGTGTGTGTGTGTGTGTGTGTGTGTGTGTGTGTGTGTGTGTGTGTGTGTGTGTGTGTGTGTGTGTGTGTGTGTGTGTGTGTGTTTAACTTATAAAGTAGGCTTATATGCATGATTAGAACTAGCTCTGGTCCATAGCCTTCTACTGCTTCTACGATTCTGCCCGAATCGTAGAAGGCTATGGACCAGAGCTAGATTAGAACATGATTAGAACATGCTCAAACAAGAAGTTGAAGGATAAAATTAAGTCTGATAATGATGCATTTTCATCATATATACTTTACATCACTTAAGACCATTTTTCAAATATTGTATTTTTTAACATTGTGGACAAAATAGCAAATTGTACATCGAGGTGCTCAGCTGTCGCTATAGTGCCCACCTCCCTCTCTTGCAATCAATTAGACTAGAGGCAAGTAGTAGCCTACTGTGCATTTTTACGGACTATTTATTTCTCAACTTCAATACGTTTGTTTTAAGCAACGTTAATGATCTTGTTGTTTAATTTGTTGAAGACGAGTAACTTATGTCGGATAAAAGCCGCATTTTACGCACAGGCGTTGCGCAACATGGACTGTACATATTAGTTATTATACACACTGTTGAGCACTCACCACTAACGGGATGGAGCAAATGAGAACCACGGCGGACGTCGCGATGAGTAAAATGACCATCTGGATCTCTGCGCCGCGCAGGCGTCCGAAGCTCAACCGCCTGCGCCCGCCCAGGTCCGCCACGCGCCCCTGGTCGGTGCCCAGGGAGGTGCGGCGGATGAAGCGCCGGTGCATCAGTATGAGATCCCGGCACACCATCACGTTGCATATGACCGTGGCCAGCACCAGGAACGAGTTCAGCCCGGCGTACATCAGGTTGAAGGCGGCGTGCATCGTGTCGTTGCTCCGCCAGTCGATGAAGCACCAGGTGCCGGGGTACTGCGTACTCACCTGGCCCAGGCCCATGCTGGGCAGCGCGCAGAACACGCCGCACGACGCGTAGATGGCCAGCAGGGTGAGCGCGGCGAGCCTCTGGCTCACGTACTCGTTGTAGAAGTACGCGTGGTTGATGGCCAGGTAGCGCTCCACCGACATGGCGAAGATGATGCCGAGCTGGACGAGGAAGAAGAAGAGCATCATGAACCCGGAGTACTGGCACAGCGGCTCGCCTCCGGGCCAGGCGCCCTTCATGTACGTGGCGATGGTCACGGGGCTGGTCAGCAGCGTGCCCAGGAGGTCCGTGACCGCCAGGCCGAACACCAGCGTGTAGAAGGTGGTCTCCTTCTGCTCCTTCCGAGAGACCCGCAGGACGACTATGGCGATGACGTTCCCCACCACCCCGAATATGAACATGATCACCGGCACCGTGGGCTGCCGCGACCGTGCCATCTCCACCACCTTGTCGCTCGTGGCTGCATCCATTTCACATTCACTCCTAATAATAGGGTTATTCAATCAGTACAAGTTAACGTGGTCTTTTCTTTATACTCCCATTCGTGTTTACCCGCTCCGCTCGGGCGCATTCTCCAATTTACCCAGCGATGCCCAAATAATCCATGATACTTCCTCCTCCGTTTCCATTTCCATTAGTTTGCTGCATGGTTCTACGAAACGTCACAAATCCCACTTTGATGAGTTGATACAGTTTGCACTTTGCCGTGCAGCACGTATGACTTGTTGTATCCAAACAGAAAGTGACAGGGGAAGTGTAGTGCATGCTCTCCAGAGCGTGCACGCAGGAGCCACTCCTCTCTCCAGTCTTTATGTAGGTGTAGCCACGCACCTACAGGGGCGCACAGCGCACGTCAGAAAGCTGGGGGACATACGCACAAAAGTATAGTCTATGTAGCGCTATCTTGTTTTTAATGACACTGTTGACACCATGTTGTGCAACAGCTCACAACAACTGAACAGCCAGGTACATCATGTCACAGATATATCATATTCTGCGGTGTGTTTTACCCATATCACTATCTAGGCCAGATGGTTTAGAACTTTGTCATATGTCACCCAAATTGGCTTTCCATGTGCAATGACTGAACCTATAGACCGAGATAACCGAGATTTGGTTTAAATTAAACTGTCTAAATGAAATGTCATATGCCTAATTGTACGTGAGAAATTGCTTCACGGTTGTTATTAAAACCAGGAAAGCATCTGTCTCATTTTAGATTTTAGCATTGGCTATAGAAAATTACCAGATAAAGCTCACAGCGACAGCTCTAGCCACAATGCGAGCTTGTAGGCCTGCTATTTATTATTTTATTTATTATATTACAATTTATAAACAACAAATCTTCTCTTCTGGGAATCCCCTGGCACAAAAAACATTTTCAGATGGGGCGTCTGCAGCCATATATAACATCATGTTGGGGGTCCTTGATTGTCATGAAAAGGTTTGAGAACTATACTGATTTAGAAGACATTCGTAGAATCAGCCTCAGGTCTTAATGGGTTAATGATCAGATAACCTTTTTAACACACTGACCCCCTTTAGAACCCTGCAGAAGCCAAGGACATTCTGAACCACTACTAAAAATGATTGCAAAATCTCAAACTTTAGAAGAGGGTGAGAACTGCTGGTTCTGTCATGTTATCGTGTAGCAGACAAACCACATCATGAGCATATATACGTCAAACGTATAGGCCTATATGTCAAATAATGACATATATGCGTCACATGAAAGTTCAACTTCATGTGCAAAAGTTCACACACGCAACTGTTTAGCAGCTCAGATTAAGATGAACACCAAGCTCCTTTTGTTGACCACAATTTCCTGTTTGTGAACTAAAAAGTGCTTACGTGATTCTCTGGAAGTTTATGGTAAACTTTCAATAGTGGAACCGTAGATAGTAGTTTTTTCCATTGTCACTTTCAGTTCAGCTGTGAACTGTGTTTATAGCACACTGGTTGTCGTCAACATGCATGAGTCTGGGGACCATCAGGGGGTCCAAATGGATCCTTACAGGTCTGTAACTCAGAGAGTGTACAAACGGAACCAAATGGACCCTCAACGGGTCTCCCAACACACCAAGCCCGGTTATAGGGGGGCCAGGGGACCAGCAGAATGACCTTACAGGTTGATTCAAAGAGGAGGAAGTGTAATGAAAATATTAGAATGCCAAATAGATCGCCACATATATATATACATTATTATGTGTTTCTCATCCTTCCATTCAGTCTATTCTCACCATTGAGCTCATTCTACATTCTACTGTAACTGAACGGCAGCTGGACCTCCAAAAGGCTTTTGACACTGTGAACCACTCCATACTGGTTAACAAGCTTAAAGCAATTGGTTTTGATAGCACATCAGTGAGCTGGATGCAATCCTACCTGGAGGGGAGAGAACAGATGGTGGAGGTGAATGGAACACTGTCCCTCCCCCCTCCCAGTGAGCTGTGGAGTTCCACAAGGTAGCATACTAGGGCCTGCACCTGGCTCGCTGATAACAAACTATCTTTACACCTGGGAAAAACTGAATCCATTCTCTTTGGCTCTAATAGTAATCTCTGATTACCAGAACACCAGAGGGAGTGCAACGAACCATGTACAACCCAGATTCGGCACAAACAAGGGACTAAATTATTTTCGCTCCTATGCCACAAAAATGTGGCATGTCATTAAGACCTGCGAATCCCTTGACTCCTTCAAAACCGCTCTCAAAGGGCACCTACGGATGGCTGCAATTCGAAACTGGCCCCCGTAAAATCTGAATCCCCCCCCACCGCCCCCCCCCTTTTTTCCCCCTCACTGTATATGTTTCTTTTCCCTTTTTGCCTCCATTATGATGAATTCCTGTTCTGTTCTTTGTCTATATAGAAGTGTCTATTTGTACGTCGCTAAATGTTTTGATGAATTGAACATGGTGGACCCTCTTGTAAACAAGTGTAATGCTTAATTGGGTCGTCCACTCACAGTTAACAGCCTTTGTATTGAGTTTGTGCTTGAAATGTACTGTAATTCTGCAAACTGTTAATAAATATTTCAATCAATCAAAAAAAATCTGACAGCTGAGTCTCCAATGCTTACTATATATAATACCACTATGTCAGCAAATGTGTATTTGTGTAACTATCTAATTTAAGAACATCAATTAGAATAGCACATATGTCTTCCTCTGACAAACTCCAACCATGAAAGGAGGTGTTGAATGACCACCTGTTACTGACTGTCTATTCTGTTGTTGTAAAATGGGGATTTGACTGTCAATAAAAGGGTGTGTATGTCATTGAGGGGGGGGAACTGGAGGGAGAACTGGAAAGAAGTCATGCTACCATTCTGCTGTACTGCGAACCTACTGAGAACTCTGAATAAAGATGAACAGATGCCTGAATCTTGATGCCTGAGTCCTGCTTCTGATGCTTCCTTCCTCTGCTTACTAATAATGAGATCAAAAACTTCCAGAACAGAAGGAACATCCGCACACTTGTTTCTATAGCTCCAAAGAGACTCAAAAACAAATCTGCAACGAAACTTTCCACCCTTTAGGTCTTCATCAGGCAAATGAGGCAAATCATCAGGCAAATAATTTGCCTGATGAAGGTCAAAACTTTGCAGATTTGTTTGCCAATCAAATACAGTATAAGTCTCTTTGGAGCTATAGAAACAAGTGTGCGGATGTCCATTCCTCCTCTTTGATGTTTGCCGTGATGCCTTGACATCCAGCATCTGGCCCTAAATACAGGCAATGTGCACACAATCTTCTCTGTGAACTTACAGGTTGATTTCCTTTGTACACTCTTGTCTGTCACATCCCCTTTGACCTGGCCTGTCAGAGCCTGTGTGTTTTTGTATTCCCATGTCTGCCTGTCACTGTGTGTCTGTCTACCCACATGCCCTCAGGCTGGGCATTAAGGTTCCAATCAGGTGGACCGTGGGTATGGGAGCACCTGCAGGGCCTGGCCAATGTTCCCAAGTCCTTACTTTAAAAGGAGACCAGCTGGTCACTCTAACTTCCTCTCTTTCCATGAGAGCTGAGGAGCAGGCAGTCAGCATAAATTTGCTCGTCTTTAATTTAGTCCTTCATGGTTTTTCATCATTCATCATCATAATTTTCATCACTACACTACATTTACCACACATCCATCCATACACTGCTGACATTTCTGATTCCACTGAACACATACTATGCCATTCCTTATTATGTTTGAGTTCATGCTGTAAAAAAAGGTATCATTTTATGCACTTGATGAACGCGCCATGTGCCTTCCCTCCTTTTTGTTATATGGTCTACGAGCCAGGTCGTAACAATTTGGGGGCTCGTCCAGGATCCGAAGCCGGGACCTCTCGCGTCAATGGAGTCCGTTGCCTAATGCATATCAAACTATGGGATCATTGAAATAAAAAAAACAGTCAACTGTGGGCTGTGTGTAGCAGTCTGTGCTGACTTGACATTCATGCTATGTTAGTCACTAACCAAATCTGGTCACACACTGTTTGAAGTGAAAAGCATTGCCTTGTTATCAACATAATAGCAGCTGCAATACTCTCGCACGCACGCACGCACGCACGCACGCACGCACGCACACACGCAAACACACACACACACACACACACACACACACACACACACACACACACACACACACACACACACACACACACACACACACACACACACACACACACACACACACACACACACACACACACACACACACACACACACACACACACACACACACACAGGTCAGTGAGAGACATAAAACACATCTCGTTGCAACACGTTGTGAAGTTGCCTATCTGCTATTTTCCCCCTATAGCTTATATTTCCACTGGTCTGGTATAGATCGCAATCTACCTTTTGGGCACCCCTGATGTAGGTTAATTAATCAGTCATGGAGTTGACACTGTTCATTGTGTGTTGTTGAAGATACAATGACAACTACAAATCACTCCTGGTTTGTTAACGGCCTTATACACACATGAGCTTATATTTTGGAGAACATGTTTGGTGTTTATAGAGGGGGGGAAAAGGAGGAGGCCAAGTACAGTACAGGCCCCTGAGGGATTCCGCTCATCAGGCTCAAGTGGTTAAACAAAGTGTTTCTAAATCAGTGTTTCATAATAATATTTCAACATTAAAGTGGACTACAGGGACCTTTTCTGTGGCCTGGGTTGAGTGAGGAAAAAAAAGTAAAAGGAAATACTAACATGTTGATTAACATGATTTTATTCCATGATTTTATTCCATGTTGTTAAACCATTCCAACCACTTTCTGAAACCCTCGATATTGGTAAACAAATACTAAGTTGATCGGTTGGCCTGCCTCTGTATTTGAGAGTGAGAAAAATAGACACACAAGCAGAAAAACTGTTAAAAACCTGTTTGGTTTCAACAAAAACAGGTCTCCCTCAGCGTGTGATTTGATTGTGTGCTGGCTATTTTCTCACCCTCATTATATTGTTGATCCATGCACCTTGAGAGTTAACCCATTTTGGGCGGGAACCCCTTTTGGTGTTAGCATTATGTTATGCTTTAGCTATTGAAAAATAGCAGATCTACAAGCTCATAGCGCGCCACCGAGTGGCGCGCTATGAGCTTGTAGGTCTGCTATTTTTGAAAAATCGAAGAACGACTGACATAGAAACATAGCTTTTTCAGAAAACTGTCAGGATGTAGAAGACATTGTTTTGCTTTAGTGCTTTCTCTTGGCTCTGTGTTTGGTCTGCTCTTTCCCCCAACCACTACACCAAAAAATCTCTCTGCCGAAAATCTACGATCTACGACGTATTGCGATGCGTTCGGCGGCTTATTTTGGGGAATGCCCCCCCCCCAAGAATAGGAATGCTAGAGTTCAAGTGGTTAAGAAGACCATGTTCTCCATCCCTTATCTTGGCAGCTCCCCTCCCCCCACCCCACCAACGTGGAATGCGACGTATGCTGACAGAGCTGTCACAAATAACTTCACCTTACTGATGCGAGTAAACCATGATATTAACGCAATATTTTGCATGCATGTATTCCCACTTCTCCTACCACTTACACCCTACTATAATGTACTTTTTTCGTTTTTTTCCTGAATGTTTGCCTAATGGGACATGCCTAGGATAGAGACGCTATACGCTAGGGTTCATTTGGTTAAATACTGAGGACTCCTGTTGGTCTGGAAACTGGCCTGCCAGGGGTGGTGAGGTCACATATCTGTTGATAATTGGCTCTATGCGCACACGCCATTTTGGAAAGAACTTGCATGGGCCCCTTCCCTACTTCCTTCACCTTCACCCTTCAGGTGTTACCGATGATACTAATTTCTATTCTGGTCATACAGAGTCGGGGTGCTGTTATTGTCAATGTTGGCTCAGGGACTGCCCATAAGTCCGACATCTCGTTAGTCCGACCTATATGCGGCCGGTAAAGACTGAGGTTAGGGTTAGCGACCTACGTGGCCGGTTAAGACTCAGGTTAGGGTTAGGGTTTGGAATAGTGTTAGTAATCGGTCGGACTAACAGGAGGTCAGAACAAATGACTGCTACACCAGTGGGTCTCAAAGTGTCCTTGAGTTGGTTCCAAGTGTACGGGTCTGTAATTCTGAGAATGTACAAAGGGAACCAAATGGACCCTTACGGGTACATTTGGTTCCATTTTGTACACTCTCAGAGTTATATGGGGGTCCTTGAAATTAAAAAGTTTGAGAACCACTGTATACTAAATGGAACAGAGTCTTAATTAGTATCATCAGTAACACCTGTGAAGGAAGGTTGGAAGGGGCCCGGAAGTAGGAAGAGTTATTCTGTGTGCATAGAGCCTATTGTTTTAGGTCAGTGATTCCCAACCTGTATGCATCCATGACCTTCCGAAATTACGTCATAGGCCAGCTAGTGTTTGTTTAGACTCAGCCTTATTCTAAATTCCCCTCCCCAGCCAAGTCTATGGACTTTAATGTTTGTTTAGGGCAGGGGTTCTCAACCCGTGGGTCGCGACCCCTCGGGGGGGTCGCCAAATTATTTTGGGGGGTCCCCAAATATTATTTTTTTTGTAATGCAACTGAATGGCTGGAAAATGGAAATTAAGAGTTTACATATAGTACACATAGTACATGCATACACCTTCCCTAATGATTATATCTGGTTTCAGTATTTATTTATGGTGTATTGTCTCTATTATTAAGGTTATTGTAGCAGTCAATTTATATTGGGGGTCGGGAGGGGGCGGGGGTCCCGAGACGTTGCCAAAGCATTTTCGGGGGTCCCCGGCCAAAAACGTTGAGAACCCCTGGTTTAGGGCAGTAAATGGCAACGTAAGACATCATCTGGCTGATATAATACTGCCTGCGCTGCATTTAAAACGAATAGGTTTTTAAAGCCATTCGGCTGCCGTGTTAAGTGGTCAGATTCAGAACACCCGCTTCGAATGCTATCAACCCATAATCATCACCGGTAGGTCAAAGTCAAAGTCAAAGTCAAGTATAGGCTCTTCTGGAGCCTACTGGCTGCGATTAGGGTCGGACAATGGCTGACAACAACAACAACAACAATGTCTCCGCTCCAGTAGAGCCTACTGGCTCCATTCAATGCTTAATAAGTAACCTACTGGTTGATATGGGTTGATAACGTTTGAATCCGCTCGGTCAGAATGGGTGGTCAGATCGAATGGGTGGGGAACGCTTTCGAGATCTTCAAGTAGGCCCTGATCCAGAATAGATTGAAGAAATGCTGTTTTAGGGAACTAGTGTAATGATTCTTCTCATCATGTCAGCTCTTGACCCTGCAGGCCTTGCAGAATCTGCTCTGTCATGTCCAGGCGGGGGATGGGGGGAGGGGGCCGGGGGATGTCCTCCCTTGTCCTTCCCTGTGGGACTGAGATTCAGATAGAGGTTGGATGCATGTGTTGCCAGAGAGAAATAAGCAACCAGGTCTATGAAAACCAGCCCAAAGGATATATAGGCCACGTGATTTACAAGCTCACATGCGTTGTGAGCTTGTAGATCAGCTGTTGAAAAAAAAAAGAAAGTAAGTGGAATATGAATGTGGAATATTTTTGAAACATTTCAATTTTAATTTCAAATGGGGGTCCGTAGACTAATTAATGTTAATTTTTGGGATCCTTGAGATGAAAATGTTTGAGAACCACTCCACTGCTTTAAACAACATCTGTGAAAACAAGCCCAAATAAGCAGCTATACTTGATAAACAAGCCCCCCAAAAAACACAACACGCAACAACCAGTATTTACAAGCAACTTAACAAAAACAAGCCCAAAATCGCGTATAATAAGCAGACGTGACAACACTTGTTGGATGGACTGAGAGGGAGCGGGGTCATTCTTTGGTGAAGGGGAGGAAAGAGGAGCACTTGAAGGGAAATTACTTTTCTGTAGTTTTCCTTAAACTAACATGTTTTCCAGTGGTGGAAAAAGTACTGAATTGTTTTACATTGTGCAGAATGTCCCATTTAAAAGTTTTCAATTATGTACTAATCTTTTGAAAATAGCAGAAGCCAATGCGACACATTGTGAGCTTGTAGATAATAAAATGTAATAGTTTCCATCAACCCCGCCTTTCAGGGGAGGTTCCAGGATGTTTTTTTTGTTTGATTTTGACTAATATCATACATACAATCACATTTTGTGTAAAACAAATAAATAATTGCAAGAGTCATGGTGTGCAGGTGCTCCTGCTAGTTCCATAACAGGAACCACAACAATAGCACTCTACTGGTCTGCAGCCATTCAAAGGCTTATGCAAGACAGAATAGCCATGTCATGTTTATTTACTCTAATTATGTTATCATGTATTCAACCTATTTGATTCCCACTGTTTGAGACCTGGCCAAAATAAACTTTAGCAAATGTTCATGGATGTGACGTCTTTGCTGACTTTACAAGCAAGAAAACACAGCAGAAGTTATATTCCAGTCTGGGAAAGCCAAAGAAATTGTTTTGGATCCCCGGGGAGGTGTAAGCGGCGAGCGACCTTTCTGACCCAGTCCTCCAGCCCACTTTATGGACGCGCCTCCATTTGGTATGACTCGGGTCATGTGACGAGGCCTGCGATCTCACATTCCCCGATACATTATCCCCCGAGGACACAATACAAACACATTAACTAAATGAAGTCTGCGGGGATGCCCACACTTTGGTAGAATAGAATGTCTTTACAGTGTGCTTCTCTTCTCTTCTCTGCTATGGGAATTCTAAGATGAAAAAGAATGTCTTTACAATGTTCTTCTCTTCTCTGTTATGGGAATTCTAAGATGAAACTGTACAATGTACTGTAGGGATCATGTAACCATTTATACCCTGTATACACTAGATGACTGGGGTCCCCCAGGTCTCTAGTATACTTTTGGTGTGGTTTGTCCCCCTCAAAGCTCTTATAGATTAAATTATCCGATCAAAAACTCAAAGTGTCACATTGTGGGCGTGTACTGGCTATAATCTCAACTCAAAGTGTCACATTGTGGGCTTGTACTGGCTATAATCTCAACTCAAAGTGTCACATTGTGGGCTTGTACTGGCTATAATCTCAACTCAAAGTGTCACATTGTGGGCTTGTACTGGCTATAATCTTCTACTTTCTGCTCTTCTGTTCGAGTGCATGTGTTTGGTCCGACTAGTCATTGGTCCGAAACACGACAACCCACCTCAAACCCTAACCTAATTAGAGCAGAGCCAGGACAATAGCACAAAGCCATTCAGATTCAAAATCAGACCATCTTGGTCTGAGGTTGACACTAATGGTCCTGATGGGTAGACTTAATCCCCTCAAAGGTAATCACACTTTAATTATTGACCTCAGAGGTAACTAGATTAAGCCAGACTAAAACTAAATATAAGATTGAGAAACTTTTAGTACTTCTAGTAAGACTAAAACTTAATTGCCCAGACTCTTCTTCAACAAAGATGGCTAAAGCAAACATTCTTTGTTCGGTACTCATACAATAGTATGGTACAAAACACTGAAGTCCTTAAACCAGAAACATAACCGCAAGCACGGGAGCAGGCGCTAGTCCGAGGTGCGGACGCATGTCGAACCACCTCCCCTTCTGTTCGTCCCAGAACAGAGACGCTGGGGACCACAATAATCAAACTCAACAACTATAAATAAAATAAAATCTTAATTTGCCATGACGGACGGCAATACGTAAGAGAGTGCCCCCCCCCTACTACAGCTGGGCGGTAACAGGTACAGTCGCCCCTTTTCCATCTCGCTCCACTACTCTACCTAGCTGTAAATAACAAACATAATTCATGTTGGTGATTATATAAAAGGTATTATCATATTCATTTATCATTGTTAAGTTCACTCTGTATATCCACGGGCATAATATCATGATGATCCCATTACAAAACATGGGCTACATGGAAGAAATGTGTTTAATAAAACGAAATTAACTGCTAGAAGGTCCTAAATTAACTTAATTAAGCAGTCGCCGTCTCTGTGTCATGTTATTCATTCTTAATTTTAGTATAGAGAGTATAGAGATCGACTACTATACAATCAAATAAATCTGTATACAAGATAATTTCAGATTTCAGAGAGGGAGGGAGGGAAATACTAAATTAACTGTTAACTACATTAAAAAAAGTTGCGGGGTCGAGTTGGTAAAGGGGCGAGTCGTTTGGTATTCCTACAGGGCTACGGATCTGTAATCTGTTAGTGACGGGGCAATATTTACGGATGTACATATAACTGTATACACAATGTTCTGTGCCAAGTGCTTTAGATAGTTAAACGATAAACACTAGCTGTTCTTGTTCTAAATCTCCAAGATGCAAGCTAGTGTGAGTCACTGCATGACAGGCATCTTCCCCTTTCCATTTCCTGCTATCCTTTCATTTCAATCACTGGAATAAATTAATCTATAAAACACGCCTCAGACTTCCAATCTGTATAGGGCCTACACTACAAATAAACAGAGTCGATTACAACAGTGGTTCTCAAACTTTTTCATGTCAAGGAACCTCAAATGGATATGCTTTTACTAGGCAGCGGACCTGAATCTATGTTGCGGTCATGCATGACAACTTTGTCTATTTTCAACCTATTTTCATATAATAGCTCCTAATTAATGCTGATTTTAAGAAAACACACTTGCCCCCAGCGGTTCTTGTATTCGTTTTACTGAGTATGAGGTTAGTTATATGAGAGAGAGAGAGAGAGAGAGAGAGAGAGAGAGAGAGAGAGAGAGAGAGAGAGAGAGAGAGAGAGAGAGAGAGAGAGAGAGAGAGAGAGAGAGAGAGAGAGAGAGAGAGAGAGAGAGAGAAAGAAAAACAAAGCATTTTTCTTGTTTTAATGATGCAAAATCATTAATCATGCAACATTTCCAGTAAGAGAGAACAAAATATTTTCGTGGCATATTTTTGTAACATTTTTACAACACAAACTTGGTAGCCTATGGTGGTCTCTCTGGTTTAAAAAAAAGAGTTTCAGATGAGGGTCTGCGCCCAAATACATAATCGTTTAGGGGTTCCTTGACATGAACAGGTTTGAGAATGTCTCCTCCGTTGTTGCTGGAGCTCCTTCTCGATCGTCCTACGCCATGTCATTTTGGGCCTGCCTTTCTTTCTCTTTCCTTCTGGGGTCCAGTGTAGTGCGACTCTTGGTATAGCGTTGATGTCCATTCTGAGCACATGTCCATTCCAGGTCCACCTGCGTTTATTGACTATACTGTGCATGTTGTCTTGTTGGGTGATGTTGAGGAGGTTTCTGTTTGAGATGGTCTTGGGCCAGAATATGTGTAGGATCTTTCGCAGGCATGATGTGTGGAAAGTGGATAGTTTATGGATGACGTTTTCTGTTGTTTTCCAGCATTCTGCACCGTATAGTAGTGTTGAGAGTGTCTGAACCTGTATATACAGATAAAGAGGGTCGATTACAGCACAGTCAGTGTGATGTTATGCTGATAAGGTGATATCAGGATTTTTGTGGGGGAGTGGGAGGGTGTGATTATACAGTATGTCGTTTTCAGAGGAAAGCCTTGCTGGTCACACTTCCTGCCTATATTTCATCATCAGTAAATCCTTGCAGGGTTTATTTTAACCCATTAAGACCTGGGGCCGATACTTCAAAAGCCTTCTAAATCAGTAGTTCTCAGTCTCACTGCACGCGGCTTTCCATGCCTTTATTGACGGACAGGAAAGAGAGTACTCAAAACAATGAGTACTTCTTGATTTTTCGCCCACTTGGTTAAGTGTGATTGTGGTAGGGGTTAACTCTTTGAGAGTTTCATGGATTTCTATATAGTTTTTAGACTTCTCTATGGCAGAATGGCGTTTTTGAATGATTTATTGAAAATTCTCTGCTGTGAATGTGTGACAACGAAAGACCTTCAGAGAAAGCTTGGCTTGTCTGCTTCCAGGAAAAAAATGAACTGAGTTGATAAAATGTTTAGTTGTGGTGTTGGAAGCCATTTAAAAGAGCCTGCATTTACACTGGGTAGTGTTTCTAGGACAACAAAAAAAGTTATGACCGGTTGAAGTTTTATTTTCTAAATAACTTTTTTTCTGCTGGGCGTACATAGCCATGCAATATCTCATTTTAAAGGGTGAGTTGTCTAGTTCAATTAAAATAAAATAAAAAGTTTCTCACATGTACCACTGTAGATATTTTGCCATCTATAAATAGCATGGTCAGTCATGATCAATCTGACCTATCCAGCTAAAAGTCCCCCTAGCTCTGAAATGGAACATCATATAAACTCAATTCTTTTTTGGGGTAAAATTAGACATTCTAACGCACATTTTGATATATACCATGTTTACATAGTCTTACCAGTACCGTGTCTATTCATGCATGTATCTCAAAAACCTGTTGTGAAGAAACAGTTTTGATAAAAAACTCATCCAAGGACATTGTTTTGATATGACTTTGTGCCCATGATATGTATCAAAATATAGACTTGAATGTATACTGTATTATAACAAAAAAATTGGGTTCTTACCATCTACCGTTACAGAGTAAATCACAGTTGAAACTCGCTTAGTCAAACCATAAACCTCAGACTAGTGAACAAAATAGCCATGACAGGTCTAACTCATTGTAAAAGCTTGTCTTTTATTTTTTATGACTAACATAATACAATTATAATAAATATTACAGAAAATAAATAGGCCTACATACAAAACAGTTGTCCCCAAACTCCCCAGTGTCCCCAAACCACTGCATTCCAGTTGTTCTTGACGGTGTGTGTGTGTGTAGGCTAAATTTAAAAAAAAACAACAACTGAAATGAATGAATGCATCCGGTTCAGTGTCGGAGAACTCCATCGCAGTCTTGACTCTTCGTCTTCATCATCATCATCATCATCATCATCATCCTCCTCATCTGATGCCAGTTCTAAATATATAAAAAATAAACATTTAGCTGTAGTCAGCCCGGCCAATAGCCAGTTGGGGGGGGGGGGGGGGGGGGGACGTAGGCTATCTGACATCATCGTCATCATCATCATCACACGGAGACACACTAAACAATGTACAATCATGATTGTATACAATATACAATGAATGCAATTATCATGCAAGCTCAGACGTCAATGAAACGTCATACAGATCTTATATAATACGCTACTGTTAGCTTCACTCCCCGTCCCCCCTCCGATCCTTGTAGCAACGTCATCATAACCACGCGTTGCTTCAGTAAACGATGCATGTTTGTTCTCCGTCTTTGTAGACAGTAAATAAAAGGAGCGAACATTACTCTAAAGATCAGATCGCCTATAAGGCACGCTACAATATAAAATACTTGTACTGCCATGCGTGCATGCCTGCTACGATACATTTGTACTGCACAACCAACCGATCGACACCAACCCCCCCTCCAGCCCTTAGCCAGCACCAATGCACCGACCAACACCATTAGCCAGCACCTTCGGTGCTGGCTAATGGCTGGGGGCCATCGTGGTGAGTCATTCTGGCGTCATGATCTGACTAGTAGTAGTAATTATCCAAGCATCTATTTGTAGCGATCATCTTATGATTTCTGATCACTATAGAAGGGCATTTTCTACAATAAGATTACCTCAAAACATTCCGGGTTGATCGTCTTCTTCAATGGTTTCCCGGTATAGCTCATCGGACGACGATGGGGAGACAATGAAAAAAGGAGGGAGGGAGCAGCGAGTCTCGCTGTAAGCACTGGACCAGGGCTACTCCGCCTGGAGAAGGCGACTGGGACGCGTATGATCAATACTACTACCACAAAACTCGCTCAAATAAATAGTACTGCTTTCAACTTTTTCTGCTAGAAAATCGCTCGGGCGAGACGGCAAACAGGCAAAACAATGATAACTATGAAGACTCCCTCTGCCCCCACTGTTTACAGGGGGTGGGACCAGCTTCCAATGGCAACACGTACACGTGTGTCACGTGACACGGGTTTTCTGGGTAATGTAGTTGGAATATAAGCTCAGGAATTTAAACAGCGCTTCGGAGCATATTAATATGTTTAGATTCATCAAAAACTGTGAAGACGCCAATTGGCGTCATTGATCATTTACGGAATTCTGATGAAGACGCCAATTGGCGTCTTTCATCTTCTAAGGGTTAAAGGTTGAATAGAATATGTACATGAAGATGTAAACAGCGATATGTCTATAGCTGCTTGGTGATGATGAGAGTCAGAGGGCTGTATAGTCAAACCCTTTGTCTGAAGATATAACAGTTATGACCTCACTGGAAAGACAGATCATCATAAATAGTTCACGTTCAACACACCATTGGTGCTGAAATTGATTCATAGTTCACATAAAAAGAACCTGTCAAGATGTGATTGACTCTTATAGTGACTTTATGCTTGTAAATATCATGTTGACCCATGATTGCTGTGACATAATGGAACAATCCAATGATAGGGCTCCCTCCCTCTGATAGAAGAAAAGAAGCATGCTGTATGTGGCCTTGTTGAATGAATGTATCATTAATGATGGCCACAGATAGGCCTGTAATAGGAAGTCAATGTTCATCATAGCAATGCAGGATGTCACCTTAAAAAACGCAGATAAAACATCTCAGTCCAGCGATGTGAATACAGCTGTAACCCAAATCCATTGCACTGATACTAGAGCAGTGGTTCTCAAAAAATGACAAGTGCCTATCGACCCCAAATTGATTATTATTATTATTATTATTTTTTCAACATTTTTTTTTTTTTTTTACTGATGCAGCAATGAATAAACATACATACATGTACATTTTGCTGTATCCGACATGTAAATATCCCCCCCTCCCCCCCAATCAAGGTCAGAACAAGACAAATAAAACAAACAAAGACAGACAGTACAAGTAAAAGTAATATTAGTATTGAAAGTACTAATGAACATAGTATAAGAAGAAGAGAAAAAAGTAAAACAGCATTTTCCATCAGGGTATGGTTAAATTGAAAAGGTTTTGTGCCAAGGAGGGACCCTCAGAAGAGAATATTTAATGTTCCAAACATTTTCTATATTGTTCAAATATTTTCAAAGTAAGCAGTAAGCTTGTAGATCCCTATCCAATCCGATTTATAGCATCGGATTGCTCCCGTTGTGCAGGTTGGTGCCTTGCATGGTTTCCTCCGCCATCGGTATATGAATGTGTGTGTGAATGCCGGGTGAATGTAATGCACAATCTATGTAAAGCATTTCCAAAGTGCTGATCCCCTGGAACCCCTCCCTCAAGGACCCCTGGGGGTCCCCAGACCACACTTTGATAACCAATGTACTAGACGGGTTTAAGCACCCTAAATGGCACAAGCAAAGGAAGCTCCATCAAACTATGCAGATAAAAAGGAGAAAATGATAAGAGATGCATAATAAATACCCATACAAATGCTCAAATTATGTAAGTTGTACATACTAGCCCACACATTTTCATTACATTGCATAGGCCTATACGTTTGTTCATATGCACATGTGGTCAAATAAATCATAAAGAAGTATACTGTATGAGAATAAATCAGTGAAAACTGTAAGAAGAAAGATAAATGTGTATAATGCTAATAATTTAACGTTCTCCCGTCCTTTGGACAGAACGTCAATTTTATTTATTTCGCCCCATTGGTTTGAGCAGCTGTATACAGAGTTCCAGAGAGATGGACCCTATTTTCACCTGTGCCTTATCCCTCATCCCTAAACTTCTTTGACTTTTTCCTTTTTCCTTTTTTTTTTACTATTTTGAAAAACATTTTTTAATAGTTAAAATAGCCAATCTACAAGCTCACATGTCATTGTAGATCAGCTAGTTGAACAATTATAAAATAATCAAATATTCAAAATTGTAAAAGTCAAAGAAGTTTAGGCAAAAGGATAAGGCGCTGACAATAGTGTCCGATAATGAGAGGATCCATTGTGAAACTGCAAGTTCATGTGGAGGTTTTCATGTTACAACCAACAACATTTTTGCAGTTGTCACACCCACGAGTATAGGTCTTCTCTGAGATGTACTAACTATTGCTGAATCATCGTTCAACAGTAAAAACATCCACACGTTGAGAATCGCCGGCCTATTGGCGCCTGCCGTGTTCAGGTTAAATTAGCGGCTCAAACTCAACGGCTGGTCCGTCAGCGAAACAGCTGCTCACCTTGCATTGGCATGGAATGTAACGGTCGGGCACACATCAGACATTGATGGGCATCCAGCGGGGGGAAACGGTTGAGCTAACAGCATGGCACTCTCGTGGGCGCTCTGGAACAGCCATTTGGCCCGGCCTGCCTTCGAGGATGAAGTCAGGGAACAACTGTCTACCAGATGGAGAGGAGAAAGAAGGAGAGCAGAGGAGCCTGTGCTGCAGAGCTGCACAAATTAATTCAGCACAGTTATCCTGCATTGCTGCATCATGCACAGGAGTAGGTGGTACTGCGCCCTTTGTTCAATCAAGAGCATATCTGTGTGTCCTGCCCACAGATATTCCCCACATCCCCATACTACGTGTTATCAGTCCGGGGTTTAGGCAAACTGCCCTGCATGCAGAGCCACCAGTTATGGGACCTACTGTCCCTCGAGGCCTCGACATGTCCACTGCCCACTACAAAGACTGTGTACCCAGACCAAGCTGGACCAACATGAGATACTCAAACCATCCGTCATGACCTTTGCTACTGGCAAAAAGGACGGTTGCGGAGCAGAAACTATAGCAGTATCCCAGCAGTATCCCTGGTCCCCATCATTCTGCTGCACAAACAGGACAACAACAGGGGCTTCTGCATGGATTAGTGACCTTTTCATATTTCGTTCTGAAATTAATGCGATACTACAGTGTCAAACAAAAGTAGCAAAAAGTACCGATCTACAACAGGCTTGTGTAGTGAAAGTGGTGGGTTTTTATAAACATCGAATCAATGGAAAGAGCTTGTGATTATAATAACTGTCAGTGTTCATTTTGTTGACTAAGACTACGGCCGAAATCACTCCAATGATTTGCCATGCACCTGCTTGCAACCAAACGGTTAAATGGTGCATTTATACAGTATAGAGCGTCGCAGTCCCGCCTCCTACCCGGGACCAGGAAATGAAATCCAATGCATTATTCTCATAGACATTTCGTAAAGTATTTATTTAAAGACGGTTACGCCGCGGACAAAGCCAACTCGAGTCGTGACAACTCATGACAACACAAACAATATTTTGGACCAAACAAATAATTAGAAAGAAGAAAAAACGGCAGGTTACAACACTTTTTTTGTTGTTTTGCTTCTTTCTAATTATTTGTTTGGTCCAAAATATTGTTTGTGTTGTCATGAGTTGTCACGACTCGAGTTGGCTTTGTCCGCGGCGTAACCGTCTTTAAATAAATACTTTACGAAATGTCTATGAGAATAATGCATTGGATTTCATTTCCTGGTCCCGGGTAGGAGGCGGGACTGCGACGCTCTATAGAGCCTTTATCCAAGGGCCAGGCATACACCGATGGCGGCGGAAACCATGCAAGGCACCAACCAGCACATCAGGAGCAATTAGGGGTTCAGTGTCTTGCTCAAGGACACTTCGACACTAACTCTGGGGGAGCCCGGGTTCGAACTGGCAAGCCACTCTACCCCTGAGCCATCGCCGCCCCTAGCTGGTTGTGTGTATTCGCATGAAACCATTATTCCCAATGACAGTTACAAGGAGTTGCATTGGTGTGCTTTGGGTTTTTGATATTTAGTCGACTAGGTTTAGGTTTAGGTTTATTTATTTAGCACATAGTATAGAAAATAGACAATACAATGCAAGGAAAGGAAGAAGCCAGCTGGCTTATTTGGAATCCTTTCCTGTATGGAAGAGGTCATTGATTAAGCAGATTAAAAGTTAAATTAAGAACAATACAAAAGACTACTACTAGTTGGCAAAGGGAGCAGCTGTGCAACAAAGAAATAACTAGAAAAAGTGCCCTTCTGGGCACAGGTCTCCACCAGGAGGATAGGACTGTGTGAGATGTTTGGCAAAATGTTTAGTAGTAATATAAACATGTTTGCCTTGTATGGCAATTGGATGATTTGAGGCATTTTGTTCCAATCAACCTGTTTTGCAAAAATCAACCTGTTGGTGGCGCTATAACAGGCCAATGTGAAAAGGGTGGGATATATTCCTCAGCCTAGTAAGAAAATGTGTGAAAGATTTCACGTAAATTGCATGCTGTGTTCATGATTTGAGGCTTTTGTTGAAAACGGGGCAATCTTGCAAACTGTGAAAGGCAATTATAGCCAATTAGGGTGGAATATGAAATATCGGACAGATCCGACTTGAGCACATGACCATAGAGATACTGTGTAACGATTTGTGAGATTTTTGGACAGAATCTGGAGGAGTAATATCCAAAAATGTGTTTTACAAAAGTCGCCCTCTTGGTGGCGCTATAAAAGGCAGATGCGGAAAATGCAGGTCAAAGGTTTGTCCTTGGCCTCTAGGGAGTGTGCATGCAACGTTTCACGCAGATCGGTGCAGTTTTAGGTAACAAATGTGAAAAGCTGCATCATGGTGGCGCTATAACAGGCCGTTCTGGAAAATGCGGGGCAGAGGTTAATCGTTGGCATCTAGGGAGTGTGTGTGCAAAGTTTGGCATCGACCGGGTTAACGGTGCCGGAGATTAGCTGGTAACGGACGGACGGAAGGACACACGGACGGACACACACACACACACACGGACGGAGTGCAAAACATACTCTCTCACCATGCCTTCGGCCTGGTGGAGACAAAAACACAAAGACTGCACAAAAAGGGGAAATAAACAATATAACAAAAAAAACACAAAAGAAAACTAGAAAAAGTGCCCTTCTGGGCACAGGTCTCCACCAGGAGGATAGGACTGTGTGAGATGTTTGGCAAAATGTTTAGGATTAATATAAACATGTTTTTGAGGCATTTTGTTCCAAAAATGTGTTTTGGAAAAATCAACCTGTTGGTGGCGCTATAACAGGCCAATGTGAAAAGGGTGGGATATATTCCTCAGCCTAGTAAGAAAATGTGTGAAAGATTTCACGTAAATTGCATGCTGCGTTCATGATTTGAGGCTTTTGTTCAAAACGGGGCAATCTTGCAAACTGTGAAAGCTAATTATAGCCAATTAGGATGGAATATGAAATATCGGACAGATCCGACTTGAGCACATGACCATAGAGATAGTGTGTAACGATTTGTGAGATTTTTGGACAGAATCTGGAGGAGTAATATAAAAAAATGTGTTTTACAAAAGTCGGCCTCCTGGTGGCGCTATAAAAGGCAGATGCGGAAAATGCAGGTCAACGGTTTGACCTTGGCCTCTAGGGAGTGTGCATGCAACGTTTCACGCAGATCGGTGCAGTTTTATGTAAAACATGTGAAAAGCTGCCTCATGGTGGCGCTATAACAGGCCGTTCTGGAAAATGTGGGGCAGAGGTTCATCGTTGGCATCCAGGGAGTGTGTGTGCAAAGTTTGGCATCGACCGGGTTAACGGTGCCGGAGATTAGCTGGTAACGGACGGACGGAAGGACACACGGACGGACACACACACACACGGACGGACACACACACGGACGGAGTGCAAAACATACTCTCTCCCCATGCCTTCGGCCTGGTGGAGACAACAAAACATACTCTCTCCCCATGCCTTCGGCCTGGTGGAGACAATAAAGACTAGATTAAGACAATTTCAGATGACTATATAGGACTAAAACTAAATGGAGTGTTATTCAAAAGACTAAGACTAAATCAGAATTTGCTGTCAAAATGAACACTGATAACTAAATTGGATGCTTTGGAAGTTGTAACGCAGGTTATTATTTCCATTTCCTGAAAAGTAACCATTGTGGACATACAAGGTTTCCAGCCAGCACCAACGATAGACTTTTACCCGCTTCTTGACATTGACAACACACTAGACCACATAACGGCCTCCTCCAGCTGGTTCAGCTCACGCTGGTCGCTGGGTCTTCCCTGCGGATGCTAGCATGTCGAACTATCCCTGGAGGAGGCTTGGCCTGACCGGCCTGAGTGAAGTGCTCAAGGCCGTTCGCCAGGCAGGCGTCCATCTCCACTGAAATGTAACCTCCTGCAAATAGAGCCGGCATTCCTGGGTCACGTTGTGCGAGTATAGGGGCATGGTCACGACTAACTGACGCAACTAAAGTTGCCACTGACTGACCAGTCCCCTGGAACTTTAGAAATCTGCACAGCTCCCTGGACCTGTCACCTTATTATGGCCGGTTTGTACTAGCCTTAAGTTCAAGACTAGATTTTAATCAATTTGACATACAAAAGTAAAAGATTCAAATAAAATACATCTGATGGTCTTGATCCGAGTCTAAGGTTTGTACAGGACTTTGCAAAGTTTGCCGGGCCCCCTTTCTGTCAGCTAATACACGAGGGACACGCATTCCTTTGGAATGAGGCGCGCCGCATCGCCTATCATCAGTATACGGGAGGCGTTTGCTGCATTGGTTCTGGCGTATCCTGACCTATAAACAAACCGTTTGTCCTGGACTGTGGACATCGACGCCAGCAATGGAGGCCCAGCTGGGCGCAGTGCTATGAGGAAGAGTGGTCGCCTAATAAGACAACTGCTCCTTGAACCGAGCTTAAAACAAACTACTGGCTGCGTGACCTAATGGGGAGCTGCCGTCGGTGGTTGTCCTGGCTGTCAAGCACTTAATTCCTGTCCTATACTGTGTGTACTAAATGCTCTTTTCAGTTACAAGAACTAAGTGAACAGCGTGAAACAAATTCCACCTGTCCTAGATTTGTTTCCACACGCTACGGCTCAGTTTCATATAAGGTTCCCATGAGGAACCTAATTTGGGCCCTGCTCAGGGGGTTGTGTGTTCCGAGTTCTGAAAACCCGGAACTCAGAAAAATTTTTTTTTATTTGTTTCTAAAATAGACAACAAATCAGATCTACAGTATAAGCGCTGCTATTTTCACTTTTTGTTGTGAGTTCATTTTGTACCTCCCCTTTCAGGGGTGGTTTTGGTTATGACAAAAAAAAACATCACAGAACTTCACAGGTTCTCTAAAGTTTCAGGTTATGGGACGCACAGCATAATAGAACAAGGATTATGGTCTGTAAACAAGATGTAGGTAGATTCAGTCAAATTACGTGTGTTTACAAGAGAAATTCATGCCCCTAGCTTAAGTATATGCAAGTCTTCATTGACCCTTCATAGTCAAAACGAGCCAGAAGGTTGACTGCTCTGGACCCGAGCATGCATTCCTGCCTGACCTGGTTCTTCAACTTTAAAGAGCCTGAAGGACAACTGGCCTGAAATTCTACAATACTTTGAGGAGCTGCAGGAGGAGCGATATCACTGCACAAAAAAGGCCCTGATCCACGCGTGGATGTGTGAGGTGTTGTGGAGGGCGGGAGGTGTATCCTGTGTCCTCCCGTTTGACATTGCAACCAAAATTAAGTCGATACAAATCAAACAAACCGTGATTGTGGAGCACACACTCCACAACATTCACCCATTAATCACAAACAAACCGTGGGTTGTGGAGCAAAGAAACCTGTACTGACGTACGTGTACTGTATGGTTCACCAGCAGCAGTGACGTTAGTGGGCCCCAATGATAGGCAGTGGTACAGTAGGTGGAATATAGTGCTGTTATCACACTGCTACATACGTTTAAAATGATCACAGCAGACGTTTAATCTTTGCCTCCATTGGGGCCACTAAACTTGTTTGTAAGCGTGCCTGTGCCCCTGTGTGTGTAACAGAGATAAGAGGAACCTTGAAACTGTCTAGTGTCTGGCCTCCCTCTCAAGCAGAGTCTTGCATTATTTGGCAGTTAGCAACTACTACTGTAAGCCCTGTGTGTGTATTTACGTGCGTTGTGCGTGCACACACACGTGCATGTGTTCACATGCGTGTGTGTGTGTGTGTTTGCAATCAATGTGCATTGTGCATGTGTTTGCATGTCCACTAACAGAAACAAAGACTGCCGAAGCAGAAAACCTGCAACACTCCAATTTAGAAGGGTGAATTCTTCTAGATGCGAGGCTCAAAGATACTCAATTAAAAGAAGGAATGTCCTTTTTCAAAAAGGACATTCAATGAGTGCTGGCATTCCTTATTTGAATTGAATGTCCAGTCCACTAACATACACATCTCCACGTGTGTTATTTCTCGAGACGTTATTTTTAAACACGCGGTCTTAAACATTTTGCGCAAAATGTACACACTCGTAAAGGTGATGAGATGATGAGACATTTATGGCTCTAATTATGCTCGTGTCGTTTTTTTTTTTTTACACCTTCAGTTGTTTGAGTTTAACATAAGCTTTAGAGGAACAAGTCTCAACAATTATTGCAAAACTATTTCCCCCTCAGGCGGGCGGCTTGGAGAACAAGTAGAAGGCGTTCAGCTTGCCCAATATGTTTGTGTACAACACCTTTGTGTGTGTGTGTGTGTGTGTGTGTGTGTGTGTGTGTGTGTGTGTGTGTGTGTGTGTGTGTGTGTGTGTGTGTGTGTGTGTGTGTGTGTGTGTGTAACAGAGAGAGAGAGTGAGAGAGGGGTGGAGTGTACTTTATATAGCCTATCATGTCCTAGGGAGATGCATTCAGTATATGAATCATACTGAAATAAATAAACTAGGATATAGGTCACAGTTTAGCTTGATATGTATTGCTCTTCTGGCCATGTCTAGTAGCTCAGTCGGATTCGCAAACATATTCATTTCAAGGACCCCCCCCCAGTGTGGTATGCATTAGGCCATGGACCTTCGATAACTCTGAGGCCTCATACACACGTATCAAACGCATGGTCTGTGTTCTGTCTGTGTTTGATGGCCGCCTCAATGCTTTTTCAACGGAAGTCACATGGTTTGACCAAACATTCTTGTTTGATGGGCAGAACACAGCCATCAAACACAAGTGATTGGTCAAACCGTGTGACTTCCATTGGATTATAAGCATTGAGGCGGCCATCAAACACAGACAGAACACAGAACATGCGTTTGATATGTGTGTTTGAGGCCGTAGGGCGTAGGCTTCATACACACATATCATACACGCACGGTACACTGTACACGCACGGTATACGCACGGTACACACGGTATGTTTACGCACGGTACACATACTGTACACGCATGGTACACTGCACGTGGCTGGGCAAATCTCACATGCACGCCAGTGTTATGAAATGGTGATCGCAGCACAGCACAGACAGCCGGCTTTACCTGAAAGGAATGAAAGAACGGTGAGAACATTGAGCAACAGTTGTCATCTCTTCTGCAAATGAGATGATGTGTTTATTTTATTTTTTTATATAGATATTTGAAGAGGCAAAGTTTAACCCATTTTGGGTGGGAACCCCTTTTGGTGTTTTAAACATTGTTATAATTTAGCTATTGAAAAATAGCAGATCTACAAGATCATAGTGCGCAACCGAGTGGCGCGCTACGAGCTTGTAGGTCTGCTATTTTTGAAAAATCGTGAAAATGTAACGTTTTTAACTCAAATCTTTGCTTCTGGAGGGTCCCTGGAACAACATATTTTCAGATGGGGGTCTCGGAGGCCAATTACAGATCATTTTTGGGGTCCTTGACATGAATATTGAGTGATATAGGCCTAGAAACAGGTATTTCAGAAAACGGTCAGGATTTAGAAGACACTTTTTTCAGGCCTAAATGGGTTAAGGATTGGTCTTCTTATGTGTCCTGGCATCCCTCGCAGATACCACATTACCACACCTGTGTGTTCTTATGCATTCCTGAACAGCACAGTGCCGTGATGATGAAGCAGGGACTTCACATCGGTGTCGGCAGACTTTGTGAGAGAAACGAGCAACCAGAACACAAGTCCAAAAGAAGCCACTATTAGGGCCTCGTGAGCACTTTAAACCTATACTGTGAATTGGGTATTTGAAAATAAAATCTACAAGCTCACAGCGCGTCACAATGACACGCTTCGTGAGCTTGTAGATCTGCTATTTAAAAAATAATAATCTTAGAATAAAATGTGGAATATTTGGAAGGTTTTTGAAACATAATAACAATGCAAATCTGGCATAAAACATGTTTAGATGGGGGTTACCAATACATTTTCAAGCAACGTTAAAGAAAAAGAAGCCCGATGAGACGTCTGTGTGCACGCACATACACGCACATACGTGCACGCACATGCACGCACGCACGCACGCACGCGCGCGCGCGCGCACGCACGCACGCGCGCGCGCACACACACACACACACACACACACACACACACACACACACACACACACACACACACACACACACACACACACACACACACACACACACACACACACACACACACACACACACACACACACACACACACACACACACACACACACACACACACACACACACACACACACACATTTTTCACAGTAACCAGTGAGTTCTAACCAAACTTCAGAGAAACATCTTTAATAGACCGCACAAACAGAGATCTAATCAGTGCTATCATTTCAATCGAGTACAATTCTGTTGCATTCCACTGAGCAGCTATCAGAAAGACACTCCTGCTCAAAGATGCATATGATTCATACCACGGTGTCACACACCGAAAAATAGCCACTCAACAATCTACAAAAAATAGCCTGTCTACACAGCATTCATTTAATTCTCCCCTTCCATAGCCTACAGATGCACTCAGACACGTAGAATATCCTCTCTTTGCTCAATGTCGGCATGCCCCTCAATCATTCTGTGTACAAAGAATGGATCAAAACACAACTTGGAGCAGCGTTAGCCTAGCCCATTTTTCTTTTTTTGTATGTTTTTTTGTGGCTTTCGCCTTTATTTTATATGTTTTTATGGAGGGACAGACAGTAGGCTGACAGGAAATGGGGAGAGAGATGGGGGGGGGGAAGACATATAGTAAAGGCCGTCGGGATCGGGAGTCGAACCCGCGGCACACTGCCAGACTGGATTACCAGCCAAGGTGCCTGGACCACTGAGCCATGGCCCAGAGCCTAGCCCATTTTGACCTGAGATCAGATTCTAAAAATGTCTTCTACATCCTGACAGTTTTCTAAAAAAAAAAAAAAAAGAAAAGCTATGTCAGTCGTTCTTCGATTTTTCAAAAATAGCAGACCTACAAGCTCGTAGCGCGCCACTCAGTGGCGTGCTATGAGCTTGTAGATCTGCTATTTTTCAATAGCTAAAGCATAACATAATGCTAGTAATATATTGTCAAAGTCAAAGCAGAGTCTATCCGCTTAGTTTTCTGCTGTTCTTTTTCACTCGTCATCAGTAAAGTATAAATTCTGTAAGTAAAAGGTCCAAAGGTCAGTCGTTCTTCGATTTTTCAAAAATAGCAGTCTGCTATTTTTCAATAGCTAAAGCATAACATGATGCTAACGCCAAAAGGGGTTCCGGCCCAAAATGGGCTAAGATACAATAACACTGTTGTCCAAACCAACATGTCCAGGCCAAGCTGCATGCCAACTGCCTCTTCAATCACACTCATTCCACTTGCACTTTTCTCCCCTTTGCACGTTGCCTCGGGTACTTGCATTTTTACATTGCACTCATTACCCAGCAAAACCTGACTTGTTGTATCAGCAACCAATACATTCTTCAATCGGAGCGTATTCTGGCCTTCAAGGCCAATAAAAAAGACTATATACCAAATTTCCCACCCGTCAACCCCGGCCGGCTGCCGGACTAAAAATCAACTGCCGTATAATGTTCACATGAGTCTTCATAACACGATCTATAATTACTAATTAGCCAAAAAAAAGTGTTGTTGTCTTAACTATTTTCTCTGGCTATACTGATGAAAAACTTCTAGATAGGATAGCCCTGCTTATGCATGTTTGTAAATACCGCATATTAATTCATTAATACATTTGGACATTGTGCAAAATAAATAATATTGGAATTCATTGTCACAAGATCAACATTGTTGCCTGTTTGGGAATGATGTCTTTCACATCAGGGGAAGTGATTGACACATGCAGAATGGAGAATTCACCCGACAAGGGCTACTGATAATGTCTCGCGCACGCTGGACAAGACCTACGCTAGTGTAGAGTGCATAAATAGAAGTGTTGGAATGTGGCGGAAGTACCGCTCAAGTGTCGCAGGAGGGTGAAATCACCCCTCAGTGTCTTCTGACAGAAATGTTCCTTCCGCCCATTCAGAGCCCAACCCCCTGCAGTCCAGAGTGCACCAACGTTTTATGTTAGAAATGTTTAGTATGGATCCCCAGCATGTAGAAACTGCCGGATGCTAACTTGCATATGTTGAGCAATTTTCATAATTGGCATAATATGTGACCATGCCATAACAACCTATAGAAGGCAAAATATTCAAAATTTCAAATGTCAAACTAGGGGGTTTTCATGATGCTGAATCCATTCCAAGCATTAGTTTTGCAAAAAAACACTCATTGGGCTAAAAACGGCCAATGCAGTCATCACAAATTGATGATGTCAATGAGTGTTTTTTTTGCAAAACTAATGCTTGGAATGAAAACCCCCTAGTTTGACATGGTACATAAAGCATTATGAAATATTTGGGGGACCCCCTAAAATAATTTGGCGACCCCCCGAGGGGTCGCGACCCACGGGTTGAGAACCCCTGGTGTATGTGATTGCAGAAATGAAAATAAAGGCAGGAACCAGAGAGTTTGTCAGGTACCTCAGTGTTGTATAGCAGGAGGGTGAAATCACCTTTCTTCTATTTTGTTACTTAAGTTTAAATGAATTACTTTTTTGCAGTTTTGCCAATCTATTCATTCGGCAACCCTCCCCCTATCCACAAGGATCCACCCATTCTCACCTGTTCTCACTCACTGTTAATTAAGGGTCTACTCTTCTCTAATATACCGTACAGCATATCTCCTTCTATTGTGTTTGGCAGCAATACAAAATGCATGTCACACCTCGCTGTCATGGCGACTCAAACGCACCCATCTTTGATTTTATTTTGTTATTCCATTATTAGTACCAGCTGGGGGGGAATTCCAGATGATGGCTGTTGTCCAGATGGTTGCGGTGAGCAGACATCGAAGAGGTGACCTTTTGAAAGGCCTCTCAACCTACAGTAGCAGTATGGTGATGTTAGGGTAAGTATAAGAATGCTACAATTGCCACCTTGCCCGTCAGCCATGAGACAGCAGATAAGACTGTGTATAATGCACAATGTATAGAGAGTATCCACATGCATGGTTTTCCCATCAGGACACGCCCCCCTCATCTAGACTGAGTGGCAAAACATTGAGCAGTGTTGGAGTTTGGAAGCGCTCGTTGGAAATCACTCAACCGCCCTGCGTACCACCTGTTTCTAAATGTCACATAATGCAGGAGGCAGCAAAATGTTGTGTTATTGAAAACAAGCACTTCCAAACTCTGACACTTAGAAAAATAATCATATGCAGGGCATTTCTTGACAGAAAGTAGCTCATATTCTATGGTGGATTTTTATGAAACAAAAACTTTGCAGATAGAAAGAGGATAATTCAAGCTTTTCTTACAGCTGCAATGTTGGTCAGTTTAACAATGCAATCAGACAGGACTTTTCTGTTTGGATGAATGGGCTGTCAAGGCCAGAAAGTAGTTTTTTGCCACTCAGTGGGCGTTCCTGCATAACTTCCAGGTACGATGATGTCACACGCATACCCTCTATTACTTGCAGTCTAAAATACTTGTAATATAACTCATCGCTATAGTCTAGCATTATCTTTTTTTTTTAAATATACCATGAAATTTTTATTTTTTATTTTTAATGAATGGTATACTTCCTATGTTAAAATAGCGGACGCAAAAGATTTTTATACCTTAGCAAACTTGGGAAATGGGACATTCTGCATATGAGTATACTTTCTACTTTTGGTACTTTAAGTAGGCTACATTTTGATACTCACTTCTACTTTAGTACATTTACTCAAGTGCATTTTAAACTCTGGACCTTTTACTTACAGAATTTATACTTTACTGATGACGAGTGAAAAAGAACATCAGAAAACGAAGCGGATAGACTGCTTTGACTTTGACAATATATTACTAGTCCACGCACATAAAAGCTAAGGCAGAGAATAAAGAAAGGAGCGAGATGGAGACGAGTGCAAATGAAAAAAAAAAGACAACTCATCTGTCTGAATTGTACTTTCTGTGCTCTTGCAAAGGAGAAATTTACAGACAGAAGATTTACTTTGGACCAGAGAGGAACATTAGTCAGCCACTAGAGTCTCGGTTCAATACAATACACCACAGCACTGGAGCTGCAAGATGCGGTCATTCACTACCAGGGCAGGGTGCAAACGTTTGAGATGGGGTGCCATAGTTTTGTACTTTTTCTGTTTTGTAGTGTCTATGGAGTTAAGATTATAGACCCCCAGGTGTGGTTATAAGGTGCAAATATGTCTTCCCTGTGTATTCTTCGTTTCTTCCTGAAAGCCTTTGAGTCAGAAGGCCCTCAAAACGGTGCTAAGGTGTGGCCACAAAACATAATTTTAACACTTTCTGTACAACAAAAAAAGTCCTCCGGATATAGTGTAATCATACCTTTTTTTTGGGGGGGGGGGGGGGTCACAGCACTTCGTCTTCAATTGAATCAATTAAAAAACGTACTACTCATTGTACTCAATTATCCTATATTACAATTGAAAACATGTGCCCAAAAGCACGCACAGGAACAAAAGGCACCAGCTACTACGTCACTGACACGCTGCAACACGCTGCAACACACACTGCAACAACACACTAACACGACACAGCCTTACCCTCCGCGTCGTTGGTTCCCTATCTCCTCATGTCGCGCCGCACGGCCACACTCGACACCAGCCGCGTAACAATTGTCATCGCACTGCCACTACAGCCGGCTCCCGTCCACACTCGCAAACAATATCAATATCAATAATAAACACAAACACGCCACAAGCACCGACACCCCCGCCTAATTTGTTGCCACGTCTATGAAAACAAGCACCGAAAAAATGCCATTCAACACGCTACTTACACACACTACCAACCGCTTACAATACGCGGACCTGGCAACACTACATTCTCTCTCCCATTTGCTCAGAGCCCACCACGTGACCCACACAGGGAGGGAGACGATTGCGTGATGCTTCTATGTACAAGATTCTATAGGTCACCACTTTTGGTGTGACACACATACGGCTTCTGTTTACTAATATGCGTTGTCAACACGTGCTCAGTTGACAAACATTGACCGATTTCGGAGAAGACTGATAGTTTCTCCTTTACTACTTAGGCTGTGGAAGTATTCACACTAGGCAACTTTTGCATTTATTGGCATTGCCAATTTGGGGAGAAAAGGAGGACGAGGAGGTGATCAAGCTCCACAACACCACATTGGTAGGTAGCCTCAAGGCTGCATTTATTTGCCTTCTTTTTCCTCTCGAGGCTGCATGGGATGATGTGAACCCCTCCAGCAGGCTAGGGAGCACCGCTCCGGTTAGCGGAAAATGACCGCGGGGTGCGGGTTGCCAGGTTTTTTTATAAGTAAAGTATTTACATTCAATTAAAAAAACATATATATATAATACATTTTAATTTACGTCATATTTAGCGGCATTTCGACCAAATTTCTCTGTTCTTTGTCAATGGCAAATATTGAGACGTGTGGGGACTAAAGCTGTATATAGGAGGGCCCTCAAACACATTATTTCATAACTTTTCATCGTGCTCCTAAAAAAAAATGTGGCATTGCCAATTTGGGGAGAAAAGGAGGACGAGGAGGTGATCAAGCTCCACAACACCACATTGGGAGGTAGCCTCAAGGCTGCATTTATTTGCCTTCTTTTTCCTCTCGAGGCTGCATGGGATGATGTGAACCCCTCCAGCAGGCTAGGGAGCACCGCTCCGGTTAGCGGAAAATGACCGCGGGGTGCGGGTTGCCAGGTTTTTTTATAAGTAAAGTATTTACATTCAATTAAAAAAACATATATATATAATACATTTTAATTTACGTCATATTTAGCGGCATTTCGACCTAATTTCTCTGATCTTTGTCAATGGCAAATATTGAGACGTGTGGGGACTAAAGCTGTATATAGGAGGGCCCTCAAACACATTATTTCATAACTTTTCATCGTGCTCCTAAAAAAAAAAGGGTGCTACTAGCCGCAATTAAATACACAGTTAAAATAATAAGAAATTTGCGCCAACGACTGCGTCGACACCTGGCGTGGAACAAACGGGACGAACCGAGGCGCATATATGGATAACAACACTACACGCGCGCTGCAACACAAAACAGCTGCATACAACGCGTGTCTCTGTGCACTTCTGTATCTGTGGACTTCTGTATCGCAACGCGGGCCAACGCAACTCTGGGATGAGCGGGCCGAAGGCCCGCGAAATTCTAGTTGAATACAATGAGAAATCCTTATTTTGGGCATGTCATAATAATAATCCCTACATTTATAAAATAGTGAAAATAGTGGATCTTTTAACGTGTTAAGCTAGATATAAAAATTGTTTATGTTTGCGTGACACGATTGGTAATATACTATATAGTTATCCATAATAATTGCTAAGAAAATGGATAGTTGCAGCCCTTCTGTGCTGATATATACTATTCCTCTAAAATGCTCTCTCACTGTCACACGCGTGTTTATGATTATTCTTCTGTGTGTTTGAAGGATGGAGGGAGGAGAGTTAGATAGAAAGTGTATTTGAATTTTTTTAAACACAGACATGGCGGGCGTGCCTAGGGTCATGTCAGATGTGTATACTGTATATATACACATGGAATCAGTGGCGTGCACAGACATTTAGAGGGGCCGGTGCTCAAGTGGAAAAAAAGGGCACTTTGTGCAGCGCGTGGAACCGGCCGGTTGCCTTAATAGTGTGAGATTTATAGATTGTGGGGCCTAAATAATATATTAGAAGCTTTTTAACAAGAATTGATCAATGTCACCATGGTCCACATACTGTATAGTGTAACTGTACAAAAAAAAGTGTGTTTTTTTTTGTTTTAAAGGGCACATTGCCAAAAGGGCAGGGGGTTCTCTAGCACCCCTAGTGTCTATCTGTGCACGCCACTGCATGGAATGTGTACAGACACAGACTCCGTTACGAGGTGTTTAGAGCATATGTGTATTGTGTATCTAACAAGGATGGGAGTATTCCTTCATTCATATTTTTGTTATAACATGATGGTGCTGATAAAATAAATGTGTGTTTGTACATGCAGTGCTTATTTAGGTTGGCTAGATGCCCAGATAACGATAATCTGATTACTGTAGCATTAGTTGACATTAGTTGATTAGCAGAGAGCACATGCGGATCGTCAGACTATACTGTGTGTAATTCTAAAAAAGAAGGCCGCAAATTAGAGTTAAAGATGGAGTGCCACGATTTATTTCCACCCTAAAACATGATCATCAGGTATTATTATAATATAAGGGGGAAGAACTTTTTTCCAAAAAGTGTACAGTATTTGTTAAAATCATGCTTTTATGTGGACACGCCCTGCACCAGTTCATTAAGTATGCCTGGTTTGCCTGGTGGGTGGTGATGGGTGGTGATCCATCTAAACCACCTAAACCCACAGCTGTAGTTGTATGTTAAAGGGGGAGGGGTTAGTGGAGGGGCTGATAGTGTGATGTCACTATATTACTGTTTATTTCATTGGCCCGTTTGACTGTCAAGGGTTCAGCCTCCAGGAAGAAACCCTAAATACAAAGTTAATACACCATTGCACATAAAAACAACTCCAGGGTGTCTAATGAAGTACTGTCACCTCATAGACACATGGAAAACTGGAAAATAAAACTGGTTATTGTGTTGAGTTCTAAATAACATAGCCACGCAATTCTTTATGCGTCATGGGCCATTTGCACGCTGTTGGCTTGACAGTAACACACTTACATTATGGTTAAAATCCATATCACAACCACAATGGCTCAAATTGTCGTGCCCAGACCATTGTAGCCTGACAGCGCGTTGCAGGTTCGAGTCCCGATCCCGACGGCCTTTGCTGGCTGTCACTGCCCATCTCTCTCTCCACATTCCCTGTCTAACTTCACTTCACTATCAATACAGGCATACAAATCTAAAAAATAAATACAAAATAAAGAAATAGCTCAAACTTTCTGAGAAATATCTCAGCTGCACACGAATAATACAGTAGTGAGAACTCTATATGGTTATGTCTGAGTCATATGAGGCCCCCAAGATCAGCGATCCATCCTCACCCGCCCACAGCCCGCGCGCACACACACACACACACACACACACACACACACACACACACACACACACACACACACACACACATACACATACACATACACATACACATACACATACACACAATGGTTAAGAATGTGACATGCCCACTCCCACCAGCAGCACAGATAGTTATTTTTTTGTGTGTAAATTCTTAAGTCTTTCTTTTTGTCTTTTCATGCCATGGGGCCGTTGCGGCCTGCAGGCACAGATGATGAAATGTTTGCAGAGAATAACAAAGAACTTCCCGTTAAGCCGGGCAGCAAGTGCAAGCAGCTTACTTCCTGTGTGACAGAGCGGCTAGGGTATTAAGAGGTGAAAGGAGTAATGGCTGCCCTCTTTAGCAGTGCATGGTGTAAAGTAACTAAGTACATTTACTTAAGTGTGCATGGGGCAGCTGTGGCTCAGGAGGTCAGGAGGTAGAGCAGGTCGTCCAATGATCCGTGGGTCGGTGGTTAGAATCCCGGCTCCTCCTGTCCACATGTCAAAGTGTCCTTGGGCAAGACACTGAACCTGAAATTGCCTCCAATGAGTCGGTCGGTGCTATAGCTCGCCACCATTGGTGTGTGAATGTGGGAAGTGAGGACGCTGGCGTCGACTGTTTGCCGCTTCACCTCCCAATGTGTGAATGAATGGACCATTGTAAAGCGCTTTGAGCACTTGGAAAAGCGCTATACAAATGCAATCCATTAAGTACATCAAAAGGCATAATGGACATACCTTTATGCCATTTACAGTACAATGCAGTATATTACAAAAATGAGAACGCTGCCTGTAACACTTTCTATGAAGCCCATGTCTATAATTAATTAATTAATTAATTAATTAATTAATTAATTAATTAATTAATTAATTAATTTGTATGTATGTATGTATGTATGTATGTATGTATGTATGTATGTATGTGTAATATAGCTGAGTAACAGCTGTCAGGACGTAATATTTCAAATATCAATATTCATAATTTATGAATATGAATTATTAAAATATTACAATATAATAATTATATTGCTCACGTCACTGTAATGTAACATGAATTCTTGGACAGACTTGCATTAAATATTACAACGGTACTTGTACTGTAAATATTGAGATATAATACACAACGACTTCTTAATGAAAATCATATATATTTATTATAACAAAATAAATCAAATGTGTACAAACAATCCCAAAAATGGACACAGGTTTAAATGAAACCTTTTGATCAAAGTAAGGTCAGGTAAAGGTAAATAGTGATAGCTCATGAAACGAATAAAGGGAAAAGAAACATGAAATAATAAAAGAGAGGTTTCGAAAATAGCAGATCTACCTTCCAAAATAACATCTACCCTAGCCTGCTACACTCAGTTGCCATCTATCATGTGACATATGCTCGCCTGTGTGTAGAGGTCAGCAGTGGATGGCAGCCATTGTCTGTAGCGGTGACCATGTGGTAGTTGGGCCGTGGTGCTGTCGAGCTAGCCAGAGGCTAGGGGCGGTGGATGGCAGGCCCAGAAGGATGTCACTGGGCAGTGGTTTAGTAGTCGTCAGAGGCAGCTGTGTGCAGAGCATCGGTTTTCCCTCGTCGGGATCAGCTTGGTGGCGCTTGGCTTAAGCTGACCCTCTTGAAGATTCGAGCGGCAGAGGAGACTTGGGATGTCTTATCCTCTGTCTTATGGCGCTGAGAGTCTCGTAGAGAGAGAACCTGTCGTCTGGTCAGTTTTGGGTTGCCTCACGGTCTCTGGGAACCGGCCGCTGTGGCGCTGAGGTCTTACCCAGGAAATGGAACTTCTGTGGTGGGGACAGAGTCAACCCAGGGCCTGGTCAGTGAAGGAGGACAGCTGTGCGTGTGGGGGGGGACGTGGCGTCAACCCTCCCTTGTTTGCTGCGGTCCTCCGTCGTCCCAGTAGAAGTTAAGAGAGAGATGGCTGCTTGGCCATCTCATATATATTGAAGAGGCGGAGACTGGCTTCTTGTCATGCAAGGAGCTGCAGGGTCCGGACGTGTGTGAGGGGGCTGTCCCCTTAACCCATGAACCATAAAGCACATGAAATACTAACTCGTCACTAGTGGTTCTGGGGAGCTCCTATTAATACGTCTGACTAAATATTTGCACTCAGCATGAATTTCCACATGTGGAGATATCAAACAGTACAGCCGTATGTAAATTAGAAGTCAGGCAAGCCAGAATATAATTATATATATAATATATAATACACTCATCACATTAATTCAACACAATATATATATATATGGTTGAACCCCAATAGATAGTATACAAATATATATATATATTCGTGGTTCAAAGGCATAATATGTGAACAGTTTTATTCAAACTTTATTGTCTCATTGTGTAGTCTTAGAGAGGTTGCTCTCAGCATCTTGCATGCTTATGTAGCCTGCATTCCAATGGGCAATAAAGCTCACATTACGTAGGGGTCCTGGTTCAGCCCCTCCCCCCCCTTTCTCTTGTAAGTAGAGTCAGTCCAGCATTGTCAGGGAGAACATGGGGGGGGGGTTATGTACCGTGCCTCCAATGTGTTCATTTGGTTATGAACAAAAATCCATCTGTGTTCATATCCGTCCAGGTCCCACGCTACATGTCCCCCCTTTGTCCTCAGTATCATGACGAAACGACACGTTGAGTCCTTGATCTTTGAGGGCAAAAGTAAAAAGTGAGAGGGTGAACACAGAGTACACAGAGCATATACATCGCATGATTAAATGGCAACTTCTTATCTGCTAAACTGTTCTGGTGACTGTATAACTCTGGACTTCTTGAAAGAAAGTTCTCTTATAGGCCGTGGCTCTATAGTCAGAGGCTTCAAGTTAAACACAAAACAAGTCTACACAAAATTGAAGGAATAAGGCCAAAAACACAAAAGGAAAAACTCCTAAAAAATGCACATAAATTACTGTATGTTTTGTTTACTATGTGGAAAGAAAGCATACTTGTTCTACTCACTGTGACGTGAATAGATTGATTAACTCTAGTACAAACTGATTTGTTGAACAACAATTCAAAACAAAGAAAACACAGGTAACATACAGGTAATCTCAAATAGAGCTGAGACTGTTTAGAAAACTCCTATTATAATGTAGGCTATAATTGGAGGAGTGATGTGTTAGCATTTGTCATGCCTTTTTATCAGAGCACTTCTTTCTAAGATCTGTTTTTGTTTACCATAGTTTAATTTAAGCAGTGAGTTCACTCTAACTGACGTGAAGTAGTCACGTGTAGTTTAGCTACCGGTTAGATTGGGTTTGATTGGGTCTAGCTACGTCAAAGGTTTGCTGTAGGCTTTAGACCTATAATAGTAGGCATCTCTCCTAGTCACCGAAATGATGAAGTGTGTGTGGAGACATCATTTCTATATAGTTGTAATTGACAAAAATGATGGCCTTAGATTCACAAATTGGACATGCACATGTGGGTTACTGTCCCTAGCAAATTGGTATAGTGTTTTAAGCATTACAGCCATTGTTCCTCCTATCACTACAGATCAACAGTTCATGACTCTGTTATCCTGTGAAAAGAGGGACTAATGTAATGTCACAGTTGTAAAAGTGCAGAGCCCCTATCATCCCCACCCTGATCAGGGGTGAGGAATCAAAGCTCCTACTTTCATTCACAACTTACTATGCTTAAAACAAATACCACTAAGCTTTGTACCGTGCACGAATCCCTGTGAAGTCGGCCAGCAGTATTAACAGCTGTCATCTGCGATGGACAAAGGTCAACCATGGTTGGCCCTTGTCTGTCAAACATATTCCTTGATATATTACTTATCAGTTTAAATCACCTTTTGATAGGGCAAAATCACAACCAATGTGGGTGGAGCTACAGTGTAGTTAATATATGCTGTTACCTCACCTATGGTTAGTAAAACAAATAATGATCAAGGCACACAGATAATGTTCATCATCATGGAGTGACTAAAAAAGTTTATGTTGCCGTATCTTATACACTCGTTTATATACATGCAAACGTGTTGCCTGTGTATAAACATCTCAAACTGTTATGAGACATACGTGACACAAAGTGTACAAACAGATGTATATAATTACTGCAAACAACAGGTGTAACACTGTATCCCCCCGAATGTTTCAAATGACACAAACTATATAGTGTAGTGGTCGTCTGAAACATTCACGTACAAAGAAATAACCACCGTGTTGTTTAGAATTATCAAGGTGTATAATCCCTCATAGACTTTCTCCAGTCATTATCAGTGGGGCTTGAAACCTGTCTGGCAGCGTAGATGCGGGATTTCTTTTGTCTACGAGATTCCTTTGGGGAATTCTTTACCAACACAGGGCTCTGATGACTTTCGGGGAGACAGTCATTGATTTGGGTGCTGACAGTTACATAAGATGCTTCATGGCATTCTCTGTCAAACGCTTCCTTTGCCAAGGATCGCAAAACAACGGCACGTATTTTCTCAGAATTGATTCCGAGAGGGAAGTGTTTTGTAACAGAGGGAAGTAAATTATTTAGGAACAACGCCTTGAAATGTACATCTTCCTCCATCTTTGGGCTATTTTTACTGCCGAAAAATGCTTTCATTAAACGTTTATAAAATACCCTAACATCTTCCTGCTCATGCTGTTTAATTTCCATGGCCGAAATCAGCCCACTTTTGGCAACATCGTGGTCAAACTCCCCGATTATTGCCTGACAGACAGAATGCCAGTCTAGTAGTGTTTGACTTGCCTGCCGCCTAAGGCAGGAGGCAACTTCGCGGCTTGAGGTTAAACGGATGAGATTCACCTTTGTTTCCACCGTGACTGGTTCATACGAACGTAAACTGTCAACAATACAGTCCAGGTATGCTTGGGAATCTGTATTGCCTGAAGCCTGTGGGTAAAAATGGTCTATATGTTTAGAGATTTTCCACAGGACATCATCCCCCAGGGTCTTAGCATGTGCCTGTGTGTTAAGGTCAGGATCTACTTGATTTGATGGTGGAGGTGACATCACCTCCACCATGCCTACACCATATTGTGCTCTGACCAAATCTGGAGTCTGACCACCAGTTGACCGGGTCACAACCCCGGACCGATAAGGATATTGGCTGACCTGGGGTCGCTTTGGCCGTGTTGAGAAAGGGGTTAAAAGTTTAGTATCAGGCACATAGGAGGTTGGGGAGGAAACAGGATCCAGCCCCCCCCCTCCTTGTTGACTGCTAATGAGAGGGGATGTGTCATTGCACGTCCTGTGGTTTTCCCACTCATTTTCGTCAATTTGGTCTATTTTAGCTTGCAGCATTGAAATATGCTGTACGCTAAAATTAAGGCTAGCGTCCTGTGAAGCCACAGTGTTCCGTAATTGATCGATTTCTATATTTAGTTTGTTCACATTAGAATTCAATTCTGAGATTACTTTTGACTGATTAACCCCCAACTGGGTCTGCTCCACAGGTCCACAGCAAAGCTGACCATTGCGTGCCTGAGTTCGACCTCTGACCTCGGTCAGGAGGTCCTGAAAACATTTAACCATATCATCATTAGCGGTACATTTACGACTCTCCAGGCATGCAATCCTGTCTTGCAAATCTATGACAGAACTCTGTAGTTTACAGATTTGAGTCAAATCACCATATCGTTGCATTGTCACATTTTCCTGTTGTAAAACATCTCTCAGCAGTTCGATCTTTTGACTCTTAGCTGTTGATAACGGTGTAATCAGTTGACACATGTCTGTACCACAATCAAATCGAAAAGTATTTTTCAGTTTGGGATCAAAATTTAGCCCTCTTATTGCTTGTGCTACCACATATGCCATGTTATGCAGCATATTTGAGCAATTTTTGAGACAAGGACTGCTGAGAGATAGTCACTGGAAGAAAAAAAATAAATTATGAGATTTCTCTTCGGCTGGCAAAAATAGTTATAATGTACCACTTGTCAGTATATAATCGTGACTAAGGGAACTAGAAGTGTGTTTGGTCTACTTAAAATTAAGTTGAAAATACTTTGTAGGTGAACTTTGATAGTTCGAACAAGTTTAAAATAGAATTTAGTTGTTTCCCTGGAAATTAAATAATAACTTCTAGGATTCTGATTGTAACCAATCTGTTCTGCCAAAATGAATTAAAGCTTAAGTCTAGATCATAATGGAACTAAGTTGGATAGCATTATAATTATTTTGAGGTTAACAAGAACACATTTGCCACTGAAGTGAATCTCTCACAATTTGGTACAAGACAAAGACAAAGACTTTCACAGCCAGGAGAGAGTTTAGAAGTAAACTACTAGTATATATTCTGCAAAATTGGTGATAGGAGTTTGTCTCTCTCTGTCTGCATGGCCCAACACAGGGGAACAGGCCCAGAACCCCCCCTTCTTCCTCTTCGATTTGAAGGGATGAAGAAAAATAGGTGGGGGTCAGGTCTGCCGTGTGGCTCTGGAGGCCAAAACTAAATGGGGTTGGTGTCAACTGGTTGTTGACTCAGCTAATCCTGCCTGGGTTTATGGCCTGGAACCAGGATGGACTACCCCAAAAGGTTTACAACACTCACCCCCCTTTTCAATGATTGATAACAAATCTTCAAAGGGGGTTGTGTGTTGTGTGTGTGTGTGTGTGGGTGTGTGTGTGAGGGCCAAAAATCTAAAATGGTTCCTGTCAAACACACACAGTGCACACTCACTTCCTCTCTCACCCTAGGCAGAGAGATGCTTAACTTTAACCATTTGGCCAAGTTAAATACAAACCAACAACATGGTACACATTTAGTTTCAATAAACACCTCAATCAAAAACCCTAGCTTGCTTGGAGCCAGAGGCCAAGATCTATAATGTGAGGCAGGAATTAAAACCAAAACATATAACCAGACTGTTGATTTGTGCAGAATTTTGCTCCAATATACTGTCAAAATGTTACAGCAATTGTTTCAGCAAAATTTCACACCAACTGCTACTGTGTCACTAATAGGCTACAAAAGGAAAACAAACTTATGACAAGCTGCTTACGTCCAATCACTAACCTGAGTGTCACAGTTTCACTTCTATTTAACCAACAGTATGCAGTTATGACTATTGGTAAATAGTAGTTATAGTTACACTTGAGAATTAGTGATAGACCTATAACACTTAATTTTTTACTCTACAGGAAGTGAAACAAAGCTGTATTTCAAAAACGTCCTCTAGTTATGGAGAGGGCATCCAAATAATGTCAAGATCTACTCGATTTGACACAGATATTATGAATCCAATGTGTCAGATGGAGGATATTTGACATATACATTTCACGCCACTATAGCCACATTTGCTTGTCTAGATCGCTAATCCTGAACAAAGCTTGATGACTCAGTGTCGATCATATATGATATATGATATGATTATGACAATATTTAATATATTATCATAACTTGGGGAGTCCCCACAAAAATGACTTTGACAACTACTGTTAACACACCATGCCTTCTCTAACTTCCTCAGGGGTCGGAAAGAAAGGGATTTTTGGAATAGTGCCTATTTTGAAACGCTTTCACTCAAATTCTGTTTTTAGATTTGAATCATTCTACAACTAATTTCCAACCAGACATTGATCAACTTAAATCACTGAACTCGATTACGAAAATAAGAACAACAATACTAGGCCTGTATTATTATTGTTATTTAAAAAAAAAAACTTTTTCCAAAAATATTTGTTTTTTTTCCGAAAATATTAATTTTAATCTCAGAATTTACAGTACGTACAGTTGGAATAAGAGTCTGCCTCGCAACGGGGCACCATCTGTAATATAGCTGAGTAACAGCTGTCAGGACGTAATATTTCAAATATCAATATTCATAATTTATGAATATGAATTATTAAAATATTACAATATAATAATTATATTGCTCACGTCACTGTAATGTAACATGAATTCTTGGACAGACTTGCATTAAATATTACAACGGTACTTGTACTGTAAATATTGAGATATAATACACAACGACTTCTTAATGAAAATCATATATATTTATTATAACAAAATAAATCAAATGTGTACAAACAATCCCAAAAATGGACACAGGTTTAAATGAAACCTTTTGATCAAAGTAAGGTCAGGTAAAGGTAAATAGTGATAGCTCATGAAACGAATAAAGGGAAAAGAAACATGAAATAATAAAAGAGAGGTTTCGAAAATAGCAGATCTACCTTCCAAAATAACATCTACCCTAGCCTGCTACACTCAGTTGCCATCTATCATGTGACATATGCTCGCCTGTGTGTAGAGGTCAGCAGTGGATGGCAGCCATTGTCTGTAGCGGTGACCATGTGGTAGTTGGGCCGTGGTGCTGTCGAGCTAGCCAGAGGCTAGGGGCGGTGGATGGCAGGCCCAGAAGGATGTCACTGGGCAGTGGTTTAGTAGTCGTCAGAGGCAGCTGTGTGCAGAGCATCGGTTTTCCCTCGTCGGGATCAGCTTGGTGGCGCTTGGCTTAAGCTGACCCTCTTGAAGATTCGAGCGGCAGAGGAGACTTGGGATGTCTTATCCTCTGTCTTATGGCGCTGAGAGTCTCGTAGAGAGAGAACCTGTCGTCTGGTCAGTTTTGGGTTGCCTCACGGTCTCTGGGAACCGGCCGCTGTGGCGCTGAGGTCTTACCCAGGAAATGGAACTTCTGTGGTGGGGACAGAGTCAACCCAGGGCCTGGTCAGTGAAGGAGGACAGCTGTGCGTGTGGGGGGGGACGTGGCGTCAACCCTCCCTTGTTTGCTGCGGTCCTCCGTCGTCCCAGTAGAAGTTAAGAGAGAGATGGCTGCTTGGCCATCTCATATATATTGAAGAGGCGGAGACTGGCTCCTTGTCATGCAAGGAGCTGCAGGGTCCGGACGTGTGTGAGGGGGCTGTCCCCTTAACCCATGAACCATAAAGCACATGAAATACTAACTCGTCACTAGTGGTTCTGGGGAGCTCCTATTAATACGTCTGACTAAATATTTGCACTCAGCATGAATTTCCACATGTGGAGATATCAAACAGTACAGCCGTATGTAAATTAGAAGTCAGGCAAGCCAGAATATAATTATATATATAATATATAATACACTCATCACATTAATTCAACACAATATATATATATATGGTTGAACCCCAATAGATAGTATACAAATATATATATATATTCGTGGTTCAAAGGCATAATATGTGAACAGTTTTATTCAAACTTTATTGTCTCATTGTGTAGTCTTAGAGAGGTTGCTCTCAGCATCTTGCATGCTTATGTAGCCTGCATTCCAATGGGCAATAAAGCTCACATTACGTAGGGGTCCTGGTTCAGCCCCTCCCCCCCCTTTCTCTTGTAAGTAGAGTCAGTCCAGCATTGTCAGGGAGAACATGGGGGGGGGTTATGTACCGTGCCTCCAATGTGTTCATTTGGTTATGAACAAAAATCCATCTGTGTTCATATCCGTCCAGGTCCCACGCTACATATGTATGTATGTATGTATGTATGTATGTATGTATGTATGTATGTATGTATGTATGTATGTATTTATTTATTTATTTATAATGCATATGATGCATTATAATCTCTTCATAACACAGTGTAAATACAGTTATAACTATAAGCATACATATTTTAATTATTTTTACAACAGACTGTACTTCTCCACAGACTTAGCTGCATAGGTCAGCAGGAACCAAAACTCATGTACATGTAGGCCTAAGGTCAGGAAAAGTCCTCTCTCGTCGTCTATACTTCTGCTTTCATGTCTCTAATCTGGTACAGCCTATTGTCCCTTTGTGGTAACTGTTGATCGGAGGATTTTCCATCTTTACAGTATTAAAACCCATTTTGGGCGGGAACCCCTTTTGGTGTTAGCATCATGTTATGCTTTAGCTATTGAAAAATAGCAGATCTACAAGCTGACATAGAAACATAGCTTTTTCAGAAAACTGTCAGGATGTAGAAGACATTTTTAGAATCTGATCTCAGGTCAAAATGGGTTAACTATTAAGTTGGCTATTCAGAAATAGCAGCTGACTGCAGGGGACTACGTCCCTGTCGCTGCTCCACCACCCAGAGATGTCCCGGGATAAAGGGAGCGAAACATCTGTGAAGGGTGGCTCCCTCCCGGCTGATGACTGTGCAGCCGCCACCATGACACCGTCGGAGACCGAGCGCCAGGCAGAAATGCCCAGCAAGTGTTCTCGCTTGTGCTATACTAGAATTTCGCGGGCCTTCGGCCCGCTCATCCCAGAGTTGCGTTGGCCCGCGTTGCGATACAGAAGTCCACAGATACAGAAGTGCACAGTGACACGCGTTGTATGCAGCTGTTTTGTGTTGCAGCGCGCGTGTAGTGTTGTTATCCATATATGCGCCTCGGTTCGTCCCGTTTGTTCCACGCCAGGTGTCGACGCAGTCGTTGGCGCAAATTTCTTATTATTTTAACTGTGTATTTAATTGCGGCTAGTAGCACCCTTTTTTTTTTAGGAGCACGATGAAAAGTTATGAAATAATGTGTTTGAGGGCCCTCCTATATACAGCTTTAGTCCCCACACGTCTCAATATTTGCCATTGACAAAGATCAGAGAAATTAGGTCGAAATGCCGCTAAATATGACGTAAATTAAAATGTATTATATATATATGTTTTTTTAATTGAATGTAAATACTTTACTTATAAAAAAACCTGGCAACCCGCACCCCGCGGTCATTTTCCGCTAACCGGAGCGGTGCTCCCTAGCCTGCTGGAGGGGTTCACATCATCCCATGCAGCCTCGAGAGGAAAAAGAAGGCAAATAAATGCAGCCTTGAGGCTACCTCCCAATGTGGTGTTGTGGAGCTTGATCACCTCCTCGTCCTCCTTTTCTCCCCAAATTGGCAATGCCACATTTTTTTTTAGGAGCACGATGAAAAGTTATGAAATAATGTGTTTGAGGGCCCTCCTATATACAGCTTTAGTCCCCACACGTCTCAATATTTGCCATTGACAAAGAACAGAGAAATTTGGTCGAAATGCCGCTAAATATGACGTAAATTAAAATGTATTATATATATATGTTTTTTTAATTGAATGTAAATACTTTACTTATAAAAAAACCTGGCAACCCGCACCCCGCGGTCATTTTCCGCTAACCGGAGCGGTGCTCCCTAGCCTGCTGGAGGGGTTCACATCATCCCATGCAGCCTCGAGAGGAAAAAGAAGGCAAATAAATGCAGCCTTGAGGCTACCTACCAATGTGGTGTTGTGGAGCTTGATCACCTCCTCGTCCTCCTTTTCTCCCCAAATTGGCAATGCCAATAAATGCAAAAGTTGCCTAGTGTGAATACTTCCACAGCCTAAGTAGTAAAGGAGAAACTATCAGTCTTCTCCGAAATCGGTCAATGTTTGTCAACTGAGCACGTGTTGACAACGCATATTAGTAAACAGAAGCCGTATGTGTGTCACACCAAAAGTGGTGACCTATAGAATCTTGTACATAGAAGCATCACGCAATCGTCTCCCTCCCTGTGTGGGTCACGTGGTGGGCTCTGAGCAAATGGGAGAGAGAATGTAGTGTTGCCAGGTCCGCGTATTGTAAGCGGTTGGTAGTGTGTGTAAGTAGCGTGTTGAATGGCATTTTTTCGGTGCTTGTTTTCATAGACGTGGCAACAAATTAGGCGGGGGTGTCGGTGCTTGTGGCGTGTTTGTGTTTATTATTGATATTGATATTGTTTGCGAGTGTGGACGGGAGCCGGCTGTAGTGGCAGTGCGATGACAATTGTTACGCGGCTGGTGTCGAGTGTGGCCGTGCGGCGCGACATGAGGAGATAGGGAACCAACGACGCGGAGGGTAAGGCTGTGTCGTGTTAGTGTGTTGTTGCAGTGTGTGTTGCAGCGTGTTGCAGCGTGTCAGTGACGTAGTAGCTGGTGCCTTTTGTTCCTGTGCGTGCTTTTGGGCACATGTTTTCAATTGTAATATAGGATATATCGTGATCTGCTATTTTCGAAAAATTCTTGACAATTTGTGCAATATTTTTGAATTTTCAACTCAAATCTTTGCTTCTGGGTCAAAATGTTTTGATGAATTTTGGCCAAATGCATATATTTTTGGGGGTCCCTGACATAAAAAGCTTGAGAACCACTTCTTTCGTGTATCATGAGATGATACACGAAAGAAGTGGTTGAGGTTCTCAAACTTTTTATGTCAGGGACACCCAAAAATATATGCATTTGGCCAAAATGCATCAAAACATTTTGACCCAGAAGCAAAGATTTTAGTTGAAAAGTCAAAAGAAATCACACCCGTGTGAACTGAGTGGTGCAAGGTCTTATATAGCCTGATCAGCTGTGGTCTGACGTAATGTCAGTGACCATGGTAACCATGCTCACCTGTGCACGGACACGTACACAGGTGCACGGACACGTACACAGGTACACAAACATACAGACAAAGCTGGTTGTTGGAGTGGTTTGCACCACTCAAAAATATGAGAACCACTGATATAGCAACATAGACTTTTGAGAAAGCTGTTCGGATTCGAACATTTAATCGGCCTCAGGTCTAAACAGGTCTAACATTAACCCTGTGCAACGGTAAAACACTCTGTAAACAGATTACCTGAGAACAATGGATTTAGATTAAGAAAATATTGTGACACGTTTTAAGCAATAGCCTTCTGAAATGAGTATCGCAGTAGGAATGTGATGTTTGTTTTCATCTTATGGTTCTTGGCATCATGATGAATACAGTTTGTATCACAAGATATCAAATAGGCCTACTATCAAATACTGCACCTGCAATCCTGAATTCATTCCCACAGCTGAATGTCTTTCTGATAACCTTTTCCTTTATCTTTATTTTGTATGCAGATCAAGGTTTTGTATCATGCTAACTGAGCACATTTAGGCCTACTTGGGGCAGCGGTGGCCAAACGGTTTGCGGAGCGGTCTTGTTATCGGAAGGTCGCCAGTTCGTATCCCCGGACCGGCATGTTAAAATTACCACCACTGAAGTGCCCTTGAGCAAGGCATTGAACCCCTACCATGAAATGTTCTATGAGCAGGGTCTGGCTGTAAACAAGTTCGTCGAGCTTAGTCCATTCACCCTGGGTAAACAAAGAACTTTGCTTTGCTTTGCTTACTTCTATCCTGTTTCTGTTGAGAGATATAGGGGAAAAGGAGATGGCCTAGTAATATAGAGTGCTTGGGGGAGAGACGGCGAACTCATTGGGGACTATATTATATATAGGGTTTAAATGGTTAAATATTTGTCATGGTGGACATCTTGAAAAACCTGATCCAACATTCAACCAGAACAGCAACCTGTACGGACAAGTAGGACCGAAACCTGTGGCAGATAGCTGAAGTAGGGGCTGGACAGAAACAAAGAGACCACATGAACATTAAACAAACGTGTTGTCGTGAATGGGAGACAGACTGACTGGGGGACAATTATTGGTTTTGATTTATACTTATACTACTCAAAAACCTCTTAACCGATTTGGACACATTTTTCCATCATATGATAGAAGGAGACGTCAGAGTAAAACCATGGAAACCACTACTTCTCCCTTCTTTCAGGGCTCAAGTTAAAAAAAAATCTGTGGGAACTAAAGGAAAGCTAGAGAGTGCACTTTGAATGAACTTGGCCTAACAATGTCTTCTTTGGCGGCACCAGTAGAGCCTCATGGCCACATGACACGGGATGTGGCTACTGGCTAGAGAGCAATTAATGGTCCATGCACCTTGTCTGGAAGTGGTCAGATAGGTGGACTGCGTGCATTTTCAGAGCATGTTTATTTTAATGACAAATCAATCGATTTGTGTTCTGCATGGCTCGGATTGGATCAATGGCATTTCTGTGGTTTATTTTAGACTGTATAGTGGCGCTAATACCCTTAAAGATGGAGTGCCACAATTTTTGTATTTTTCCAGTTTTTCATGTGTCTATGAGGTGACAGTACTTCATTAGACACCCTGGAGTCGTTTTTATGTGCAATGGTGTATTACCTTTGTATTTAGGGTTTCTTCCTGGAGGCTGAACCCTTGACAGTCAAACGGGCCAATGAAATAATAGTAATATAGTGACATCACATTATCAGTCCCTCCCCTAACCCCTCCCCCTTTATCATACAACTACAGCTGTGGGTGCGGGTTCAGTTCAGGTGGATCACCACCCATCACCACCCACCAGGCAAACCAGGCATACTTAATGAACTGGTTGGCGTGCCCACATAAAAACAACATTTTAACAAATACTGTACACTTTTTTTGAAAAAATTATACCTCCTTATATAACAAATATAAGACCTGATGATCATGTTTTAGGGTGGAAAAAGATCACGGCACTCCATCTTTAACATCACCAATCACAACCGAGCGGGGCCAGACTAAATCTGATGAGGGCTATTTATTTTTTATTTTTGTGCACTGGCAGATCGAGTCGTCATGGTTTCGAGGCTACAGAATAACATGAAACTGTGTGTGTATGTGTGTGTGTGTGTGTGTGTGTGGGGGCGGGGGGGGGGGGGGGGGGGGAATTTTTTTTTTGTGTGTGTCAGTAGGTTGAGCATTCTTGCAGCAGCCGTCTACTGTCATCTACTCCACTGTACAGCTGTTGGCTCTTTGGAATGCCTCTGGAATGACTCGTCAGGCTCTACTAGTCTTGTAGAAGTACGTAGCTCACAAGTATAACACACTTGATGAGATCATCAAGTGTGTTGATCTCGATGACTGATCAGCACACTCACACCACTGTCCCCCGCAGCCCAATATTTGTAGAGTGAAAGTATCCAAAAAGAACTGTCTACCAATGGAATAAGCACTCCTTTATGTCATGGGTTCCCAAAGTGGGGTCCGGGGACCCCTAGGGGTACTTGAGGGAGTTCGAGGGGGTACCTAGCTAGAGATAGTTAGGAAACAAATGGACCCATATGTGTCTGTAACTCAGAGAATGTACAAATGGACCCTAACGGGTCCATTTGGTTCCATTTGTACACTCTCAGAGTTAAATTAACAGTGGTTTTACGATATAAATTCAGGGGTACCAGAGATAGAAATGCCATTAAATCGGGGGTCCGTAGCATAATGCGTGTGAAACTGGGGGTCCATGAAATTAATATGATTCGGAAAAACTGCTAGAGCCGTAAAAATCCTCCCGTATCGGGGTCACTGGCATATGTTTTCAAATGGGGGTCCGTGGCCTAATAAATTTATTTTTGGGGGTCCTTGACACAAAAAAGTTTGGGAACCACTGCTTTATGTGGCACCAGTTGGTCTTGGAGTGGAGGGAAAGTAGAGACTGTAAGTGGAATTAGTTTGGAGTTTGGAGTTGGACTTGAACTCTGTGTGGCTCCCATGTGACAGTAATGCACCTATTTTTTTCCACACAGATATTCCCAAGGATTCCTGTGTCCTAAAAGGAACTGTCCCTACTTGGCTTTGTAAACATGTCTGGCCAAAATGCTGTGGTTTTGGAAGGAGAGTTAGTGACACAAGCTGGCATCCATGATGCTGGCAAAGGATGGTTAACACTGGCCAGACGCAATCACTGCATCACCCATATCAGCTGTGGTTCTCTCCAGGGGTCCTTGAAGGGCTTCCAGAGGCTCTCCGGTAAAAGGAGGAGGTTTTAGATATTTGGAGGGCTTTTCTGCCTTTATTTGATAGTACAGTGAAGGTTGACGTGGAAAAGGGTCTGTAACCCGCAAGGGTCTGTAACAACAACAAGTGCTCATAAGCCCTATTGCTATTTTGTTTACTAATTTGCTGTACTCAATCCGTTTTTCAGTTCGGGGTGCATACTTAGTTTAGACTATAGTCATTGGTTAGACATGGGTTAAGGTTAGGTTTAGGTGTGCTGCCCCGTGGGAGGTTAGTTTTAGGGTGAGGGTTTGAGATAGGTTGTAGTTGTAGGACTAATGACTGGTCTAACCAATGACTAGTCTAAACCAAAAACTGTTTAAACTAAGTACTGCACCCTTCAGTTCTCGTTTGCTTCTGGGTCCTCTCACCTGACATACACCGTGACACATGTTGAGAGTCGGTGTTCTAAACCTTTTTTCACCAAGTACCACCTCAGCAAATATTTGGCTCTCCGGGTACCACCATTATGACCATTTAAGTTAAAATACAGAGCACAGGTTCTCAACCTTTAGGGCTGGAGAGACCCGCAAAAATACTTTGGCCATGTCTCGCCATGTGTGTGTAATTGGGACACTGCAGCAACATGCGGCTCTGTATTGCTTTTGAGTCTTGACACATCAGTGAATATAGGCCTAAGCTCTTCTTGGATACATAATAGATTCAAAACAAAAGTAGTAAAGGTGGTTGCACACTGGGCGCAGCTACAAATCCGAAAACGCGTCCAGTGTGCAGGGACCTTAAGTATAATCTGGAAGAAAAAATATATATATTCGTTATTGTGCTTCTACTGAATAGGCCTAGGCCTATTTAACCAGGTTTTGGGGGGTTCCCCAGGTGATACTAAACAGGAACCAACATACATGCAGTATAAGAGCACAGGGTATACATACATCCTAAGAACTAGACTAGACAATTTCTACTAAATTTGGAACAACTGGATAGATAGTACACATTGCCCCTCTGAGAGCAGACTTCGTGTGATCTCACTGGTCCTAATTGCCTGCTTTATGATCTTTGTAGAAAATGTTTAAGACACCCTTCCTCTTCTCATGGTCGAAGTCCAAAGCTGTTTTGTTTTTGTTCCCCTCAGCAATAATGTAAATACTTTCGTTTCTTGGTTTTTTTGTCTTTGTCTTTTTCTGCCCACTCTTTCTTCTTTTTCTCCTTCTGAAATGTACACTCTGAAGCGATATTGCCCTTTGTCCCTGTTAAGTGTTGACTTGATGCCATATGTAGTCCATCTGAAGAAAGCAAGGATTATACAGAGACATTGGAGATGGAGTCACTTGTGTCCTATGTATACAATGCTGTCTATACTGTACTGCTTTTTCCACACAAAAAAAAAAAAAAGAGAGAGAGAGAGAGAGAGAGAGAGTACAGGGTAGCCTATATCTGCACATTTCTAAAGTTGGTCTATAGAACACTGTGTCCTTCCTGTACACAGAACAGAAACGGTGCAGAGCACGTGCGCCATTTCCCATTTTGTGGATTCCTTATATTGTAACTTGTAAGCCAGTGGTTCTGAAATTGAGGTCAGGGTTCCTTTTGCTAGGGGGATCCAAATGGACCCTTACAGGTCTGTACCTCTGAGAGTGTACAAATGGAACCAATAAGGGTCCATTTGGTTCCATTTGTACACTAGTCTACAGACATGTGGGTCCTAGAAATGAAAAAAGTTACGTGGGTCCTTGAACTGAAAATGGCCTATCATCATGAGGACACCAATCTGGGAATCCATTGGCAAAAAAGGAAAGAGAGTGTCCTCTGAGGATACTGATAGTGTGTGTGTGTATCTTTTACCGGATAGAGTAGTATACGCATGCAGTCACTCAGTCCCTGGCCTGAGTAAACATCATTCAGTCATTGCATAGATAAGACAGGGCCAAAGAACCAGATAAAACGCGATTGGGCCTTAAATTAGCAGGAACCAAAACAAAGCGCTTACTGAGCAGAGCCCAGTGCAGCCAGTTATATCAGGATGTGAGAACTTCCTTTCTGTAGGACCTGGGCTGCACGGCGTTACAACTTCAAAACGAGAGCTTGAGATTGTACAGAGGCTGAACGCAGGGCGGAATGTTCTAGTCGGGGTCAAACGGGAACCGTTTGCCTTTTACTGGAAGTCAAAGACGAATCAGATTCTGTGTATAGTGTAGGGGTGAAAAGGTTAATCCAACTGATGACATTAATCTATTATAAAATTAACAATCGTTTAATCGTTAATTGTGAGGGCTCCTTGGCACAAACGTTTGAGAATTTAGAATAAAAAAATACTGGAAAATATATTCTCAGCTAATTACAGGTGTGTGGGGATTCATCGGGATTTTCAGGGTTCAGGCCACAGCAGCTGCCTGTAGTATGGTAACCTCGCCTCACCAGGCTTTCCACCTCGGAGGAAAGCCTGGTCTCTGTTCCAAAAGTGCCGTATGATTCGGTCGGGAGCGGATGATATCGTTACGTCATGTTGTAGTGTTGTTTTGTAGTCATCATAGGCAGGAACAATCAAACGGAACTTATTCCTTTTCCCTCAAACCGGAAGAATAGCAATAAAAGCTCTCGTAGCCTGTATAGCTTTTATTGAGAAAAATCTAGATTATGAAGAGCAATAGGTCTATGCTTGTGTGTCCATCTCTGTCAACCCATTTTGGGCGGGAACCCCTTTTGGTGTTAGCATTATGTTGTACTTTAGCTATTGAAAAATAGCAGATCTACAAGCTCATAGCACGCCATCGAGTGGCGCGCTACGAGCTTGTAGGTCTGATATTTTTGAAAAATCGAAGCACGACTGACATAACATAGCTTTTTCAGAAAACTGTCAGGATGTAGAAGACATTTTTAGAATCTGATCTCAGGTCAAAATGGGTCAACTGGCTGAGCTGGCTTCAATATAACACTGAGGATTTCCCAAAATGACAGAGGATATCAAATGGGGTTCTGTGGCCTAGTGTGTTTCCAACTGGCTCTCCTTGTTTGAAACGATAAAGGTTGAGAATGAATGACTGATCTAGACTTGCAGGCTAGTTGTTACATTTGTGTGACTGCTCCATCTGGCTGTCACAGACGGGTAGTGAATGACTTGGTGAACAGACAAGACCAGCAGAATAGAGGAGGTTAAGGCCATTATGTTTACCAGTGATAGTATATATATGACCTTGTTCTTACATGGTTTCCATAACGGTGAAATGACCTGATTGATTGATTGAAGTATTTATTAACAGTATGCAGAATAGGTACAGCACAACTCGATACAAAAACTGTATCGAGTTGCATTTCACTTTTTTACAATAGGGTCCACCATTTTCAATTCATGAGACGTACAAATATACACCTACCGAGGAACTTTGATGGAAGGTCAAAGTTAATTTGTGTACGTCAGCGGTCTTCAACTCGGGGTCCTCGTCACATATTTGTGTAGTGTGATAGGGTCTTATTTTTTTACATTAACCATTTGAACATTCACATGCCTATTCTGGGGGGAACATTAGTAGGCCTATTTGGTTTGTGTTAGTTTGGCTTTATTTTCAAAAATAATAGTTTTTGAATCGTCTAATCTATAGATTTATAATAGATCTACAGCTCACAATGAGTTTGCGATGGCTATTTTTGGCAAAGAGATATAGGGCTCCGTTTTCGTCACCACTAAACCCCTTATCCCTAAACTTCTTTGCCTTTATTTACTATTTTTAAAAACATTTTTGAATAGTTCAACTAGCCAATCTACATCGACACGTTGTGAGCTTGTAGACTGGCCATTTTAACTATTCAAAAATGTTTTGCAAAATAGTAAAAAAAAAAAGGCAATGAAGTTTAGGGATAAGGGGTTTAGCGGTGACGAAAATGGAGCCCATAGGGCTATATCTTGCGCCACCCCTTAACACTTATTTGCCATTTTTTTACTATTTAAAAAAACCTTTTTAAATAGTTCAAATAGCTGATCTACAATCTCACAACGTGTAGATGTAGATCGGCTAGTTGAACTATTTTCAAAATGATTTACAAAATAGTAAAAAATGGCAAATAAGTTTAGGGATAAGGGATAAGGGTGGTGCAAGATGGAGCCCTTAGTGTAGGCCTACAGGGAAAAAGACCCGACCAAGTAGGACCGTTTAAATCGATCCAATACTGGGTATGTAGTATCAGCTAAGGGGTCCTTCTTGGCCTGAAAAGCTTTGAAGACCCCTGGTGTAGGTGATCATGAGGTGAGATTTCTCCAATTTGCACAGTAAATGTTACCCCACTGGCTGTTTTTTTCCCACTGGCCCCACACCTGCACCGTCTACTTGTGCCACCGTTTCCACTACAAGGACCTGGGCTTATAGTGGTGTCAAAGGGGTCTGAAATGGATGCCTATATTTTGGCATCACTCATCCAGATTAGGTCTGTCTGAGTTTCGCAAAACGGGGCGAAACACTTCATAGTCATAGTGAATGATCACTCATTGACTTCTTAGACCTTCTCACATCGATTGGAAAGATGAAGTTAACTGACCTGAGGTTGTGGTGAAAGATCAAAGTTCTGTTGAGTTGTGTAGGCTATGTGATTGTGAGTTTTTAGTTTTTGGAATCGGTGGGGTCAAACAGTGCTGGCATCGTGTCTGTGGAGGTGGCAGCATAGCCATTGTCATGCATGCAACACTGTCTGAAACAAGGTATAATTGTATATATTTCTTGGCAGGGAAACCTATATTGCAGAAGAAATCAGTCAGTGAGGACAATTATTGGTTCCTTCCTTTTCTTTATGTAAAAGCGACTTTCTCTTTGCAAATGTGAAAGCCACATCTTCGTATCGTGGATCTACACAGTATATTGACACTGGGTGCCCTAACCACTTCCGACATTAAAAGAAAATGGGGCATTGTTTTATTTTCTAAAACAAATTCAAAGTTTTGGATGCCATGGTTGAACAAAATAGGACAACAATGTGTATACCCAATGTTACCACCAGGGGATGCCAGCAGTCAGGTTAAAGTTTAAGTTCCACAGCAGTGAACCCAGTTCATTACTACAGCTTCCTGTTTGATCATGACTCCACTTATTGTTTTTACAGCATTGCTGCCTGTAAAGCCCAAACCACACCGGCCAAACCATGTGCAACCCAGATTCGGCACAAACAAGGGACTAAATTAATTTCGCTCCTATGCCACCAAAATGTGGAACGCCCTACCAACAGTCATTAAGACATGCGAATCCCTTGACTACTTCAAAACCGCCCTCAAAGGGCACCTACGGACGGCTGCAATTAGAAACTGGCCCCCGTAAAACCTGAATCCCCCCCCCCCACCCCTTTTTCCCCTCACTGTATATGTTTCTTTTCCCTTTTTACCTCCTCTATGATGATTTCCTGTTTTGACTATAGTTGTGTATATTCGTACGTCTCTAATTGTTTTTGATGAATTGAAAATGGTGGGCCCTATTGTAAACAAGTGTAATGCTTTATGGTGTCGTCCACTCACAGTTAACAGTTGTTGTATTGAGTTGTACTTGAAATGTACTGTAATTCTGCAAACTGTTAATAAATCAATCAATCAATCAAAAACCGGTAGGGACTCCTTGGGACAAAACCCTTTTAAAGTCAACCACACAATGCAACTCATTGCAACTCAATGAGTTGCATTGGTGTGGTTGACTTTAACCCATTTAGACCTGAGGCTGACAGTTTTCTGAAAAACCTATGTTTCTATGTCAGTGCAGTGTTCAACCTTTTTCATGTCAAGGACCCCCAGAATTATCTGTATTAGGCTGCGGAGTGCGGACCCCCATCTGAAAATATGTTGTTCCAGGGACCCCCCAGAAGCAAAGATTTGAGTTAAAAACATTTGCTCTGAAAAAATATATATTCAAAGATTTGCATCAGATTTTCACGATCTACAAGTTCGTAGCGCGGCACTCGTTGCCGTGCTATGAGCTTGTAGATCTGCTATTTTTCAATAGCTAAATTATTACATAATGCTTAAAACACCAAAAAAACATTTCATCCCGTCAATACCCATTCCATATGTTGATCTGACCCCCCATGCCAAAGTGCCTAACTGCCAGAACCCACCTCACCCCCACTCATTTTTGTCTCCACCAGGCCGAAGGCATGGGGAGAGAGTATGTTTTGCACTCCGTCCGTGTGTGTGAGTCCGTCCGTCTGTTCGTCCGTGTGTGCGTCCGTAGAAAACCATCCCAAGACCAGCTGGCTACACATTCCAAGTTCCAACCATGGACTGTTTGAGATGCTTCCAAGCGGCCCTGTAGCCACGCACAGGGCCGCTAGCAGGAGGCTGCTAAATAGCAACTTCCTCCGGACAATCAGGTTTATGAATGACCAGGCCAGGAAAAAAAACATTAACAGTTGCTGCCTGGCTATGTCCAGAGGAAGCCTACTGTACATGTTTAACACACACACACCACGAACAAATGTACACTGGTACTTGGCACTTTGAATATCAAGACTGCACACATACTGTAATAATTTATTGTGCATGCATGTACATATTATAGAGATACGTGTACAGTAAACAGATTTTTATTATACACACACAGTGTACTGCACACAGTGCGCTGCATGCTGCACACATGGATAACATTTAGAAGTAGGAACCATGCATGCACCACAGCACCTTCAAGCACCTCAAAGCGTGAACCAGAAACAAAGGATTCTACTATCTTGTACTCTTGCACATAATAAGTGATACAAGTCACAAGTGATGAACCCATGGTGGAACTACTGAGGCTCCAGCGAATCACGGTGCAACAGACTATATTGTGCTTCTGATCAACTCAAGTGATGTCAACAAAGATGAACACGCTGGTGAGGAATAGGCTATAGCTCCGGGGTTGGAGTTAAAGGGATATTTATAATGGGAGCCTGTGTTTTCTGTTCTGTCCCTCACCGGGAACTCGTAATTACTGCAAGAGTGCTGTTAAAGAAAGAAGCCTATTTAAACCACAGACCTTCTCTCTCTACCTCTAACCACTCTATGTGGCGCCGGCCGCCGCCATGATGATAACATCACATTAGTGGCCCTGTGTTGAGCCACGGCAGCTCCAAACAAATCATCCAAATGAACCTTCTCATATCAAATGTCCTTCCAACTCACCTATGTAGGCGCTTAACCTCCACCTCATCCGCTGTCACTCCCATTTGTTTCTGCGCTGTAAACTACTTCGATAGATGTTTTATTTAGATCTAGGCCTATATGTTACTTAGCGGCGGCAAAAGTAGGCTACTCTTACAAGCAAAAGTCCAGAATTCAAAATGTACTTGAGTAAAAGTACAAAAGTATTGGCATCAACACACACTTAAACAGTAACAGTACCCATTATGCAGAATGTCCCTGAATGTCCCATTTCATGTACAGGTTTTAAATATAATATAATAATAGTATAGTAGTAATAGTATAATATAAAATGTATACAAATCTTTTGAGCTTGAAGATGGCAAGATGGAGTGAAGAATTTTTGTATTTTTCCAGTTTTTCATGTGTCTATGAGGTGACAGTACTTCATTAGACACCCTGGAGTCGTTTTTATGTGCAATGGTGTATTAACTTTGTATTTAGGGTTTCTTCCTGGATGCTGAACCCTTGACAGACAAACGGGCCAATGAAATACACAGAAATATAGTGACATCACATTATCAGCCCCTCCCCTAACCCCTTCCCCTTCATCATACAACTACAGCTTTTGGTGCGGCTTCAGTTCAGGTGGATCACCGACCCATCACCACCCACCAGGCAAACCAGGCATACTTAATGAACTGGTGGGCGTGTCCACATAAAAGCATGATTTTAACAAATACTGTACACTTTTTGGAAAAGGTTCTTCCTCCTTATATTATAATAATACCTGATGATCATGTTTTAGGGTGGAAAAAAATCATTGCACTCCATCTTTAAAATACTCCAGTAAAGTAAAAAAATACCTCAATCCTGTACTTAAGTACAGTACTTAAGTAAATGTACTTTCTACTTTCCACCACGGTTTACAGTACTTGTTTTGGTAGCACTATAATAAAAGTATAGCGCCATTGGCGAGACATGGCCAAAGCATTTCCGGTGGTTACCGGCCAAAAACCAAAGGAATCTGACCACATGCTGTGCTATACAATTTGTGTACTGTAGGCCTAAGTGAGATGGAAGGTGGGATGACACAACCGCTTCACCAAAACATCAGTCTTCCTTTTGAAGGGTTCAATTTGTCCAGGGAAAACAAGAAAAAGAGGACGGGGTGGGCATTACGCTACCCGTATATATATATATATATAGGTCCACAACTCCACACTTCTTTATACGACAAATAGTGAAAACAGCCTATCTATAGGCCTAAGCTCAAAACGCATGCATCACAATGCAGTGTGAGCTTAAATATCTGCAACTTTTGCTATACTTTAAGTCTTGACAGATTCTGAAAATGTACCCATTTTCTAAAGTAAATTGTTAAACTGTGATATTATCAAACATATCAGACAAGTCTATTGTATTTAATTCAGGTTGCATGAATATTAGCTATATACCCTCCAGCTAATCCAACCCAAAGGTTAAAGACTTAAAATGAATATGACAATTTGATTTTTGCTGACCCGCCCCAACACACACACACACACACACACACACACACACACACACACACACACACACACACACACACACACACACACACACACACACACACACACACACACACACACACACACAATGGACCATGTACACAATGTACTGTAATTGTCCTACTACTACTACTACTATTCTAGAGACACACATAATGCTCAGACGTACACAAACACCAACATCAGAATCACGGCAGGTTCTGCAGAGTGATGGCCGCAGCCTTTTGTATATTTAATGCGTCCGTCCTTTCTTCCCCACGCAGCTGTGAGTGATGAATGTTTGATTATGCTGTATCATCCCAGGCCCCTCAACAACACATGACCCAAGGCCAGCTCACCATGCACATCTCGTCCACATCGTCTAAACCAGTGCAGGTTATAATCCCCCAAATTTGCAAAAATGTATTTGCCCCTGGTTGCGCCCATCTGAAAAAAATATATATATTGTTTTTTAGCCAGGGACCCCAATAAAAGAGAAAATTCTAGATTGTTCCAAATTCTTCTAGTTTTTCAAGATGTTTCAAAAATATGTCACAAGGATACTGCCCTACAAAGCCAAAGTAACTACGTTTTTGGACACATCGACTTATTTGTGTATGATTGTATCCCAAAGGGGATAAACAATTACCTCAAGAACATATTTACAATTAGTGTAATATAACGTATTTGCCGATATCTCTTTTGACTGACCAGTTGAAACACTTTTAAACTAATTGTCAGCCTTTTTTTCCCCCTGATGTTGCTGCACTTTGGCTTTGTAATTATAGGGCAGTATAATATATACTTAAAGTGGTTAAACTGATTCTCGTGCTATATTAATTAACACCCCCCCTCCCCCAAGGGTTTCTGGAACCCCCCCATTTTGAGAACCCCTGAAATATTAATATCCAAGGTGCAGCCGAGTGGGGCCCCTGGCTGGCTTGTCCCTTAGGAATGAGATGTTTAAGTCAATAATGCACCCTGTGTGACCTTGTCCATGAGACAGAATCACATTAGTGAGGCTTGTCAGAGGGAAACCCCTTTGTAAATATTGTGTGTGTGTGGCTGCGTGTGTGCATGCATGGGAGTCACGTTAAACACACTACACACACACACACACACACACACACACACACACACACACACACACACACACACACACACACACACACACACACACACACACACACACACACACACACACACACACACACACAAACACAATCCTTTTCCTGTCATGTTTTTTCCTTTCATTTGTCATTCCTCTGTTGTCTCCTGTCTTTAACACTTGACTGTGTTCTCTAACGAATATGAAACATTTAGATTTGGTGTCTGTAACAATGAGAGAATACAACTTACCGTGAACCCTATAAGCCTATACTGTTTTGACTCACATATGATGCTAATGTTTTAAAATAACATGTATACAGCGTTCCGAATGTCATGTGCTTTCTGTATGATGTATCTTCATTTGTTTTTTTTATCTCTTTCCCTTTGCTCTCACTCTATCCTTTCTTCTCTTAAACCCCCACTGGTTTACACGTGTAAACTGTGATGTGACAAATAAAAGAAAATCTGATTGTGACCATGGTGTCCCCCAGGGGTCTATATTAGGCCCTCTCCTTTGTTCCCCTCTTACACCATTATCTTCACCAAAAATGGCACATCTACGTCTGATGAAGAGCCGTGAGGCTCGAAACGTCATGTCCCTGTGGTGAGAAAATAAAAACATAAGCTTTTGGAGCATCAGTCCAGTGTGCGGACCTTACTTTCTTTTATATTGTTTGCTTCAGCCCAGCACCTGGCGTTCATAGTTAGTGGATGTGCGTGTTCTATTGTTTCCTTTTACATCTACAGTAAGCTCACAACGAATCACGTGATGCATTGTGAGCTTGTAGATTGATCTATTTTTGAGGGGCGCTATTAAGTGAAAATTATTTTGTTTAGAATAAGTGTTAAATAACTCTATATTATTTTGAGGGGCGATATCCCCTCCCTATATGTCCAGCTTTTGGTGTGTGTGCTAACACAAACTTTGTCCTACACAAACATTACATTCTCATTGACAATGAAAGGAGAATTTTACGTCATAGTGTACATTTTACGTCATAGTCAAATTACGTCAAATTTTACGTCATAGTATAAACACAAACATTGCGTAACACAAACATTGATGACGAAGGTGAAGACGCAAATTGTGATTGGTCGGAATGAGATGATGTATGATAATGTACGATGATAAGAGTGCCCCTCACTTCACACGGGTGTGATTTTTGAGGGCTGCCAGCCCCTCCTATACACCGGTTTAATGTTTGTCTTTAGTTCATTGACAATGAAGGGAACATTTACATCATAATGTGCCTCATTACGTCAAATTGTCTCACTTCACACGGGTGTGATTTTTATTATAAATTTAGAGCAGCAATTATTTTTTTGCCCTTTTGCTCCCCAATTTAGTCATTATGCCAAATGATTCCTCCCCACACATGTCTGCGTCATCACTGCTGTTGTATCCTACTGACTCACCACCAGTGAGGAGCCCCCATGGGAGGACGTACCCCTACCCTACTCCTCCCGCCCAACACTCCCCGTTGACAGGTGTCACCCCAGCCTGTAGGAGTATGTGCAACGACCATTAATTATCACCCTCCCCGCTCGGCTTTCCTCCCCTGAACACGGGCCAATTGTGTTTGCGTATAGAGAAGACATCCGATAAAGCCGAATGCACCGCGATGGATTCAAACCCACGACCTCCGTGATGGTGGGCAGGACATTTACCACCACACTGTGCCACCCGGGCACCCCAAAAATGATATATATATTCTAATAGTAATCATTGATACAGAGTGTTTGTTCAGTAACAGCTATAGGGTCCCTTTGTCTCTCAAGCTTTTTAACCCATTTGGGCCTGACCTCAAAATTTAAAAAAAAATCTTCTGAATCCTCCAGTTTTCTGAAATAAATATTTTCACGATTTTTCAAAAATAGCAGACCTACAAGCTTGTAGATCTGCTATTTTTCAATAGCTAAATTATAACATAATGTTTAAATCACCAAGGGGTTCCCGCCCAAAATAAACTGAAAATGCATTTTCAGGATTCCAATTTTTAGAGAGAACTCGTACAGGATACAGGATAAACAATTGAAATTGGATGTGATGACAAAATTGGAACTGGACCAATATCACATTTAAGCTGATAAATGGGCACTCTTTCTTTATTGGTTTAAAATTTTGCAGCCCACCAAATGCATTTCATGTTTACTAAGCTGGAGAGATGGGGAGGACTCCTATATATATAATATAATATACAATATCAGAATAGTAAACCTGTATTATTTTGACCAAAAAAATATCACTTTACCCTACCTTTTAAATAGGTCAGTTTGGAGCCAGAGGTGAGCTTGTAGATCTACAATTTCGCAGAATGTTTGCTCCAGAACGTTTTTTTCAACGCTGACGAAGGCCCTTGGCCGAAACGTGTTCGTTGTGTTGCTGCTTGCTGCTTACCTTTCCCTTGTAAAGCTAAAACAATAAAGTGCCTTAAAGGACTACTCTGTGAGTGCTGGTATTCTCCTTCTTCTAAAGTGTTTCCTGACCGTGCACCCGGTAAAATGTTCCAAGAGATTGAGTGAGACAGTGGAGTTGTGCGTGCTTCCCTCTTTTCCAAAATGCTCCAGAACAGGGACACTGGTTCAGGGATATGAAACGATTCATGTGAAGCATGTGGTGAAAGCTGACTAACTCTTATAGGCCTGGTGGGCTGTGAGGATATTGCAAGCGGGCCCCCAGATAATTAGCTAAATTAGACAAATTAGTTTTCATGTTTGATCCTGTATATATATATATATAGGAACTTAAATCATACGTTAGTTCCTCTAATAGGCCTATACAAACCGCAACATAATCGATTGATTGATTATTAAAATGCCCCCGACATGTACATGGCACACAGACACATCTGACCACTTAAAGGTATATTCAGTGATTTGACTTAATCTAAATATCACTTATTTTTTCTTTTTTTCTGGAAAATCCTCCCTACTATAGAGTGTGCTGACCATATAAGGAGTTCCTCCCTGTCCCCAGTGAGCCCCTGGGGTCAAAAAACCCTAGTTTCAGTTTTGGTGGCGGGTGGCAAAGCCTTCATCCAATCAGGATGAGAGGGGCCTTCCTCCAATCATGATCGAGTGGGGGCGGGTGGGTGCACATGCTGTTGGCCTGTTGCACTTCCCCCCACTGTAGAGCGTGCATGTGCACATTTTGTTACCGGGGCGGACTGGGTGGTTTTCCAAATCACTCAAATCACTGAATGCTCCTTTAAGGGGACATTTCACCACTGGAAGAAACTCAATGTTAATATAGCCTATTTGTATTTTGTATTTTGCACCCTATGGCCCGAAAAAGAATGAAATTGAAGTCTGTGTTTGTTTGACTATAGGGTTTGACTGGATTGCTGAATTCCTACAATGACCACAATGCTTTGGTGCATTGTCCCTCCTTGTGGAGAGGGGGGAGGCTGCGCGGAGGTGTGACTTGCAGTCCAGGAAGGAAGTGCATGAGTACACATTCATGACAAATGTTGGTCATGGCATCATGACTAAAATATCTAAAAACCACATATTACACACATAAAAAAACCCAGGGCCAGGAAAGTGTTTCTTGTGTCCTATAAACATAAATAAGATCTGGTTCGTTGCAAAAGGGCTGAATTGTGGTCCTTTAACTCTAGTGTAAAGTGGGATGAGTGTATAGGGCCGCATGAAGCACTGTGGTCGTGGTTTTAAAGTGGGCCCTGCATGACCCAGAACATGTTGAGAACCACTGTAATGTAGTGGACAGAAATAAATCATGTGGGGCCCCCGAGGTTGGCATATGTAGCAGTATAGCGCCCTATCCCACTACAATTTTCAATATATATATATATATATATATATATATATATATATATATATATATATATATATATATGTGTGTGTGTGTGTGTGTGTGTGTGTGTGTGTGTGTGTGTGTGATTGTGACAGTATTAGACACTTTTTTGGCAGTTTGAAATTGTGACCACTTGCTGAGGACAGGCTAATACATATGCATTTTTGGGTACAGAGCCTGCTTTTAACTATTTCAGATGGCATATGAAAAAAATGATAATGAAATTAATGTCATAAGAATACACAACTGTATTACATTTAACTTTTCAAGTGCTTTTATTTTTATGAATTAATTTATTTTTAACATAAATAAGGCTCTTATGTGTGGGACATGTTTTTTCCACTTTTGTCCCTCATCTCAAGAATGAGTGATAGGCCTATATCAAATTCAGTTGCTCTGTTTTTATTCTATTTGTCTTTATATTTTTGGTTCTCCAGTTGCTTTGAGCTTGCTGAATGAGGGATGACCTCAGCTGCTGTGAGTGTGCGAATTTCCCCCTCTTCTCCTTCTCTCCCCGGTTACTGAATATGAGTATGACACAGTGGTGTGGTGTCTGCGGGTATAAAAGGGATGGGGCCACTCCTATCACGGCGTTCAGCCTATATTGTTGTACTGTAGTGTGGAGCCCATGTCTGGAGATCCAGCACCTCCCCGCTCCACCGACTAACGTACCAGCATAGGGCGTGAGTGAGTGTGAGTGCGTGTGTTTGTGTGTGTGTGCGCGTGTGCGTGTGTGGCCGACCGTGCGTGGTGGTGGAACAGAGCACTAGAGGATGGCGACTCTTGTAGAATCCGCAGCAGATAACATGATGATGATGGAAACGCTAACATTGGGCAACAACAGTGCGAGCAACGCCATGGCATCTCCGACGTCCGCGAGCCTCTCGCAGCACTTTGTCGACAGCAAATTCTACCTTCTGGTTGTTATCGGGGAAATCGTAACGGAGGACCACTTAAAGTGTGCCATTGCGGACATTGAGAAAGGTAGGCTAAAAAAGAAGAGGCTCATGGCTGGAACGGACGGAGTAAAACATGTTACATTCTATTAGGAGGATTCAACGGTTCAGACTATAGAGCTGTCTGGTGGTGGCGGCGTCAGCAGGCGCAAAGCAACTCTACATACAATAGCATTATTATGGCGAAGCGGCGTTGAAGTTTATGTTTTATTCTGTACTCCGTCGTACGACGGTGTCGCACGCCGACAATGGCAGATCTACAAGCCCCACACCACACACGCCCATGCATGCATGCAGCCATGATGAGCCATGCATGCACAGGCATCGTTTTGTGATCAATCATCATCACTCATTTTGTCCCATCTGTGCGTATTTAACGCGCAGGCCGTTAATGGATAAGATCTTAATGGATCCTGTACGTTTTGGAGATATATTGGATAGTAGTTTATTGCGACACCGGAGCTATATCGATCAGCCCCTCCCTTTATTATTAGGCCTATGTCATCAATTCTAGACAGTTTGCCTTTAAAGAGGCAGCTCGCCTGTGCAGCTGCGTCTCTTCGCCCCCCATGCTGAGACCTTATAATTCCCTGACACCCCCGTGTAATGTTTCTATATATATATGCCATTGCTCACCAATTTGTTTTCCTCGTGTTTGTTCACATTGGAATATATCCATTCCCAGACGTAGCCTACGTGGATCATTAAGTCCGCTACTAATAAAGTTGTCAAGAATGATTCAGCATTTTTTTTTAAATCTATGCGTCAATATCAGATATAGGCCGTAGTAGCTCTGTCTTTCTTTGGCCGCATTCCAAGATTACAGTATGAATAATAGCGCTTTCTCCTGTAAACACCTGCCTAGGCTATATAGGTGGGTCTGGGTGGGTGGGAAGGGTCGGGACAGACAGTGTAACAGGGAGGGGGGGGGGGGGCTTTTGTTTCAGGAATCCGTGCATGAACCCCCTTTTTATGTTTTCTTTTAGTAGCCTATATAAAAGTGCGTTTTCGAACTATCTCCTCTCCCCTATAGGCTGCATGCATGCAGACCTGTCCTAAATTCGTCTTGAGAATGTAATGTTTCAAATGATGCTATACCCCGATTTATAGCCAGCCGCCCAGCCCAGCCCATTATGCTTAATTTATTATATATATTCCACTGAAAACAGCCGATCTACAATGGCAACTCGTGGCTCGATCTGCGAGTTTGTATAGATCGGCTATTTTCGGGGCGCATCATCGTTATTTGTCCGTCATCGTCACAACAGTAGACATCAGAACTCCTGGATCCATCCAGCTGTCTGTCTCTCATCCGATACCGGCTAGTGGGCGTGGCTCGGTCCGCACTGCGGTCCCTACGGAAAGTCGTAAGGAGCGCTATTCACAGAGAGCATGTGTGTGTGTCGGTGTCTTGGTCGGTGTGCGTAACAACTATACAGTAACACTACAGGTTGTTTTGATACAACACATACGAGTGTGCGTGCCAGATTTTATGCCATTTGTTTGATTGGAAAATTGTGATGGTAGTGGCCTATGGGTGACAGTTCTGTAAACATTGTGTAGTGTAGGCTAAGGCTACATATAGTCCTATAGGCTAGAATTGCAGAAGGAATAGGCTATATTTGGTCAATAAAATAGCCTTTAACAGTTTGTTTATTGATAATCTAAAAAAAGAAAAATTAAAAACATCCTTCAAACGTGTTAATGCCTAAGTGTTTTGTTTTTTGCTCAGGTGGATGTTTTTTTTATTTTTTAATGTTGCAGATTTTGATTAAAAAAAGGGTATTTGAAAGGAACGTTAAGCCTTTTCATTTACAAAACGCTTTCAGTCATATAGTGCAATTGAGGTTATATAGGACCTACACAATAACCTCAATTGCACTATATGACTGTGGGACTTTCCATGATTTATTTGTTAAGAATATGATTCATGGATGTAGCCTACCTATTTATGTGTGATGCCTGGCAAATTTGTAGTCCCCGAACCCTGAATACGCTGTAAATAACAAACTATAGCCTAATCATCTATACACAACAAGTCATAGTCTTTTAGAGACCCATTTTCTTCATTGCTGTCTTCCAAACTTTTAATACGTTTAATAACTGTAGCCTACATGAAAGGCATAGCTTAGCTAGTTTTCTGGATTGTTGTGTTGTGTAAGGGCCACTTCTACTTTGCCACGCCCTTTGTTTTAATCATGGACAATTTTTTATAACTATACCGTATCATGCATACCTCAGTATCAGAAGAGAAAACGGGATCAAATGGTAAAGATTTACTTTGCATATAGTTGCTAGTACTGATGCACACAGACCTTACATTTGATAGTAGGCTTACGAGTTTTACCTGTGGAACCTTACATCTACGATGTAAAATCTTCAGCGTTACCTCTGAGAATGTACAAATGGAACCAAATGGACCAGTGGCTGATTGTGTGGTATGTCTTTCCGTTTGGGTTAACCCACTAAACCCGGGAAAGCATCTGTGTCATTTTAGATTGTTTTGCACTATAAGGTCAGCCTTGTGCAGCCTGCTTTCTTTTTTACGCTGCTGTAGTTTTTGAAGCTGAACAGGAAATTAGCAACAAAATCAGCCCATGGTTTCATCGTGCTTTTAGACTAGCTTAGAGTTAGCCAAAACACTATTTAGAAATGAGTCTGGGGGAGACGGATGCACACGCTTATCCAACACACCAAAAGTCCGACATGCGCAAATCACCCGTTGCTCCCGACATGCGTTGGCCCGACATCCGTTGGTCCGACATGCGTTGCATCCCACGTGCGTTTAGGGTTATAGGTTAGGGTTTGTCGTAGGGTGTCGGACTAATGGCTGTCGGACTGTTACAGTGCGTTTTAACAGCGGGCGACAGACAGACACATTTTCCGGAAGTGCATTATTTGTCTAATGGGACCCGGCAACTATACTGGCGATAGCAGGCGAACGGGCCATAGGCGGAGGAACGTCGCCCGAAAAGATAAAAATAATTCATCTTTTCGGGCGACATCGTCCGGCGATAAGCGGGCGATTTAGGCGATAGCCAATGAAATTCATGATCGCTCGCTCGTCGTTCTCCCGCTGTTAAAACACACTGTTAGTATGTCGGAACTTAGCCTGTACCCGAGGAGCCAATATAGATGCCCGTCATGTGCAATGCACATTGCATATTATTGGTTGCTGTTATGTCTAAATGAGATGTTCATACAGTCTGAACTTTCTCACAATGCAAGTTTACCTGCAGGGGAAAAAACATTGAGGTTTCCTGACTTGCAAGCGTTTTTTTTTTGTCTCTTTTACCATTTAATCCCTGCACCATACTTATTACCATTAATATAATTTTTTATCCCACGATTTTGTAACCCATTTTTCACCCCTGTGTCAATTATCTAATGTGATCCTGGGCTCTACACACCCTCCGCCAACCTAGTCCCCATATATGGGGGACATGGGGAGAGCAACGGACTTGAACTCATGCTTCCTTCATGCCTGAGTGTCCAAGTTGCTCCTTTACACCTGACAGGGGGGAGTTTCCCTGGTTGGACGTAGCGCGTGGAAGGACGTTATTCCAACCAGTTCCTTTCCCCTCCATCAGGCGCCCCGGCTGGCCAGGGGGAGGCAGTTTAGAGACCAGGATTACTGCATGTTTTTTGTGAGGGTACCTACCCTGCACCATACTTAACAGAGAGCTGTTCTGGACCTGCTATTTCCTTTGTGAAATCATCATCATCATCATCTCAGAAGGCTGCTGGTGGGCCTGGTCCACAGGGCACATCAGAATCGGCTAAATGCCCATTTCTGAGGATAGATTTTCCTCTCATGCCAGCACAGAACCGGTACTTGTTCAGTCCGGGGCCTTATTGAATGGCAGGGAGTCTAGTAATAGGGCACCAGGTTCAAACAGGCATGTGGGATTTATAATGAAAAATGGTGATGGATATAAATGAATATGCAATGAATGCAGCAATTATGTGCGGCAGACTAAATTAACTTGTTCATGTTGCCTTCCTCCTCCTTGTCATTCTTTCTCTTTTATTGGTTTTCTCTCTTCTTTTCTTTCTCCTCATACCATCCAGGAATCCGTTCATGGGACACCAACCTTATCGACTGTAACCTGGACCAGGAACTCAAGCTCTTTGTGTCTCGACACTCTGCTCGTTTTTCCGCTGATGTCAAAGGTAAGACAACACAGGCCTTCCACAATTCAACTATATCGTGACGGTCCTGAAGATGGACTAACAGCTGGAAGTTTGTACACTGTTAAATCGTGCATGTTCATTTATCACTGAGAGGGTATAATACATACAACCAAATTGTACCATCTCAGAGTATAGTTACAAATTGAAAATCACTCCCGTGCCGTGTGAAATGAGGGGCGATCTTATCATCGTACGTCGTCATAAAGGATAAAGGCGCTATATATATAAACGCACCATTTACCATCATAAATCATCTCATTCCGGCCAATCCGAATTTGCGCCCGTCCTCACCTTTAGTCTATTAGTCTCACTTATATTGACTGTGTATACAAGAAAGTGCTTCTTGCCTTCCGCGGAAATTAACAGCTGCAGCGTTGTCCATTTTTAATACCTCATAAATAAAAGCCTTTTAAGAAAAATCTGACCTCATACGGTATAGCATACAATGCCAGCTCATAGTCAGCTGCCCTAGAGCTCCCCGCAGACCTACACTAAGCACCGGTGCTTTATTACCTTTCTCCGGATGTGCCCCGTTGGCTATCGGCTTCTATGGGCCTATGGCAGTGATTTTAGCAAGGTAAAGAATGGAGTGGACCCTATAGGGGACAGAATGGATCTACAGCAGGACATGTGGTGAGTCAGGGGGAAGTATGACCTTGATCACAGACAGGTCTCCGTTTGGCTGGGTTCCATATTGGTTATTTTGACCCGCAGGGCTTCATTCAATCCCGAGGGCTCTGTCTTTCAATAGAAACCCATTGCTCAGAGCCACCATTTATAGATAAGATAACATGAGATAAGATGAAATAAGACACATTTTGTGTCCATTAACCCGTTTAGACCTGAGGCCGATTTAAAATAAATGCCTTCTAAATCCTATATTTAATATAAAAAATCACACCCATGCATGTGAACTGAGTGGTGCAAGGTCTTATATAGTCTGATCAGCTATGTCAGTGACGTCACATACTGACCATAGCAACCATGCTCGTTTTTTTGTTTGCTAACCATGGCAACCATGCTCGTTTTTTTGGTACGAACATACACGGGTACACGGGTACACGGGTACAAAGCCAGTTGTTGGAGTGGTTTGCACCACTCAAAAATCTCACCCGTGTATGAAGTGAGGGGCGCTCTTATCATCTTACAACATTGAGGAGGGAATTAGCTTGGTATGATTAGGTGATGTAATGATGATGTAAAACAAACGGTGACAAAAAATTAATTATTTTTATTGTTAATGGCGTTTTTAAAACAAACATTGAACTAAAAACAAACATTAAACCTGTATATAGGAGGGGCTAGCGCCCCTCGAAAACTGTCAGGTGAAACAAGCAATCTCCGTTGTGCATCTGTCCCTTTTATTTATTTTATTGAGTGGTGCAACCACTCCCTTACGGAGCTATGTGTGTGGCTGGGTGGGTAGTCTCGCGTAGCCAGACAACTATTCCACAATCTCCGAATGCTATATAAAGTCTGGGACTATAGCCCCCATGAGCTGAGTAACGGAAGCTGCCATTTCCGTTCACGAAAATCAAAATATATATTTTTATTTCCTTTTCTGCTAAGCAGCAAGCTATAGCCTTAGATGTTTTCTATTTATATTAGGATAAATATGCGCGACTGTAAAGACGAAACGGAAGTGGCGAGGAGGCTCCACTTCCGCTGTATCTGGATACTCATGAGACTTTTTCCGTTGGCCCAGACTGTATGATGAAGCGCTTGGAAATTGCGGAGGCACAGTCTGGTAACGCGAGACTATGGGTGGGTGGCTAGCCTCGGAAACCCAGACGTTTTTTTTTCCAGGGAGAAAAAAAAAGTCTGGGTCCGAGTCCACTTCAATTCGGCATAGAGTAGTGCAAACATCTCTCACTCTCTGCTTATTTCTGATCGTCTGCACCTTTGTTAAATTGACACACACGCACACATGTACATACACACACACACTCCTCTCTCTCTCTGTCGCTCTAAGTAATTAGTCTCATGTCGCGCAGCTGCGCATAGTTTCGGGAGCTGCCTATGCCATAAAAAGCATAGGTGAGTTCCAGGCTAGTGGGTGGCTGGCTGGGTGGCTGGGTGGGTGGCTGGGTGCGTCTGAGCACGAAAACAGCATGGTTGTTTTTCACCACCTGTGCGCAACCTAACACACACACAAACACACACGCACATATTAACTGGATATATGGTGATTTGGGTGTGCCAGTACAGTGACAGTACAGTACAGTGACAGTAGAGGGTACAGTAGAGGGACCCCCACACGGTAACTCTGTCATTTCTCAACCGTTTCGGACGCGGGACGGCTTGCTGGAATCGGGCCGGCACCCTGGGTGCGTTCCTGTGGGTCTGGAACTCCCCCCATGGAGTTGCAAGACTCACTTCACACAGGTGTCTGAGTGCAGACGTCCGCGTTGCACCATGTCAGGGCTGCGTGATAGCCAATCATGACTAGGTCCTCAAAAGGTCGCTAAAAGGGTCGCCAACATGAGCGATCAGAAGCCAGGTTTTTCACCGATTTTTAAAGGCCTAACTAGGTATAGGCTTTCCCGGTCTAAATGGGTTCAATTTAACCCATTTTGGGCGGGAACCCCTTTTGGTGTTTTAAGCATTTTGTTATCATTTTAGCATATTACATATCATTTTTGGGGTCCTTGACATGAAACATTGAGCACCACTGATAGAGAAACATAAGGTTTTTCAGAAAACTGTCAGGATTCTGAAGACATTCTTTTTTATTTCGACGTCAGGCCTAAATGGGTTAACCAAATGACCTACACATCCGACACGACAGTGAGGGTCTTTTCAAAAGTGTTGAATCTAATGCTATCAGGCGTTCGCGGGGGGTTGTTTACTTTCCTGCTGGCGCAGCTATACCATACGTCACGTAGACGCACGTCAATATGATTGACAGACGGTCCCATCCAATCACCTGCCAAGTAGCTTGACAAAAGGGATGGCTTTCTTCTTTGCGATTGGGCTACAGAGGTCCCAGATGGAAGTACGTTGTGAAACAAATGTGATTTGTGATAATTTGTGAAGCCGGCATCTCTTCCATCTGGCGGAGTCAGGTTAGGTTAAATTAGCAATACAATTTAAGTTTTGCCATCGGCATTCTGCCAACACAGTGTAAAACAGTTAACCCATTTTGGGCGGGAACCCCTTTTGGTGTTAGCATTATGTTATGCTTTAGCTGTTGAAAAATAGCAGATCTACAAGCGAGTGGCGCGCTACGAGCTTGTAGGTCTGCTATTTTTGAAAAATCAAAGAACGAAGAACATAGAAACATAGCTTTTTCAGTAAACACGGACACACGGATAGGGGTGAAAACATAATCTCCACCGACCTGCCTGTTGGCCCACTGTCGATAAAAACACAGGTAAAATATAGGAGTGGGCCTACATAACACACTAGACTCATACATCTCAAATTCTATCATCAATAGCAGCAGCAGCGCAGCAACAACAACGGCACAACTGTGTGTGTGTGTGTGTGTGTGTGTGTGTGTGTGTGTGTGTGTGTGTGTGTGTGTGTGTGTGTGTGTGTGTGTGTGTGTGTGTGTGTGTGTGTGTGTGTGTGTGTGTGTGTGTGTGTGTGCGTGTGCGTGTGCGTGAAAATAGCCATTGTAGAGGCCGTCAATAATTCTTTCTTGTATCGTTTGGTTTCGTCTTGGCTAGTTAGTTTCCTGCCAGATGGTAACAACTGTAGTGCCTCTTTTGGATTTTTTTCTGGTCATTTCAAATTCTATCTCAAAACAAGTGCTCAGGAGGAGGTTTTTGTCACAAGCTCTTGTTCATGCTTTTCATAAATATGTGCCGTAAATATCTTGCCGTTCCTATTTTGGGCATGTCATTATATAGGTGGAAATCTGTCCGAATCTTAATTTTATCATAGCCAATAAACAATTGTTGTTTTTGGTACTTTTGTTTGACACCGTTACAAAGTATAAAATAGGGCATTCATTTGTATACATAAAAATCACACCCGTGTGAACTGAGTGGTGCGGTGACGTCACACACTAACCATAGCAACCATGCTCACCTGTACATGGCCCCACGTACAGGTACACACCTGGTATACAGGTACACGGGTACACGTACAGGTACACGGGTACAGACAAAGCTGGTTATTGGAGTGGTTTGCACCACTCAAAAAAAAGATTATTCAAGGTTTCTGCCTGACAGCCACTGCATTTTACATGAACCACAGCCCAAACCTGTGCAAACTATTGGTTCATTAGACCAAATCCATAGCACCCGTGGCTGTCACCCCACCCTGTTTGTACTAGTTTTTCCTCCTGCGCTCCTTTCTCCTGTGCGTTGGTGGTTGCCCTGCGACGCAGCAGAGATGCAGCACCGAGATGTGGGTAATTAGCAGACTTAGAATTCCCCTGATGGCTCGACTCTGTCCCTGAAAAGAACGGGAGGAGGAGAACACAAAGGACGGGGGGAAAGAAGAAAGGGTGTGGAGAGACAGACACGGAAGAGAAGGACGATTCAAAGAGAGAGAGAGAGAGAGAGAGGGGACGGGGGGACGGACAGGGCGGATAAGGTAGAAGAGGGAGACTGAAGGCAACTATAGGTCTGCCACAATCACATTTTTTGTTTGGGTTTTAGGCATCGAACATTGGAGCATATAAATTCAAATGATGTTTTCTTCTTTCACTTTAGGCTTTGTAAGCAGAAATTGCACAGTAAATGCAAGATAAATGCAATGACAGATAACATTAAACACAAAGCCATACGGTACTTGTTGACCCCCGATGTTCAAAAAGGGCACGTGTCGTGTCGTGTTGCGGGATTACATCTGCAAGTTTCTTAGAATGAACATTTTCAAACGGCTATAAATATTTTTGCACCGAATGAACATAGGGACGGCAGGGCCGTCAAGAGTGTGGACAACAACATGGAAATAATAATGGAACTATGACATTTTTGTTCATTTTATCCAGCTTTTTTTTTCCATACACGGACGAATGAAAACGATTCTAATAATTATGCGAGACAATTGCGATGAGCTCAAATAGTTGGGATCAGGCGATTTATGAAATAATTGTGACTGGCCTAAAAAAGGCAACCGAGCTGATATGAACAAGAAGTGGGAATAAAGAGACGTACAGTAGTCGGTTTTAATATTTTGATTAAGTTTTTTCAAAATAGGACAGACAGATAAATACAAAAAAATATATAAAATTAAATAAAATTAAAAAAAGACAAGACAAGAAAAAAAAAAGGAAAAAAAGAAAGAAAAGAACAGGGCATGATTTCATTCTAGACGTACAGTAGTCGATAGAGATATAGATACATGGACAGCAGAACAGGTGTAGTGTAGGGGGGATCCCTGGTGTCCCCTGCTGCCTTGGCAAACAGTTCCAACCTGTCTCCCTCAGTCTACTCCATATGGCCAACTAATCATCTCTCAGTGTAATTGGCTTGATGATACCAAGTAACGACCCCCCCCCTCCCTCCCACTCTCTCTCCACCTCAAACTGATGATGTGTGGTGACTGGTGAGCAGCCCGGTGCAAAATGGCTGCCGTGCCCGTGCATGACTCAGGTCACATAAGTGGTGGATGACATCACTTTGCTGTGAAGCACTTTGGGTGATTTCAAGATGAGTGCTGCTGTATAAATGTAATCAATAATTATTTGTTTTATTATTATTATTATTATTATCATTATGGCGTGGCTCCGTGGGAGGCCAGCTGTCTACAAAATGTCTATGTCTGTGTGTCCGGGGCTAATCTCGCAAACCGCCGGGCCGTTCTGCTTCAAATTACTTTATGTGCAGTAGGCAGAGGGAGTATGTGTATTGTATATTGTTCCATTATTTTATAATGGAAGTGAACCTAGGTGCATGGTGGGTGAGGCGGGAAGGCTAATACCAAATATCAACTTGTGTAATTGTTTTAACTAGTACTTGTTTTAACCCATTTTGACCTGAGATCAGATTTCTATGTCAGTCGATTTTTCAAAAAATAGCAGACCTACAAGCTCGTAGTGCGCCACTCGGTGGCGCGCTATGAGCTAAAGCATAACATAATGCTAACACCAAAAGGGGTTCCCATCCAAAATGGGTTGACTGACAATTTTTGTACGTACATTACAAGAGCAATTTGATGCACTGACCACAAACAATAACGCACAGCTTACACGGTAAAAGTATAGACAGACTAAAAGTGACATTCATGAAATAAGAATTAACCTTCCAATAGCTTCAGGAAGACAAAATAAGTACAAGCTATTGTTTCTAGATGACATTAATAATCAGAGCACGTTTGCGCAATAGTAGTACAATTTATGGACTATTCACTGTCAAAGTTAGCAAGCTGTGGAACTAAACTCGTTTGCTGTCTGTCTGCTCCGTTTCACTAACCTACTTCTTTCTGTCATGGACATGCAGCAACACCCCCACACACACACACACACACACACACACACACACACACACACACACACACACAACTAACAGCGCTGTCCATGGTGCTGAATCCCATATAGTCCACATCTGTCACCTGATTGTCACCAGGTGGCTTGCAGTGACATTGACCCAAATTATCGCGGGCAACAATAATACCATAATCCAGGATACAGTGTGTGTGTGTGTGTGTGTGTGTGTGTGTGTGTGTGTGTGTTTCACACTCGGTGCCGCGCTATGAGCTTGTAGATCTGCTATTTTTCAATAGCTAAAGCATAACATCATGCTAACACCAAAAGGGGTTCCCGAACAAAGACAGCACCATAGCACATTGTTCATTACATCTGAAGACTCACCTCTTTGGACTCCACCTCAGCCCGTAGCACTTGCCGTAGCACTTTTGCCCTACCCTTGACGACCTTGCAGGCTTATGCAAAGGCTAAAATGCCATGCTATAGTGTGTGTATAGTTTCAATGTACAGATTATTAAAGGTATATTCAGTGATTTCGCTCATATTATTTCATTCAAATATCACTTATTTTTGAGTGGTGTAAACCACTCCTACAACTGGCTTTGTTAGTCTGTGCAGAAAAAATGAGCATGGTTGCTATGTTCACCCTGTTCACCCGGGTGTGATTTCATTACATCAGACATGATTTCATTACGTCAGACAGGCTATATAAGACCTTACACCACTCTACTATAGAGTGTGCTGACCATATAAGGAGTTCCTCCCTGTCCCCAGTGAGACCCTGGGGTCAAAAAACCCTAGTTTCGGTTTGGGCTTTGGGTGGCAAAGCCTTCATCCAATCAGGATGAGAGGGGCCTTCCTCCAATCATGATCGAGTGGGGCGGGCATTGGTGCACGACTGCACGTGCTGTTGGTCTGTTGTACTTCCCCCACTGTAGAGCGTGTGCATGTGCACATCTTGTTACCGGGTGGACCGGGTTTTTTTCCAAATCACCCAAATCACTGAATGCTCCTTTAATTTTTTGTACATTAGGCATATACGGTATATAGACTGATGACAGGTTTACCTATGATCCTAGATTACTATCTCTATGCATTTATTTTATTTTTATGTTTTGTTTTTTTGTGGCTTTCGTCTTTATTTTATATTTTTTATGGAGGGACAGACAGTATGCTGACAGGAAATGGGGAGAGAGATGGGGGGGAAGACATGCAGTAAAGGCCGTCGGGATCGGGAGTCGAACCCGCGGCACACTGCCAGACTGGATTGCCAGCCATGGTGCCTGGACCGCTGAGCCACGGCCCAGGCCCTCTATGCATTTATTACCTCGTGTTTACCTTGCTTAATGTAAGTCGCTCTGAATTCTGAGCGTCTGCTAAATGCCTAAATTGAAAATATTGTAAAAACATTACCGTACATCTGAATGGTAAAACACTGACAATCACAAGTGGTGCTTCTGAAACAGCGTTGTCTAATGAAATCAGTGGATCTGCGTACCTATAGAATGATGTGCGTTTAAGCAATTCTTCCCATTTCAAGTTTAACTTAAAAAGCAGTGGTTCTTTCAAGATTTTTCAAATATGTTCAAAATAGCAGCTTCACAAAGTGACGCGCTGCAATCTCGTACATCTGCTATTTTTTTGAGTAGCCAACGCTAAAATCTAAAATGACACGGATTCTTTCCCGGTTTGCTGGTCATTTAAATGTTACAATTTCAATTCAGGCATTTAGCAGACGCTCTTGTGCAAAATGGTAATGAACAGAGTAGGCAACATGAGCCCTAGTCAATAAAAAAAAACAAGATAAATAATCTCTTAAAAGAGTGTAGTACCTCGAAGAAGCTTGGATATATACCGGCAAAATGATAAACCTAGCATCTGTCTAAACAACATATCTAAATTTCATTCTTTTAAAATACAATGTATCTGCGGCGCCGTAAACAAGAAAGGATGCAAGGAGAGTGCTAGGGTGCTGAGGATCCGTGTGTCATTCACTAGAAAACACACAGCAAAGTCCTCGTTGTCCATTTATTTTCGCAGGGGCTAAATTACACACTAATCATTTTACTGTGTAGGATTGTATTTCTTGCTGTGGGGGAAATACAAGGCAGCAGTTGGTGTTTCTACTGTTTTGCTTTACCTGTTAGTGGACAGAAAAGGATAGAGGGAGGACCAATGCAATTATCCCCCGCCTGCTTGACAGATGATATGCCAGCATACATCACAGTGAGTTAGGACTCCTCTGTGCGCCATGGATGGAAGCACAGGCCCTAGTACACGTCTTGATGGAACACAGAGCAGAGGAGAGCTAGAAGAGAGAGAGGGAGAGGGAAGATGGGACAAGGAGAGAGGCTGAGACTCCTTGCTTCGTCTAGATGGATATATTATCCCATTTTGACCTGAGATCAGATTCTAAAAATGTCATGTGAAAATGACAGTTTCCTGAAAAAGCTATGTTTCTATGTCAGTGGTTCTTCGATTTTTCAAAAATAGCAGACCTACAAGCTCGTAGCGCGCCACTCGGTGGCGCGCTATGAGCTTGTAGATCTGCTATTTTTCAATAGCTAAAGCATAACATAATGCTAACACCATGGGTGTTATCTACCAGTGTATATTATATAGGTTCTCCTGCCCATCCTCTCTCCTCTAAGGACGGCACGCTAAAGGCCTGAGAGGCTAACTAGAGAATTAAAATGTCTCATCTCGAAACCACAGATCTATATGCGCGCCCCTCCCATGTGGAATGGTTCAGGGACTCCAGGTAATGATCAATAGCGATTTAAGAATGACAGATCACATTTCATGAACATGAGCGTGCGTGCGTGCGTGCGCGCTCGCAACATGTGCGCACGTCGCGCGTGCGTGCCTATATGCATCTGTGTGAGTCATATTCCTAATATGCAGTCTATGGAATGTGATATTGTACTCCCAAATAATCCTCAGGCAGTATATAGTTTTATTCGGTGCAGGCAGGAAGTTTAATCAGGGAAACGGAATCACCAGTCAAAAATAAATAGTAGGCTATGTGACATTAGTGAGATGCGATGATGACACAGGTGGCTGAATAAATGAAAATGTCAGTCGGGTGGACATCCAGTGGCATCAGGAACACACAGAGGGCCCTGGCTGGTATTTTTAGTACCCAGTTTCTCCTTCTGTGCTTCTAGTCTAACCCATTTTGACCTGAGATCAGATTCAAAAAATGTCTTCTACATCCTGACAGTTTTCTGAAAAAGCTATGTTTCTATGTAAATGGTGCATTTATATAGCGCCTTTTATCCAAGGCGCTTTACATAGATTGTGCATTACATTCACCCATTCATACACCGATTGTGGCGGAAGCCATGCAAGGTACCAACCAGCACATCAGGAGCTATTTGGGGTTCAGTGTCTTGCCTCAAGGACACTTCGACATGTAGACAGGAGGAGCCGGGATTCGAACCGCCGACCCATGGATCATTGGACGACCTGTTCTACCTCCTGAGCCATAGTCGCCCCTATGTCAGTCGTTCTTCAATTTAAAAAAAATAGCAGACCTACAAGCTCGTAGCGCGCCACTCGGTGGCGCGCTATGAGCTTGTAGATCTGCTATTTTTCAATAGCTAAAGCATAACATAATGATAACACCAAAAGGGGTTCCCGCCCAAAATGGGCTAATGGAGCTGCCAGTGGTGGAAAAAAGTTAATTCCAGTTCAGTGTAACCACACCCTCAGGGCTTCTGCAAAAAAAACATGTTCTGTCCACATTGAAAAGCATTGGCAGAATCCACCCTCATGAATTCAATTAAGATTAAATTAATTAAGAATTAAAGTTTGAGAGTGTGACCGCAACCTTACAAGTGAAGGTTTTACTCAAGTAAAGTACTGGCAAATTATACTTAAATTGCCCAAGATAAAACTAATGATAGAGAGTTCCCATTTCACAAGTTTGTAGAGAGAGAGAGGGAAGATGGGACAAGGAAAGTGGCCGAGACTCCTTGCTTCGTCTAGATGGATATATTATCCCATTTTGACCTGAGATCAGATTCTAAAAATGTCTGTTTGAAAATGACAGTTTCCTGAAAAAAGCTATGTTTCTAGGTCAGTCGTTCTTCGATTTTTCAAAAATAGCAGACCTACAAGCTCGTAGCACGCCACTCGGTGGCGCGCTATGAGCTTGTAGATCTGCGCGCCACACTGGCAAATTATACTTAAATTGCCCAAGATAAAACTAATAATAGAGAGTTCCCATTTCTAGTTTGATTGTTTTAAGCCCAAGAAAGTTTCAGAAATCTTTTGGAAATAGCTAATCTACAAACACATCACATCACATTGTGACTTGTTGCAAGCTCCAAGATCGGGTATTTTCAAATAGACAAAGTGTAAAATAGGACTTGATTGGTTAATGCATGTTTTGTAATAATTCCAAATCTAAATCAAATGTATTTGTAAAGAAAGTGCAATTAGATATAAGAATATTGGCCTCTGAGATGTACCGGTAGGTAGTAGAGAGTAGAATTATAAAGCATTGAAAAGTGGATATACACAAGTAAAAGTAAAAGTACCTCAAAATGGTACTGTACAGTATGGGAGTAAATTAGCTTAGTTACTTTGCCCCACTGGGAACTTCCCATGACAGTGTTGGGTCAAGTGACATCGAAAGTTATGTTCAGGGTCAGCTGAATATCATGAGGGAGAAACGCAGCAACACAAAGAGCTGAGGGATACTAAAGAAAGCAGTCTAAAAATAAACTAAGCTTAAGATAAACAGTAAACACATACGCAAATAAACTAAGATAAACAGTAAACACATACGCAAATAAACTAAGATAAACAGTAAATACATAAGCATTTATCATCAACACATTTCTGAACATTTCTGTTGAAATAGAAATATGTGGATCTCATAACATTACATAGAAACAGTGTGGATCTCGGACATCATGTGACCATCCGGTGACATCATAGACTGGAAACCATACAAATCTGCTAGTGCAAAAAAAGAAAACTTCCCCCAAAGTTGTGGGGCACCAATCAGGAACCAGTATGCAAATACAGGGCGGGTTTATCACCAGATGCAATTTTTTTTATCTGCCGCTTGGATATGAAGGTTGCACGCACGCACGCACGCACGCACGCACGCACGCACGCACGCACGCACGCACGCACGCACGCACGCACGCACGCACGCACGCACACGCACGCACGCACACACACACACACACACACACAGATCCACGCTGTAAAAAGATACTGCATTTTGTGTCCTGTCTGTTTTTGATAACAATAATAAAGCGTAGCGTGTCCTTAATTAATTGGTGGTTCAGTATATTTTCAGCTGGTGCGTGGTGTTATGCCTGATTTGTGGGCCATTTTTCGGCGATGTTAGCAAATGTGACATTTGCTCGACCTTCCACGCAGAGAGAGAGAGAGATCTATGCCAGGCCCACGGATTTAACAACTTTCAACCTGGCTGGCACTGCTATTTTGAGCATGCCAATGATGAAAGGAAAATTCCTCCCCTCAAAAATGGCAAAGCTCACAAAACGACACGATGTGTGGTCTCGTGTTTAGCCAGATGATCAGAGATCTCTGCTTTGGGGGCCATGGTGGAACAGTCGGTAGTGCTGTGGCCTCACAGCTAGAAGGTCCTGGGTTCGATTCCCGCTGGGGGCGCTGTGTAATCGCACTAATCGGTTAGTAATCCTGGTCTCTAAACTACCTCCCCCTGGCCAGCTGGGGTGCCTGATGTAGGGGAAAGGAACTGGCTGGAATAACGTGCTCTTTCTACGCGCTATACGTCCGGCCGGGGAAACCCCCCTGTCAGGTGAAAAGAAGCAGCTTGGACTCCTCATGCATAGAAGGAAGCATTCTTCCTCCTCTGCCCCCAGGTTGGCAGAGGAAGCGTAGCACCCAGGATTACATTAGATCATTGACACTGGGGCCTTTCCACCAAAAGAACGTCGGTTCAGAACCAGTGCGGTTCAGAACCTTGGTGCTTTTTGCGAACCGGTCGCGAACCGGCTGCATTTCCACCAGATTGAACGGCCGGTTCATTTGGTGGCGCTATTGTACCTAAACACAAAATGTTTAAAAGTAGGAGGATCCGTCATACACGCAGACACCCCGAGGGCGTTGCACAACACAAGCCGATGTAAACAGTATCCACAAGGTTGTGATGTTACAGTAGGGTTACAAGTTATTACAACTATCAAGATACACCCTGCAAGCCTCAGCTGGATTCTGGATTGCGATGCATCCGAACGTTTGGATCGTTTCATGTTTGCGTTGGCAATTAATGAAAACGTATTTTTGTTCCCTGCATGCTTTCAAGCATAGAATATCTGCGAGCGTTCGTGCTGTTAACATTGACATTTATTTTTATCCAAAAAACCTGTATGGATCAACAGCTGGTTTGCAGGTCTATGTCCCAATGCCCCGTCGATGATGTCATAATAGGGAAAGGCATCAGCCTTTTATAGCTCTATATGATCATACCCCGCTCCACTTTTGGACAACTCTTTTGGCATCGCGGTAATCCGATTTTAGTTTATTTAGTTTATTGATTATTTGCTCTGCCGTTCGAGCGAACCCAGCTTTCGCCAACTCTTCTACCAATGCCGAATATAATTTGGCCTTTCTCTGGACTCTGGGTACTCTCCAACAGTCCAACTTCTCCTGAAACAGTCAGGAGATGCCCATACATACGGACAACAAACACTCATCAGACCATTGCACATTCTTTGAAGATAGATACATTATTTTGTTTTGCGGCATCATTTATCTGTTATGTTATGTTATGTTATGTTGCGTGTGTCTGCGTCCTCCCAAGTTCCAACCCACTGACACACCCACTTATATCGTCTCGGTTCACGAAGCGCTGCGTGCAATTACAAAGCTGAACCACCGCTTTGTGGTTCACATTGGGAACGAACGTTTATGGTTCGGAAACCAACTCATTTTCAGTGGAAACACTCTGAACTGGTTCAATATTTGGCGGGAAGAAAGAACCGAACCGGTTCAACCCCGGTGGAAAAGGGGCCTGGGTGAAAAGATGGGTTGCAAAATCGTGGGATAAAAGACAAATCTCTGCCTTCTGCTGCTTCTGGTGAACATCTTCTACAGTAAGGGCTGAAAACGGGTGGAAACAATTCAGTGATTTTGTGCAAAGACTTTACGGTAGAGATGTGCCAATACCATTTCTTCCTTCCCGAGTGGCGCGCTTGTAGGTTTGCTATTTTTGGCTCTCAAAGTGTGGTCCAGGGACTCTCTGGGTTCCTTTGAGGGGTTTCCAAATGGACCCTCACAGGTCTGTAACTCAGAGACCCCTTTTCCACCGGTTGGTTCCCAATGGGAACCAGTTCAGTTCTTTTTGGTTCTTAGTCCATGAGCCAGAGCTCCAAAATTGGTGGGAAAACTAGACCTATATTACATTGTTATATAGGTTCAATACAAGTAAATTAATACATGATAACCCTTCCACAGTAGTAGCTTTTTCATATTTTCGATTATGTTGCATACTTTCCTACATAATGCCTCATTTGCATATTAAAAATGTAAAATTTGTAATACAATAAATCATTGTCTTCGTGTAAGTACTCAATTGAGGAAGTTTCATGGTGATACAAATCTAATATAGGTATGGTTTTGCACATACAATTCATAATTAACGTTCTAAATTTGGAGCTCTGGCTCATGGACTAAAAACCAAAAAGAACTGAACCGGTTCCCATTGGGAACCAACTGGTGGAAAAGGGGCCAGAGTGTAACACATTGATCCAAATGGACCTGTACACTTTCAGTACACTCTCAGAACAATTAAAAGGTTTGAGAACCACTGAATTATTAATGGAATAAAATTCCATTAATAATCGTTAAAGTGCAGCTACAATTTAGTAAATAATAATTAAGTAAATAGTACAGTAAGTGTGTAAAACAGTAGTGCAACATCAACTGAAGCATTTAAAATGAAAACGTATTGATTAGTGCAAATGACATCATCATCGTGTGATGAATTACATGGTATCAGAATGGCATCATAGACTGACATACTCGCCGATAGCGATGCCAGCATTTTAGACCTTATTGACAGCTTTTCCCATACTGGTATTGGTATCGGAATAACTATACTTAACAGTTTGACGTCATAAAACGCTTTACCCGCTATTTAATCAAATATTCTACGCTGCCGAGATTGTTTTATTACCTTTAGAGCATACGCTGAAGTATTTGCAGCTTTCAACCACGAAGATCCGGCGAAAAATGGTCCGTCGGCTTGTTATGATCAGACGCACCGGTGGCCATGACAATGCGATACGAGACCACAGAGGAGAGCAAGTTGTAATTGTAGTCCACTTGCATTGGGCTCAATTTCCCTGAAGCCCTAGCAGCCCAGAGGTCGACTTGATTTCCGTTTTCGTCGTCATAACCTGACGGCCTCGTCACCAGGTCCCCGGATAAATCCGCTGTTTCTTTTTAGTTATTTTAAAACGGCGAATTAAACGCATTAAACAAATGTCGGGTATAGCGTTTTACGCGCGGTGGAACCCGGTGAAAAGCAGTAGACATACTGTAGTGTTGTTGGTCTTCTCCAGCGTCCAAGCCGATTCAATGAGTTGAGATTTCGCCCCCCGATGTGTCGGAGACCTCTGATCGACTGGCTACTAAAGACTACACCATGTGACGTGGTGTATGTAGAATGGCTAAATCAGGGCTTATAGGTACCGGTTAGAAGGTTTTACACATTGATCCAAGGTGATTGCCAGACTAAAAGCATGCTCCAATACCCATAACTAGGATTCCCTGTCCTCACATCTCACATTCTGTCCTTTTTTAATAGGTCACATACCAAAAGATAATTAAATGTAGAAGCATAAACATCAAAAAGGGTATCTTTGAAAGACAAAGAAAAGGTCCCGCACACTGTCAGACACTTGCCAAAATGTTGCTCTTTTATTAGGTCGATGTTTCGGTCGATTAGACCTTCATCATGACTAATGTCCTGATGAAGGTCTAATGGACCGAAACGTCGACCTAATAAAGACAAGAGCAACATTTTGGCAAGTGTCTGACAGTGTGCGGGACCTTTTCTTTGTCTTTCAAAGATACCCTTTTTAATATATGCCCTACGCACCTGTCACACCTAACTCCTGAGGTGTGCATCGGCCTTTTGCTAAAAAAAGAAACATAAACATCAACATGACACCACTCTAACTCTAATAACTGTGATATTAGCAGGTAGAAAAAATGCTTTGACCTCGTTTGTTTTACTGTACTAAAAGTTGTTTCCGCGGGCCTTTTCTAAGAAAAGCTCAGAGTTTTAGGATCGCTGATGCTGCAGTCCAGTTTGTACAAAGCGGGGTACAAAGTGTGATGCCATTGCAGCCGCTATTAAACTCAACAGAACGAAAACCCAGCGCGTCAGAGAGACAGAGTTTGCACTTGAAAAGCCTTGATGTTGTTGTAGCATTTCCTGGTAAATATCTTGAACGTAATTGGCTGAGTGCAGTGGCACTATACTGTCAAAGCCAATTCATTGTTCTCAGGAGCAAATGAAACATCATTTCTTCCATGGGGAATGACACAGGCAGCCCTCTGGGAGGAGTCTACGGGGTTAATGGCTATACAGCCTCATCATGAGAAACTGTCTGCTATATAAAATATGTATGGAAAATTGACCCAGCGGACGGACGGACGGACGTACGGACGGACGGGCGGGCGGGCAGGCAGACAAACATTTGTCATCCCGCATGCACTGGCGTGCGTACACGCACACTATTTTCACTATTAGTGATTTTTTTTAACCCATTTAGGCCTGACGTCGAAATTTAAAAAAAAAAGTTTTCTAAATCATGACAATTTTCGGAAAGATTTGAGGCACATTTTAACGATTTTTCAAAAATAGCAGACCTACAAGTTCATAGCGCGCTATGAGCTTGTAGATCTGCTATTTTTCAATAGCTAAATTATAACAACAATGTATGTAACAACCAAAAGGGGTTCCCGCTCAAAATGAGGTTAACTTTCATCCTAGTGTTTACCGTATAACACCATAGAAATCAAATTATAGTGCATTAGTAATTATGTTTTCTCTGAGCATTGCATGTCATAATTATTATAGCGTCCGGTTGGACTGTCACTGTGATGAATGTTTACCGTCCTGTGTCCTGACAGCAGTTTGAGCTGCTGGTTGCTGTTATTGTTGGATATGGGCCATGCATTGTATAGTCACATTATAGTGTGTTTTTTAAAATATCAAGGCGTCGTACGGGCCATGCATTGTACTGTACAGTGTGTATTTTCTGTTTCAGTGAAATTAAAGCTAACAGTATCTCAACGGCCGTGTTAGGCCGGCAATTACCGGTTCTGGCCATATTTGTTATGACAAAGAACAGAAAATATCATTCCCTCCGGACATCCTGGCCGGTAAAAAAAACAAAAAAAACATCACAGCATTTATTATTATCATCATCGCAATTCAGACAATTTCAAATCCTCTGTTCCACAATTATTTTTTGGAAAGGCGCGCCACATTACGCAAACATGAACCACCCGAATCTTTGTTTAATTTCGAAATTCATATTTATTTAAACGATAGACTCACCACTCTCTCTCTCTCTCTCTGTACCACAGTACTCCGGTGTGATTGGTTAAATAATAAATATCCTACAGTAAAGGGCATCCATCCTATTGTTCATCTTGCAGAGAAAGATCACATGAACCACATATGTTTTTTTCTTTTTTAAGAGTCTATAATCCATTATCAGGGTGGGTATATAGTAGGTGACACATGACGGAGCAGGCCTTGTGCGGGCCAGTGGATGTCAGGTCATGGGTCGATAATTGGATGTGCAGATCCAGTATGATGGAGAGGATAGGTCATCTGGTGGTCAGAAAAGCCAGATCAACTTGACAGGAAACAAGAAAAGTCATATTAGATCCAGTGTGTTACTGTGTATAGCCAGTGTGCCTTATGCACTTGCATGCGCTGACAATTTAGGCATTTAGCAGACGCTCGTATCCAGAGTGAGATAGTGAGGGGCGCGGCAGTTCCAGGGGGTCCCCAGCTAAATGTGTTAATACAGCATCACAATCATTTTAACCACTTTATACTTTTATAGATGTACAGATGTACATCTATAAACATGTGCAGATGTACAAGCTCACAGCATGTCACTTTGTGCCGCGCTGCGAGCTTGCACGTCTGCTATTTTCTAAATCTTTTTGAAACATATTGAATTTTTTGGGAAAATGTTGAACCATTTTTTTGTTTGTTTTAATATAAATCTTCTCTTCTGGATGTCCATTTTCAGATGGCCGAAACAACGCACCATATTGTGATATATATTTGTACGGTATAGTCTTGGGTTACTTAGTTAGTTGGGTTAATATATATATATTTTTTGTTGTTGTTTTTTTTAGGACAGAGGATTCTTCACCACAAAAGCACTGTCCTGGAGACTGTGGTGCTTATCAACCCGTCAGAAGAAGCAGTCAGCACTGAGGTAAAAAACAAAAAAAACTTTTTCTCAGATTTATCATTCTAGTAACATCTCTTTCCTCCATTGCTCTCCATTGTCAATCACAGGTCCTACAAGCATGCATTACAATGTGACTCATTATACTTGAAAAGAACGACGAGTTTGAAACAACTTAATCAGCAGATTATGCAGCCTTGGTAATACAAGCTGCTGGTTAGAGTGCCCGCTAGACGAATAATGAAGAAATGTGAAAGATTAGAAGCTCTGAAGAACACAGACTGCAGCCGTACTGGACATCATTTCCTGTGCACGCTGCCAGATGCCCACATTTCTTATCGCATATTGTCAATATTTGATTTGTGCATATTTATATAAGAATTGGCCAATGGGAGGGTAGACGAGGGCCAGCGGACCGTCACTATGACGCAGAGATAACCCCCGTCGTCACATGCCCATATACAGTATAGGCAATAGGCATTAACCCATTTAGGCCTGACGTCGAAATTTAAAAAAGGTCCTCTAAATCATGACAGTTTTCTGAAATACCAATGTTTCTATATCAGTGGTGCTCGATATTTCATGTCAAGAACCCCAAAAATCTGTATTTGGCAACCCCCATCTGAAAATATGTTGTTCCAGGGACGCCCCAGAAGCAAAGATATGAGTTAAAAATGTTCGCTCTGAAAGAATATATATTCAAAGATTTGAGGCACATTTTCACGATTTTTCAAAAATAGCAGACCTACAAGCTCGTAGCGCGCCACTCGGTGGCGTGCTATGAGCTTGTAGATCTGCTATTTTTCAACAGCTAAAGCATAACATAATGCTTAAAACACCAAAAGGGGTTCCCGCCCAAAATGGGTTAAAAGACATCGGGGATGTCCATCCGTATTATGTTTATAAAAGGGAAAAGGAATGACAAATATAGAGCTCTCCATACAATTACATGTAATAATACATGTATACAATATGTATACAATAATATCCCCATATTATTGGTCGGATCGGTGGCTGCATGCGGCATACAAGTGTACGCGTCCGGAAAGGTCCGGACAGGTCTTGTGAATTCATAATCTCAGATGCTGTCGTCCCTCCATATTGATGATGTCAAGACTGCAATATGATGTCATCAGCATGAGAGATCCACAAGGAAACTGTGACGTTATTAAATAGACACCCTCTTGTCTTGTAACTAAGAACATTTACTTAACTACTGTACTTAAGTACAATTTTGAGGTATTTGTACTTGAGTACTTGAGTAATTGCAATTTCCAATACTTTTACTTGTACTCCACTACATCTCAAGAGGCAAATATCGCACTTTTATACTCCACTACAATTATTTGAAACCTTTAGTTGAGCGATTGGGGTGGGGTTACATTTTCTGTGTTATCCCATTGAGACCTGGAACGCATCCATGTCACGTTAGCGTTTAACCACATTAACCATTAACCCATTTTGGGGCGGGAACCCCTTTTGGTGTTTTAAACATTGTTATAATTTAGCTATTGAAAAATAGCAGATCTACAAGCTCATAGCGCGCCACCGAGTGGCGCGCTATGAACTTGTAGGTCTGCTATTTTTGAAAAATCGTTAAAATGTGCCTCAAATCTTTCCGAAAATTGTCACGATTTAGAAAAAATAAAAAAATAATAATTTCGACGTCAGGCCTGAATGGGTTATACCCGTCCGTGCCTGTCTGCTTTTACACCAACCCAGCTGCATCTGCGGTCAAGCTGTGCATTCATATCACCTCCCAGCCGCTGCGGGTTTGACCTGGCCAGCAGCCCGGAACAGATAGATGACATTGAAGTGGAAGAAATGCTGGGACTCACTGGGAGATGCTGAACACCAGCAATAGAGGGCGAGAGAGAGAGAGAGAGAGAGAGAGAGAGAAGAAAGAAAAGGGTTTAGAGGGGATGGAGTGACTCAGCTAATTAACTAATGGACTTGACTGAAATTTATGTGGTGATATTTTAACCCATTTAGGCCTGACGTCGAAATTTAAAAAAAAATCTTCTAAATCCTCCAGTTTTCTGAAATAAATATTTTCACGATTTTTTGTGAAATAGCAGACCTACAAGCGCGCTATGAGCTTGTAGATCTGCTATTTTTCAATAGCTAAATTATAACATAATGTTTAAAACACCAAAAGGGGTTCCCGCCCCAAAATGGGTTTTAAATGCATATTTAACGCCAAACGGGACCCTAATCCAATAACGATTTGGCTTCTCGGGATTTCTTGAGGCAAGTCTGCGATGTCTGTCAGACTATAACGTATAACGTATGCCTCCAAGGTTTCAGCCTGTTCCGACCGCCATTCACCTCCGATACATAGAATTCATGTAGGATATTTTAAAAATATATATATGTAGCACCCCGGTACCGTCTTAAAGGGAATAACGGGGTGTTTGAGTTCGTTAACTTAACCTCTGTATAACCCTGTATTTATAGAATAAACCACAAGGCTGAATAACTTGACTTTAACTGCAAACTAGCAGATCTACAAGCTCAGTATACCTATTTTAAAGAAATATACCAGACCACACTTTAAATGTAAATCAGATTTACTGATAGGGTTAATAAAGTTATTTGCTTTTACAAATGCGTTTAACCCCTTTTTAAAGTGGTAAAGAAAATAATAACAACATGAAACATACAATACAGTAGACATACAATACAATACAAAACAAGAATGGTAAACCCTTTTTAGAATGAACCAACACTAGGCCTTGTAGGCCTTGTAAAATAACCAACTAGGCACAAGCCTTTAAACCAGTGAAACCAAATAAACTCTACCTAATGTAGAGTCCCTTAATTAGCTTCAATAAAACCAAACACTCTTGACTTGGCTTAAAATAAAATATCAAAACCCTAATACATTAAACACACAGTGGGCCCACACTCATACACACGCGCGCACACACAAACCAAAAGTTGCAGGCCTGATCGTGGTGATGGTGGGGTGCTGATGATTTAATCCTCCTCAGTCCTTGTTGATGTTGAGCAAAAGTCCTACTCACAGTTCTTTGTCAGATCTGTAGAACAGTTTGTGAGGTGGTGAGATGTGATGAAGCCGAGCAGACTGCAGGAACGTCGAATCCTCGTCAGGAACACACTCCAAAACACAGTCTCTTAGAATGAGCCAAAGTCTCCTCTTGTTGAGAAACTACACGCTTTCTTCACTCAGTCCAAGCACATGTTACTTTACCACTCACTTAAGACTTTTTATAACTCACTCAAACAAAACAGACACAAGAATCATGCACTGTGCATCAAACTATCAGAGAAAACTTCCACTTCACTTCTGTGTCATGTCAACCTGTGTCAGGTCATACACACTCTGGTGAAACTGTCCAGTAAAGTTCCACTCACTCAATATTCTCTCTCCTCCCCACTTCACCCAATTGAGAAACCCCCAATCAGAACACATCACATGATCACACACCAATCAGAATGAAGAACTCCAGTACCTGGTTAACTGTCTCATTTACTCTTGGCTCAGTAAACTCATTAACCCTGGAACACACCTGTTTAACATTGCACCTCGTTATTGGGTTTTTACCACAGTCTCTCCTGTGCATTTTACCCTTTAACTGCTATGAACGGCATGCATCGTTTTACACATAAGTCTTGTACTAAAACCTATTTATTTAGAGATCTATTTATAACAGACAACTTTTTATTAAAGGCATACATTTTTAACTTAGTCAACTGTTTTAGAATGACTTGTACTATGTATTAAAATATAAGAATAAGGCTAAGGGCATGAAATAACCACTGGGCTACACCCTCCCCCTTCTTAGATTTTGATGTCCTCATCAAATGACATGGCATTAGACTATTTGCAGCTTCTTCCTCCTTGTAGTACAATCGGGACATCTGGCCATGGGATGACACCACACAGTGTTACATAAACGGTCTGGATCCAAGTTGGTACTGCACTGTACTAGCGCTCCTTTACTCAGTATGGACCAGGATTGAGTGGAAGGTTGTCCCAACTCATCATAAGTGAACCGATCAACTGGTCTCCGCTCCCTCCGTGGGAGTCTCTGTGGGGACTCTTCAGTGTCAACAGTTAACTGAGGGTTATCAATTCCTTCTCCCTTTTCTAGACCTTTGTCCTCCACAGGGTCTAAGGGGACTGCATCATCTGCAGGTTCCACTTCAGCGACGGCAGGTTCCATAGCCCTCGCATCTTCCATATCCTCATCAAGAGGAAGTGAAACTTGAGACTCATCAATTATGGGATGTACTTCCTGAACAGGGTGTTCGGGTAGTGTAAAAGACTCATTCCCTGTCTCATGGTCTCCATCCATAACTCTTCGTTGAGACATGTCCATGTCTTCATCCTCCGAGTCTGACAATGTCAAATCTGGTAATCTTTCATCACTTTGTGCTGTCTGGGTCACTGTCTGCTTGTCTTGTGACCTTGTCACAGCCTTTGGAGCAGGCTCCGGTTCATCAGTGTCGACTGGTAGTCGAACCAAGTATCCAATTGGCAGCAGGTGATTCCGGTGGACCGTTTTCACCTTTCCAGTTCCTCTTTCCGGCTTAATTGTATAAACTGGTAGATTCGGCATCTTACTGACCACTACATAAGGCACAGATCTCCACTTATCCTGCAACTTGTGTTTGCCAGTTAATCCAAAGTTTCGGAGCAAAACTCTATCTCCTTCTTCCAACACTTGATCTCGTACTCTTTTATCATGTGCTCTTTTGTTCTTCTGATGGTTCCTGCCTGCAGCTTCTGAGGCCAACTGGTATGCGTTGCGTAGGTCAGATCTCAACTTAGCTACATACTGGTGGTACTGAACGTCTGCATCCCCATCAGGAGAAACGCCAAAACAGAGGTCAACAGGCAACCTTGCTTCGCGTCCAAACATTAAAGCATAGGGCGAGTATCCTGTGGCTTCATTCCTGGTGCTGTTATAAGCATGCACCATTTGGCTTATGTGCTGACTCCATTTCTGTTTCCGTTTGGGATCCATAGTCCCCAGCATGGAGAGGAGGGTACGGTTGAACCTCTCTGGCTGAGGGTCTCCCTGGGGGTGGTAAGGAGTCGTTCGTGATTTCCTGATCCCCAACATTCCCAGTAGCTCTTTGATTAGTTGGCTTTCAAAATCACGGCCCTGGTCAGAATGTATCCTGGCGGGAAGACCATAATGGATGAAGTATTTCTCACAGAGAATCTTGGCTACCGTTGTGGCCTTCTGGTCTTTCGAGGGAAATGCTTGCGCATAGCGCGTGAAATGATCAGTCACTACTAATATGCTTGACATGCCCTGGGAATCTGGCTCAAGTGAAAGAAAATCAATGCATACCAGGTCAAGTGGTCCTTTGCTGGTGATTTGCTCCAAGGGTGCAGCACGCTGGGGAACAGTCTTGCGTGCTATGCATCGGCCGCAATTCTTGATGTACTGATCAATCTCATTAGCCATCTTAGGCCAGTAAAATCTTTGTCTAAGCAGCTCTGTGGTTTTCTCCACTCCTAGATGTCCAGACTCATCATGCAAGGATGCTAGTACTGCTGGTATGTACTCCTTTGGTAGTACAAGCTGTTGCAGTTCTTGTCCAGATTGATTCTTTATCACTCTGTGGAGTAGGTCTCCCCTGATCCGCAGCTTTCGGCCTTCTCTCCGTAACAATGTTACGTCTGGGCCACCACCCTTGACGGAACTCAACATCTGTCCATCTCTGACAGCTTGTTTTACAGGTGAGATGAGCGAGTCTCGGTCTTGGGCTTTGATTAAATCTCGCTTACTAAGCTGCTCGAGACAACCAATCTGCAGGAGTGTTGGGCAAGCGTAGCATTCAGGGATGGCATCTGGATCAACACCTAGCTGTTCTGCACAGTAGGGGAAAACATCAGACAACTCTTGACAATGAATGGGTTTGCATAGTGCATGTATGCCATCTGGGGGAATCTCAATCCACTCTGCTCTTTCATCTTTCCTTGACAACAAGTCAGCATCGATGTTATTCCGACCCGGCCGATACTGGATGTGAAAGTTGTAGGTAGCAAGGGCTGCTAACCATCGATGACCAGTCGCGTTTAACTTGGCTGTTGTCAATACATATGTAAGAGGGTTGTTGTCAGTTCTCACTGTAAACCGAGCTCCGTAGAGGTAGTCGTGGAACTTATCAACAACTGCCCATTTCATTGCTAGAAATTCTAACTGATGAACTGGGTAGTGCTGTTCTGAAGTGCTGAGCTTCCGGCTGGCAAAGGCAACGGGTCTCAGACCCTCAGGGTACTCCTGGTTGAGGACTGCGCCTAGCCCGTTGAGGCTCGCATCAACATGGAGAATGTACGGTTTGGTGGGGTCTGCGAAGGCCAACACTGGTGCATTCGTGAGACAGTATATAATCTTCTGGAAGGCATCAGTGCATGACTGATCCCACCGTACTCCGAAGGGCTCTGATTCCTTGTAGTATGACTTCTCTTTGGATCTTTTAGTCTTGTTACTTCTCTGAGCTGGGGGATACCCCTTGGTGAGCTCTGTCAGAGGTCTCACGACAGAAGAGTAACCTGCGATAAAACGCCGGTAGTACCCACAGAATCCTAGGAAGGAACGCAGGGACTTGAGATCTGTGGGTCGCTTCCAGTTAGCTACCGCTTCCACCTTGGCTGGATCTGTGGCAATGCCATGTTCTGAGACGATGTGTCCCACATACTTCACTTGTGGCCTGCAGAACTGGCACTTGTCGATCGACAGCTTCAGACCACATTCTTCAAGTCGGTCGAGGACCTTAAGAAGACGATCCTCGTGTTCCTCTAAGGTCTTCCCGAACACAATTAAATCGTCAAGGTACACTATGACCTCTAGGAGGTGCATGTCTCCAACAGCCTTTTCCATAAGCCGCTGGAATGTCGCAGGGGCTCCTGTGATTCCTTGTGGCATTCGTTCGAATTGAAAAAATCCTAGAGGACAAATAAAGGCTGTTTTTTCTTTATCCTCTTCGGCCATGGGGATCTGATAGTATCCACTGCGTAAATCGAGGACAGAGAACCATCGGCTGCCAGTCAGGCAATCCAAGGCGTCATCTATGCGTGGTACAGCATACTGATCTGGTATGGTTCTGGTGTTCAGTGTCCGGTAATCAATGCACATGCGCACACTCCCATTCTTCTTCCTGGCTATAACTATGGGTGAGGCATATGGACTACGAGACTCTTTTATGATCCCGGCAGCCAACAATCCCTGGATATGGCGCCGAAGGTCGTCCACATCTGCGGGTGCGATGCGACGAGATCTCTCACGGAAAGGCTTGGTATTAGTGAGTCGAATATGGTGTTCTACTCCCTTAGCGAGGCCCACATCCCATTCCTCAAGTGAGAAGACATTGGCTCGTTCCGACAATTTCTTGGAGAGTCTGTCCCTCCATCCATTAGGAATTGGGGAGTCCCCAAAATCAAACAACTGTGGGTCAATGGTTGGTGTTGATTCCAAACCATTTTTCTGAGTCACCGTAACAGTGTCAGGGACATACAGATGAGCTATCACAGTGCCAGGGGTAATAGTGATCTCTTTCAATGACTCATTGCTTAGCAGCACTGAAAAGTTATTCTTGTTTAGGGCGGAGGAGAACAATACTGTAGGCTGTATGAATACACCTGCGGGGAGCTCTAGGTCAGCAGGCTCTTCTGTCAGAAGGATATTGTTTCCTAGTGGCTGTTTCTCTTCCACTTTGCAGCTGGCAATTCGCTTACTGTTGGGAGGAATAATGAGGTCTCCAGGACCCATCCACTTGACTTCCGCCACGACACCATCCAAGGTCTGCTCTGCTGTGGGTTTCAATTGCGGCTTCACTCTTGGTTCAACAGTGCACACCTGTATGACTGGTGTTTTTCCAGCCAATTGTCTGACCTTTCTGGCATTAGTGCCAACAAGGATGGGAATTCTGTCAGAGCAGCGAGGATCCGGGCACACAAGCGCAAGGAGGGTTATGACCTGGTGGTCTCCAGGGAACTCCACCTCAACTTCTATGTAGCCTTTGTATGGGTAGCTTTCTGCAGAATCGCTGAGACCCCAAATGGCCAACCCACCAACAGGATGAAGAGGCACATTCTTCAGGTGTTCGGAATACCAGCTGTCAAAGATGATAGTTACTTGTGACCCGCTATCCAAAAGGGCATCACAATCGGTTCCATTAACCTTGACTGAGGTAGTGGAGGGTGGTCCTATCAGTCCGTCCGGAATGCAATGGGCTTGCATGATCTTCACAGCACTTTTATGCGCAAAAGCATTGTGCCCAGTCTCCTCAGAACTGGTGTCTGGTTCTCTCGGTTGGCGTTTTGCGCCACGCTGAGCACGAATCAGTTTTTGTATCACCTTCTGAGGGTTCTCAGGAGCGGTGCATCGGGTAGCAATGTGCCCATCTTCTCCACATCTGTAGCAGAAATAACCATCTGATGATGTAGATGTGGAGGAACGCACTCCCTTAGTAGAGTGAGAGTGAGGCTCTTTGTTAGGTGTTTGTCCTTTGAAAGCTGGAGTGGGTCTCACAGACATTACTTTCATCTGTTTCTGCAACTTCCTCATTTCCTTTTTCAGTGCTTTCACATCCTGGCTGTCGGTGTCCTCAACGTCATCAGTCACAGACGCTGATTCTGAAACACTTGTAGCTTGAACTGTGGCGTGGACTGGCTGTGTACCTGTCAGCTGGGAAACCTGTGACTTCAATTCTCGTATTTCAGCTCTCAGGTCTTGCAGCGGTGATGCTGGTGACGGCTTGTCACTTTTGATGCCAACATTCTTCACTGTGGCGTTCAACTTGCGTCTCGCAGACTCATAGTCTTCTTCCGCTCGAATTTCACTCAGCAGCTCTAGAAAAGTAGGCGGAGTATCTTTCCGTTCTCTTAGTCGGAGATTAAGCATCATTATGTCAGACTCTGTAGCACCTTTAATGAGCTGTTCCAGGCGAGCTTTGCCCACTGAGACAAGTGGCATGCCTCCTTTCTGCACAACTTTATTCAGGGCTCTTTCCATTCTTCTGAGGAAATCTGACATCTTTTCTCCAGGGTGCTGGCTTAGCATCCTGAAAGTGAAATACAACTCCTCTCCGGACTCCGATGTCCCGAATGTGTTTTCTATGGCTTCCAGGTATTCTTGGGAAGAGGCATAAGGGTTTGTAGATCTCACTGCATTGATGATCTCCAAAGCAGGTCCTTTCAAACTTTCTGCAATTCTCATTTTCTTTTCTCTGTCAGGGCGATCGCTTTCCTCCACCATGAGGCGTGCTTGCTCTATCCAGTTATCCAAGTGTTCCTCTCCGACCGGGGTTGGAACGACTCCAGAGAACGTTCTCAGTCGTCTGAACACATTTTCACTGGAAGGTTTTGCAGTTTTTGCCATCAAGTCTCCGACGGCTCTGATTATGGCCTCTGGGGAACTGGCGTGGAGTGTGGGGTCAACTTTTGCCCCTTCTTCATCTCCAGTTGAAAGTCTCCAAGGCATCGTTCTGCCCTCAGGCTGCACATTCGGGGGTAAGACTTTAGGATCCACCTTTTCACGGCATTCGCATAAGACTGTCAGACACTGCGTTTCAGGATTGTAAGTGCGTCCCCTTACTTTCACCCGACCCAGTGCTTTGACAGTTTCCAGTGTTTGTATGATGAAGTCCACTTCAGTGTCTTCTGGTACATCATGCACTAACAGAGCACGTTCAGGGTCTATCATTTCTCCCTTGCACCAGTTTAGGAAGGTAGCCATGTTGTTGGGGTTTTGACAACTGCTACTTTTAGAACTAAAATAAGCTAAGGGGTTGTTTTTGTTTTTTTTAGATATGAGCTTGTAGTCTAAATTATTGCCTAGTTAAACTGTTTACTAGTTGTTGTTGTTGATTTCATCTCAGCAGTGCCTCCATTTTATGTAGCACCCCGGTACCGTCTTAAAGGGAATAACGGGGTGTTTGAGTTCGTTAACTTAACCTCTGTATAACCCTGTATTTATAGAATAAACCACAAGGCTGAATAACTTGACTTTAACTGCAAACTAGCAGATCTACAAGCTCAGTATACCTATTTTAAAGAAATATACCAGACCACACTTTAAATGTAAATCAGATTTACTGATAGGGTTAATAAAGTTATTTGCTTTTACAAATGCGTTTAACCCCTTTTTAAAGTGGTAAAGAAAATAATAACAACATGAAACATACAATACAGTAGACATACAATACAATACAAAACAAGAATGGTAAACCCTTTTTAGAATGAACCAACACTAGGCCTTGTAGGCCTTGTAAAATAACCAACTAGGCACAAGCCTTTAAACCAGTGAAACCAAATAAACTCTACCTAATGTAGAGTCCCTTAATTAGCTTCAATAAAACCAAACACTCTTGACTTGGCTTAAAATAAAATATCAAAACCCTAATACATTAAACACACAGTGGGCCCACACTCATACACACGCGCGCACACACAAACCAAAAGTTGCAGGCCTGATCGTGGTGATGGTGGGGTGCTGATGATTTAATCCTCCTCAGTCCTTGTTGATGTTGAGCAAAAGTCCTACTCACAGTTCTTTGTCAGATCTGTAGAACAGTTTGTGAGGTGGTGAGATGTGATGAAGCCGAGCAGACTGCAGGAACGTCGAATCCTCGTCAGGAACACACTCCAAAACACAGTCTCTTAGAATGAGCCAAAGTCTCCTCTTGTTGAGAAACTACACGCTTTCTTCACTCAGTCCAAGCACATGTTACTTTACCACTCACTTAAGACTTTTTATAACTCACTCAAACAAAACAGACACAAGAATCATGCACTGTGCATCAAACTATCAGAGAAAACTTCCACTTCACTTCTGTGTCATGTCAACCTGTGTCAGGTCATACACACTCTGGTGAAACTGTCCAGTAAAGTTCCACTCACTCAATATTCTCTCTCCTCCCCACTTCACCCAATTGAGAAACCCCCAATCAGAACACATCACATGATCACACACCAATCAGAATGAAGAACTCCAGTACCTGGTTAACTGTCTCATTTACTCTTGGCTCAGTAAACTCATTAACCCTGGAACACACCTGTTTAACATTGCACCTCGTTATTGGGTTTTTACCACAGTCTCTCCTGTGCATTTTACCCTTTAACTGCTATGAACGGCATGCATCGTTTTACACATAAGTCTTGTACTAAAACCTATTTATTTAGAGATCTATTTATAACAGACAACTTTTTATTAAAGGCATACATTTTTAACTTAGTCAACTGTTTTAGAATGACTTGTACTATGTATTAAAATATAAGAATAAGGCTAAGGGCATGAAATAACCACTGGGCTACATATATAAAGAAATATGTGGGAAAACAATGCATGAAGGTACTCCCTTGGCCTACTGACAGTATGCACACGACATTTGGCACTGATTGGTCCAGTAGTTAAAACACTGTAAAAAAATAACTCTTTTACCGCTGAGCTCGCCATTTGACACCCTTCTGCTCGAAATGCCCTCCAGGCAGTCCTGGAGTACATCATTCAGCCACGAGACGGTGGTGTTGGTGGTAAACGAGTTCTGCTAAGAAGGAAAAAAAGACACACAAGGGAGAAAATGAGATCCCCTGTGTCTTATTGTCTCATGTCTTATTGTCCTGAACTGTTGTTCTCTTTTTAATTTCAAGGCTCGTTTGATGATCTCAGACACTGCCAGACACAAGCTGCTGGTCCTCTCTGGACAATGCTTTGAAAACACAGGGGAGCTCATTCTTCAGTCTGGATCCTTTTCTTTCTTCAACTTCATAGATATTTTCACTGACCAAGAGGTGAGTCGTGATTTCTTGTTCCTATTATTTTTTTTAATTGTCTGTCAATGAAAACGGGCAATCTACAATCTCACAGCACGTTGCGATGTGACGCAGTGTGAGCATTGAATTGCATTGAATATTCGACATATTCTTTATTGTTACCCATCGTCAGATGTTGACATATTATTCATTCATTACATTCTGTCACTGGTTGCTGTGTTTTGCCATTAAATACAAACTTGACATAGCATTTTCCCCCATTCCTAGATTGGCGAATTGCTCAGCACCATTCATCCAGCGAACAAGGCCAATCTTACCCTCTCCTGCCCCGAACAAGGCGACTGGAAAAACTCCAACTTGGACAAACACAACCTGCAGGACTTCATCAACATGAAACTTAACTCCACTCTCATACTCCCGGAAATGGAGGGCCTCTCTGAGTTTACAGAGTACCTATCGGAATCGGTGGAGATCCCATCTCCATTTGACATGCTAGAACCGCCCACCTCAGGCGGTTTTCTGAAGCTGTCAAAGCCATGCTGCTATATCTTCCCCGGTGGCCGCGGTGACTCCGCTCTCTTTGCGGTGAACGGGTTCAACATGCTGATTAACGGCGGCTCGGACAGGAAATCGTGCTTCTGGAAGCTGGTGAGACACCTGGACCGGGTGGATTCCATCCTCTTGACCCACATCGGCGACGACAACCTGCCAGGCATCAACAGCATGTTGCTGAGAAAGATTGCGGAGATGGAGGAAGAGCAGTCGCAGGGCTCCCAGGGCAACGGTGACTGGGTGAAGAACCAGATTTCTCCAGACATTGGCGTCGTGTTTGTGAACCTCCCGGAGAGCCTGAGTAGCCCCGACGCTAACTACAGGGTGCGGAGGAATGTGGAGGAGGCGGCGTTCACGCAGCAGTTCCTCACCAAGCTAAATCTAAGGATAGAGTCTTTGCACAGACCCGTTGGAAACACGATAGAGCCCATCATACTCTTCCAGAAAATGGGCGTAGGGAAACTAGAGATGTACGTGCTTAATCCCTCAAAGAACAGCAAGGAGCTGCAGCACTTTATGAAACAGTGGACGGGCAGTGACAAAGACAAAGCCTCCATTCTGTTGCCAAATGGAAAAGAATCAGAGTTCCCCGTCTCGTTCTTGGCGTCCATCTCCTCTCTCATTGTGTGGCACCCTGCGAACCCCTCAGAGAAGGTAGTGCGTGTTCTCTTTCCTGGAAACGCCACACAACATCACGTCCTTGACGGTTTAGAGAAACTAAAGCACCTGGACTTCTTGAAGCAGCCCGTTGTCACTCTAAAGTCAATGTCTCCTAATATGGCGCCGGCCCCGGCAGGCCTTAAGCAGGCTAAGCTGAGACAGAGAACAGACAGCAAGGAGAGCATCAAGTCTACCCCCAAGGCGTCGCCGAGCAAAAGTTTAAGAAAGGAATCAAAGGAGGAAGTCCCGGAAAAGGCAAAGACGGATGCGGAATTATCCCAAGAAAAAACTCAAAAGGCAGAGAAAAAAGAAAAGGCCCCAATTAAAAAGGCAAAGGCGCCCGAGAAAGAAAGCAAGACGAAAGTAGAGCAAGCTTCACAAAATGAGACTCCGGAGAAAAAGAAGTCTGACATCAAACCCAAGATTCTAAAGGACAATGTTACTAAGAAGGAACCCAAAAAAGCTGTGGAGAAGAAAAATGAAGTAACAAAGAAAGACGAAAAGCTTACACCCAAAAAGGAAAGCAAAAAGGATGAGAAAGTTAAGAAAGAAGACATTAAAAAGGATATCAAAAGAGATGTCAAAAGAGACTCTCCGATGAAGGAAAGGAAGGAAGAGAAGAAAGAAGTGAAAAAAACCTCTAAAGACATCAAAAAGACTGTTGGAGAGGAAAGGAAAATGGCACCAAAACCAAAGCCTTTGAAAAAGGATGATGCCTCAAAAAAAGATACTGGAAGTCCCTCGAAATTAAGAGAAAAGGGCAAGTCAAAATCAACAAAGAAGGACACAAAGGTGAATGACATTAAATTGGCAGCCGGCGCAAGTGCTGTAGCAGGTGCTGTTGCAGGAGCTGTTGCTGTGGCTCTAGAAGCAGAGCGATCTCTCATGTCCTCACCAGAAGATCTCACCAAGGACTTTGAGGAGCTCAGGGCTGAGGAGTTTGTGGAGGATGAGGCCACAGTGCAGCAAAGCCCACAGCAAGACACCGAGATGATCAGTTGTGAGGAAATAATGCAGACCAAAGGGTCACCCGAGGCGGGGGAGTCCGTGGACGAGGGAATAACAACCACAGAGGCTGAAGGAGAAGGCGAGGAGACTCCTGATGAACCAGAGAATAAGGCAAAACTGAGTGGAAGTGGAAGTGAAAGGTTTGAGGATGAGGGCACCGGACTGGAAGAGACATTGGAGGGAGGCGATTATGAAGAAAAGGGAGAGACGGAAGAGGTTTATGAGCCACAGAAGGCAAAGGGAGAGTCAGAAGAGGTTTATGAGATGCATAAAATAGGTGCAGATAAAGAGGAAGTACAAGAAGAAGAAGAAGAAGAAGCAGGTGCAGACATTGACGACAAGGCTAATGAACACACAGCTGATAAGCACATTAATGAAAGGGAGATAGAGAAGAATGCTCTGAGTGTATCGACCCCAGTGAAAGTGTCCTCGCCTGTTTCTCCAGCTGCATCCATTCACGATGAAATGTTCCCCGTCGCCTTCGAGAGTGAAACCGCCTCGGATGACGAGAATCGCGATGAGCCACCCGAAGAGTTCACCGCCACCTCCGGACACACCCAATCCACCATGGAGATCTCCAGTGTGCCTACAGCGATGGATGAGATGTTGACTCCCAAGGACATCAGTGACGAAACCACCAACGATGACACCGACTCCCCTTCCCAGGACCTTGTCAGGGAGTTTGACATGAGGAGGCGTCTCTCTCCACTCCAGGACGGTCCTGAGTCGGACCACTCAAAGAGTGCTCTCACAGACGGCGGGGACTACCAGCACTCCGCTTCGACAATATCTCCCCCTCCGTCACTAGAGGAGGATAAACTCTGCAAGGAGTTTCCCCCAGGGCCAGGCGAGACAGTGGGGGACTTGGAGTTCGATCAGGAGACATGCAAAACAAATGTCCATGACACAGCCAGACTCGGCACCTTTTCCACCGCGGCACCCCTTATTCGTTCTCCCTCAGGAGATCACAAGAGGACTTTTGAGGCTCCGTCACTTTTTGCTGCACCAATAGAATTGTGTACAACAATGGCAGGAGCAGCCATGGGATCAGCGGAGTCCCCCCACAGCCCAATTGACAGGGCATTAGACGGGGGAAACTCGCCTCAATCCTCTGGTCACACACCCTACTATCAATCCCCAGTGGAAGAGAAAGCTGGGGCTATGCCATCTGTGACGGAGGGAAATGCTGAAGGTCCCACCATTGTAGAGGTCACAAGTGATAAAGAGGAGTCTTCAAGCAGAGTGAGCCCGGTAGATGGTCCTGCCGCCCCTAGGGTGAAGATGGGGTCCCCTCCCAAAAGCCCCACTGTACCTTGTTCAGAATCTCCAACAAAGAAAGAAGGGTCACCTTTTGATTCAGATCACAAGACAAATGGAGAAAACGGTAATTTGGTGTTGTCCTCTGCATCAGTAACAAAGCATGAACAAGACACAAATCCTTTTGCCGGTTTCAAAGAAGAAAGCAAAATGTCAATATCAGAGGGCACCACATCCGACAAGTCAGGCACCCCATTGGAGGAGGCAGTAGCAGAGGACACATTCTCACATTTAGCTTCAGCATCGACTGCCTCTCTAGCTACCAACTCCTACCCGGAGCCCGCAACAGACTCCCGTTCCCTACATGCCGAGGTGGGCTCTCCTCACTCAACAGAGGTGGATGACTCCTTTTCCGTCTCTGTGGCTCAGACTCCAACCACCTTCCATGAGGTTGAGGGGTCCCCATCCAAAGAGGACAGCCCCAGGCCCATGTCCATCTCCCCAGATATCTCGCCAAAGACAAAAACCAGGCCAGAGAGCCAGGACACAAAATCCCCAGAGCAATCAACCATGTCCCTCGAGTTTGGCCAAGACCAGTCCTCTGACCATTCCTTGGCTCTTGACTTTAGTAAGCAGTCACCAGAGCACCCGTCTTTGGGAGCCAGCATACGTGCTACTGAGAATGGCCCCACCGAGGTGGACTACAGCCCCTCGGATGGAAGTGAAATGAAAACACCACCTGCCCAACATAGTTCAATCCTATTTAAAGACAGTGACTCAGGCCGTGCAGCCTCTGCATCTCCTTCCGATGGATCTCAGTCCACTCCTTCTGTTACCACGCCCTGCCACATGGCAGGGATGTCACCAGGAGCAGCACAGCAGGCAGAGAAGTCTCCAGTCACACCAAAAATGGCCTCCATTACCCACTCTCCTGTCTCCGCTGACTCATCGCCAGTGGCAGGAGGTCCCCGAGCTAAAACCGAAGCAAGCCCAACCTTGTTGTCTGTGGAGGATAATTCAAATAAACTTGGCACACGGCAGAGATACGATAAGGGAGAGGCACTATCCCCAGCGCGGGAGACTAATCCTTTTAAATGTGAGGGTTCTATTCAGTCCAAATCCCCTACCGGCCATAATATTCCATCCCCATCATATCTGCCTCTCTGCTCCAATCTATCAGACTCCAGGTATCCCGATTCATCCAAGAAAAGCCCCTCTCCCCAGTCTAGGACGGATGTGGACCTCTGTCTGGTCACCTCATGTGAGTACCGTCACCCTAAAACAGAGCTCTCACCGTCTTTCATCAACCCCAGCCCACTCGAGTACTTCATGAACGCGGAGAATCCTTTGGACGAAGAGAAGCTTCTGACCAAGTCCGGAGGAGGACCCCCGCCTCCCGGGGGCAAGCTGCCCGCCAAGCAGTGTGACGAGACACCGCCCACCTCCATCAGCGAGTCTGCACCCTCCCAAACGGACTCCGACGTACCCCCGGGGACAGAGGAGTGTCCCTCCATCACCGCCGACGCCAACATCGACTCCGAGGACGACTCGGAGACCCTTCCCACGGACAGAACCCTGACCTACAGGCATCCGGATCCTCCTCCCATGGCGGCCAGGGACCCCACTCCGTCTTCAGCCCAGCCCGACACCTGCATGGTGGACCCGGAGGCCCTGAAGGCAGAGGAAAAGAACCAGGACGCCAAAGCGGACGGCGCGGAGAAGCCCAAGAAGAAGAAGCTCACCAAGAAGGCCTCCTCGCCGGCCAGAAAGGGGGGACTGTCCAAAGTCAAGGATTTGAAAACCGCCTCCCCGAAGAAGAGTGTGGGAGAAGGGAAAGACGCAAAGAATGCGACCAATACCTCTGCCTCCAGGGGTGTGAAAAGTGCCACTTCGGGTGAGCTTTTACATGCACATAATTATGATAATAGAAATACATTAAACCACTCTCACATTAAAACATAAATGGTGAGAATCACTGAACTAAACTATACTGTAACCCCAATCTATAATGTATAATACTCAGTATTAATGTTCAAGCTCACAGCACGTCACTTCTTGGCCCACCGTGAGCTTGTAGGCCTACATTGTTAAGCATTTTTGAAAAATCTCAAAAGTGTAAGAACTACTGATTTTAGAAGGCATTTGTAGAATCGGGCCTCGGGTCTTAATGGGTTAAACTAATTAATTATGTGATTTTGTTTGTTTGTTTAATTGTTTTTTTGTGTGTGCCTTTAGGTTCAGGCAGTGCAAAGGCATCAGGTGGTGCCTCTGTGTCCAGCTGCCCTCCTATGTACATGGACTTGGTCTACATCCCCAATCACTGCAGCGCCAAGAATGTGGACGCAGAGTTCTTTAAGCGGGTGCGGTCCTCCTACTATGTAGTCAGTGGCAACGACCAGACCGCCCAGGAGCCCAGCAAGGCTGTCCTCGATGCTCTGCTGGAAGGAAAGGCCCAGTGGGGAAACAACACACAGGTAAGACTGAACCCATTTATTAGGACTGTAGACCAGATTCTACAAAATGTCCTGACGGTTTTCTGAAAAACCTGTTTCTATATCAGTGGCTTTCAAACTATTTCATGTCAAGGACCCCAAACATTATATGTAACTAATTGCCCGCCGACCCCCATCTGAAAATATGTTGTTCCAGCCCCCCCCCCCCCCCCCCCCCACCCCCACCCCCACCCCCCGAAGCAAAGATTTGAGTTAAAAACGTTAATAATATACTGTATATTCAAAGATTTGCACCACATTTTCAGTATTTTTCTAAAATGGCATTCCCAATACTTGATTCTGATTGGCTGGTTACCGTCACGTGACCGTTGTAAATCTCACCGAGAATCCACACCTTCAATCACTTTATACTGGGGAAGGGCGGGAGCACTTGATTGCCTTACACACACGCTGGCCGTGCGGGCGTGTAAGCACCGCCCGCACTCATGTACTGTGAATGTGTGGCTCCAGGCAGCCCCGTAAAGACATCAAGCGCTGTTCTCCCGTCACATAGCCTACTTGCCGAGCAAAACAAGGAAGTGTCGCTCGCTCTAATGGGCGCAAAGCGTAGCTACTTTTGTGAATTTAATAGTTTTTTTTTTACATAATAGGTAGTTAAACAACTAGTCGACTAGTAAACTAGGCAACTAGTCAACTAGTACAAATGACTAGAAGTGAATGCCCTGCCTCTCCCGTGGTGTTTCCGTTACATGACATATTTTTCCGCTATCGGAAAAAAATGTTTTTTGTCAAGATGAAGAGTGATGCGATCTAATATTTGTGATAGGTGTGATAAAACATTATAGTTAGTGGCCCATGGACTGGCAGAACCATATCCACGGTTCACTGCACAGAACAGCCAGTGCCAAGCAGAGCTGTTACCTAGAAGTGGTCACGTTTCTTGGGTTTTGTGATGTACGGTAACGCTAAATTAGGTTTAGGTATAATGGAACAGGCGATCTAAGTTTTCTGGGCGGGACCCCCTTTTGGTGTTCTAACCCTTCTGGACGGGAACCCCTCTTGGGGTTCTGTACAGTAGGTAGGCCTACAGTATTTAAAAAAATTGTTTATGGTGCTATGTAAATATTTTAAGTTTTTCTTAAGTCAGTATTTAGAGGGTGTTTTTAGAATCGGCCTCAGTCCAAAATGGGTTAGGAGGGGCCATAGCCCCTCCTATGTCCAGCTTTTGGTGTGTGTAACCCAGATTTTGTCCTAACACAAACATTAAATGCCATTGACAATGAATGGACAATTTTGAGTGTTTGTTTAAACACAAACATTGCGTAAAAACAAACATTGATGACGAAGGTGAAGAGGGACGCAAATTGTGATTGGCCGGAATGAGATGATGTACGATGATAAGAGTGCCCCTCACTTCACACGGGTATGATTTTTTTTTAGCTTAGAATGACTGGCCTATGAGTTTAAAAAGTATTGCCTGGGAATTATGTTAGAGATGGTCATGTTTTAAGCACAAGTCAAGTCAATTGGAAATTATACAGTGCCAAATGATATCACAGCAAGTTGCCTCAAGACACATGCAGAACAGACCATAATCACTCTTACATCGACCCAACCCTGAGCAAGCACTTAGCGACAGCAGCCAGGAAAACCTTCACATTAACTGGAAGAAATGTTGAGCAGAACCTGGCTCTACGTGGGCAGTTGTGAGAGAGAGAGAGAGAGAGAGAGTGAGAGAGAGAGAGAGAGAGAGAGAGAGAGAGAGAGAGAGAGAGAGAGAGAGAGAGAGAGAGAGAGATTACTTTCAAGTAGTGGTAATACGTTGTCAAATAAAGTGCAGGATTGATTATGAACGGTCATAATGTTCAAGTAACCATTCTTTTTAGATTGTACTCGAAGGATGGAAAAGTAGGACAATCTCCCTTATGGCCAATGGAAGGTCATTCCATGTCGAACTACTCTGTACTGAAAGGACATTGTGTCCGAATGTGCGGTTCGCCTGCGCTGCACTTCACAATCCCCTCTAGGGTTTGACCTGGTGCCGATTCCACTATCAGGCATCCTGATAATACAAACAACCCCCTAAATAAGTGGTTTTCAACCCTTTTCATATCAAGGCTCATTATTTCTTTGGTATTTGAGCCACGGCCCCACCATTTGATGACATTTCATCAGATCTCAGACCCAAAGTATTTTGACCCAAAAGATTTTGTCCCACAATTCCATGCTGTGTTGATGTTAATTGGTACCATTAGGAGAGATAACAGGCAAACATTGATCAAAAATGTAAAAAAAAGTCTTCTACATTCTCTAATTGTATAGACTTCTTGTAAATTAAATTGTAAGGTAATGTATATGTAATGCAGATGAACAACAATTTAACTCTTGAGAGCGTAAAATGAAACCAAATGGACCCGTACGGGTCCATTTGGTTTCATTTTAAGCTCTCAAGAGTTAAAGATCTATAAGGGACCATTTTGGTTACCAACTCTCCATCATTTAGCTGGAGACCACCTGGAACCCCCCCTCAAGGACCACTGGTTGAAAACCACTGCCCTAAATGGCCCTAAAAATCCTATCATGAAAAAAACCAACATGTCTTACTTACTTCATAGCGTGCCACTCGGTGGCGCGCTATGAGCTTGTAGATCTGCTATTTTTCAATAGCTAAAGTATAACATAATGTTTAAAACACCAAAAGGGGTTCCCGCCCAGAATGGGTTAAGGCCCTAAATCTATTCCCACGTAGACTGGTCATGATTCTATGGAATGCGACCAGACCTCTGTTTATGCCATGGTGTCTCTTGTCTGTTGTTGTCCTGTATTGTTTTGTATTGTTTGTATGTCGGAAACCACTACTGTTGCTGTAAACACAATTGCCCTTCTGGGACATTAATAAAGACCTTGAACCTTGAACCTTGAACTACTTACACTTGTGTTTTCCACCTCCTCTCCCTCATACAGGTAACCCTCATTCCCACCCATGACTCTGACGTGATGAGGGAGTGGTACCAGGAGACCCACGACAAGCAGCAGGAGCTGAACATCATGGTGCTGGCCAGCAGCAGCACGGTGGTCATGCAGGACGAGTCCTTCCCGGCGTGTAAGATAGAGCTGTAACTCTCTCTGTCCAGCGAGGGATTCCCTAAAATCAACGCCGTCTCACCACCAAAAGGCATATTATTGTGACTTGGGGGGAAAAATGTACCAAACGTCTACATGTCACACATGTTGACTTTTGAGGAATCTCTGATTTTACGATTCTGTCCCAGGTCGGCACATATCGGACGGCGCTGAGTCGTCGGCTCAAGCGGACTTCGAAATGTTTGCCGCAGCGACTTGCTGACGTCTGAGCTCGCTCGGCGTGCCTCCGGCGGTTTAACGGTTGATTTATTTTGCTGGACACAGTCAAAAGGCTGAGAACTGGACTTCTGCATTGATGTAGTAGTGCAGAAGTCCCAAGAAGTCAACATGTGCCTTATTTGCCCCCCCTCCAAGTCACAGTTTGATGTTTGGTCAATAAGTCACAATATTGTTGGGGGTGAGACAGTGTTCTACAGACCACCATAACTCTGAGAGTGTACAGAGTTACCGAATGTGTCCACTCTCAGAGTTATGGACCTGTTAATGGTCCATTTGGAACCCACTCAAGACCCTACTTTGAGAACCATTGCAAATAACAGGTGACAGTGGACCATTATTCCTGATGTTAAATATGAATCATACAGTATAATGCAAAACTAGAAGGGACATGTGATAAACGTACATACAGTATGCTCAGTAAATGATCCTATATGAGAGCAAAAGTATACAAATAGATAACTTGATTGCGGTCAGCCTATACTCTTTAGTTTGGCCTATGAATTAAATATATAATACAATAATTATGATAAAGGCATTAGGAGTAAATTAAATAAGACCATCTCCTGATGGGGAATCAGAACTTTCGGCTGTAAATGGATTGTATTGCGGGGACGACGACATGAAAACTAAAACATGACCCTGGCCACATAATCTTGTATTGCTAACACTGATCTTGTTATACTAGCGCTGGCACACTTAACTTAAGGCCCTAAATCTATTCCCACGTAGACTGGTCATGACTCTATGGGAATGGATATCAAAATGTCTGTTTAGTGTGTGAACTATGAATCCGCCCTCCAAGACTAAACCTTACATTATGTCGATACGCCGAAGGATCACAACTAACCTGTTTTCTGTTATTGCCTTAGTCTAAATGAATGTAAAACAATAATTGATGCACTTAATCTAGCAGGCAAGCATAGCAGTCACGTAAGCTTAGACTTAACTAGAACATATTAAACACAGTACCACGTAAGAGATGCCACGCTTAATATTATGAATGCCAGTATGGGGATGTACAGTACGTGTACGGTTGAGCAGTGGGAAATTAAATTCAATCGATGGGATACTTCTTTAACTGATCATCATAAAACATTATGGCTGTCTGACTTTATATGATGTGCAAGGCAATATGTGCTTTCTAATGGGAAACAGTTGTTCCTTATGTTTTATTTATTTATTTATTTGTGCGTGTGTGTGCGTGTGTGCGTGCGTGACTTGACGTGTGTGTTAAGAAGTTTCTGGTCTTTTTTTAATAGTGTATGACTGTTGATTAATATGTTAATTTATAATGATCCGCTACTGAGATAGCTTGTAGCTATGAGGGATTTTGCCTAGTATCACGTCTGTGAAATGTATTTATTATTATCTCCAAAGGCTAAGCTTGATTTACAACAAACTTAGACTGTAGAAGATAACTTTCTAGTTTTGTTTGTTGCTTCAGAGTTGTTTCAGAACTCACAATTACACACAGGAAAGAAATGCTAATTTATCTCTGAAAGTGTACAAATGGATCCTTCCAGGTTTGTTTTTATGTTTTAGACTTGCCAATTATCTCCCCCCCCCCCCCCCCCCCCTGCCCCCCCTTTCATCCATTTTAGACCTTATGCCAATTCCAGAATTCCCCACATTGTTGTTGGTTCACCTAAGTGAGAATGTAGCGCAAATGCTTTAGCTCGAATTTAGATTTTTCATGCAATTCTTGGAATGCATGTTTTTTTTATGCCCCCCCTAATTTCTGAAAAAAAATAGATTTTTTTTAAAATCTTTTGGGAAAATATTTGTTTTCTTTTTTTTAAATAATGGCTGCGTGACCAGGAACTGGATCCATTGTTTGGGAGCCACTGCTCTACTCCTCATGTAGGAGTCTTTAATTGGTACATGCAGTGACAGTGATTGCCCCTCCTCCTCGCCTGGCCTGGCCTCCCTACCGTACGAACAACGGGCTCATTTTTACACTTCAGAGTTAAATGAATAGTCCTTTCAACTGTGTAGCCGTGTGCCAGGTCTGACCTTTTTACGCCATGTTTTTTTGTGTATAATTGCTGAGCTATGAGGCCACTAGCATTTTCCCAAGCAGAATATTTTACTATGGCTTCTTGTTTTGTAAAGCACTGTACTATAATTATAAATAGCTTTGTGGCAGGGTGAATGGTTGGAAGGAATGCGCATGAGCAATGTGATGCTGGATGGATTGCTTGCTCTTCTTTTCTTTTTCTTTTCAAAAGGAAATCAAATTTGCTCAGAATTGCCATGTGGACTAGTACACAATTATAGGCTTGAGAAACTATATTAAGCATTGACTAATTAGTAACTTGACTAAGTATACAGAGCATTTCAGGAACTACGAGCTGTACTGCAGCATTGTGTGCTAATTCCAGTTATTGTTGTCCATGGCACTGTAATAGTTCAAAGTACAAGCAATCTGCTAGTAACATTGTCCATTTTAATCTCTCTCTCCCTTAACATTCTTACATCTGGAAAGCCTCTAAAGCTTGAGTTATGTCTTTGTCGTGCGATCATTGCGATGGTGTCGAGAGTGCCGAGAATAGAGGATCTTCAAGCTCACAGTGCGCTGCGGTGCAATGCGTGGTGATCTTGCAGATTGGCTATTTCCGGCAGGCAGAAACCATTGTACGATGGAGAGTAAATTAAGCAGAAAACCAGTAGAACAGAATGAGCAGACTGACTGACTGCTTTGTGTTGAAGAGAAAAGACCTACACAACTACACGATGGTGGATGGATGACAATGCAGAGAGCCCAAAGATCAACCTTAGGAGGCCAGCCACTTGCAGCACCTTCAGCAAACTGACAAACTTGTGTTGACCGCTTGACAAGCAAGCGCTTAACACAAAGTTGTTGTATATTGCTGTATGTTGCAGGTTTTGGTGCTATGCACTGGTCAGTTTACTCATGGCACTGAGTCACTGACCATGCATTTCATCATTTATTGATTGGTTGAGAATGAGTTCTAGCAAAATATCACCTATACTGACATGGAATGATAGAGCAGGAATAGGATCAAGGGATTCCAGCCGTGCTTGTTGTTCTCAGCACTGCAAGTTTGGTTGATCAGATTTTTGCCATGTAGCAGTTTTTCCTGCAATGGAATCTCTATAGCATGTACGTCAAATCAATAACACACTGACTCTCTCTCTCTCTCTCTCTCTCTCCCTCCTTTTATATCTCGATAATCTGTCTATATAAATCTTTATTAATCACTCTTTATCTCTTTCTCTTGGGCGATTGTTAATCATGTTTGTCTGCAGCTGTGTGTGGTACTGTATATTTGTCTTGTGATCTTGCATCCTACCTTAGTACCTTCCCTTTCCCAAACTCATATCTAACCTCTAGCGATTAGTTTCAAGTGAAAATATGACTTTAGTGCTTTTCTGATGTTGTGTGCAAAACCTCATCTACTCTTACTGGGAAATTTGATGTAAAGTGACCCCCTACTAAAAAACCCAAATAAACCTTCAAAACAAACTACAATAAAAATCTGACACGGAAATTGTTTTGTGTCTTTGCTTTTGTCTTTCTCCTCAAACTAGAACAGTTGGTGACTGAACAATGTTCAGTCACCAACAATAGCTCATCTACAAGCTCACAACGTGTTGCTGTGAGCTTGTAGATTGGCTATTTTAAACTATATTAACCAGGTATAACAGAAGAAGAAGTTCATGAAAGTTCAGAAGAAGAAGTTCATGAAAACGGCATTGTTTGTTATATACAGATAGCTTGTGTTACTGTCAGGGAAGGAAATATCCCAACACAAAACCTTGCCATGGCTATGATGAGGAACTCAGTCAAACATGATGTAACAGTAGGACGTAGGGCTATACACATGATAATGTCAGAATTCATACGATGGTGTATACAGTAAATTAGGCTTAACAACAGTATGATAGTTAATGATTTAAAACTGGTCAGGTTTTGCCAAATGAAGACTGTTATAATATACCCCAGCAAGCACGGTCAGGCCCTGGATCGGAATTAGTGACGTCTTTATTGGGGCTAGATCAAGTCAAACCAAGACTAGTCAGGTCTGGCCCAGAATATCACCTGATTTCAACCAACATAAATTCTGCCCACTGAGACAGACACCCCTGGATGAATAAGAGAGAGTTCGATCGAGGCCAGATCAACTTAAGTCACATCGTAACTAGTCGGATCTGGCCCAGAATAAACTGTATTATTTAAACTGGTGAAGACGTCCTGGAAATGACGTAAAGATCATCCCCATATGGGCTGTGATCTGGCCTAGTTCTGAACGTCCTGAACGTCACCGGAGGACGTCATCATTCATAACGTCGTCATGACATAATTTGGCTTGCTGGGACTGTAACTAAAGTTATATCACCTCTCACAACAACAATAACCGATGTCCCTGGGACACTGGAACAGATTCTTCAGTCAGATTTACTTTATTTAGACAGGAAACAGAGACAAGAAACCAAGGAAGAGGAAGAATATAACACTTATCTCCAGCCAGAAACAAACCAGGGACGTTACGAAGGAATTATCTGGCCTGCTCCTGAGCTCTGAAAACAGAATTTTAAAGATGTGCCACAATTTTTGTATTTTTCCAGTTTTTCATGTGTCTATGAGGTGACAGTACTTCATTAGACACCCTGGAGTCGTTTTTATGTGCAATGGTGTATTAACTTTGTATTTAGGGTTTCTTCCTGGAGGCTGAACACTTGACAGTCAAACGGGCCAATGAAATAAACAGTAATATAGTGACATCACATTATCAGCCCCTCCCCTAACCCATCCCCCTTTATCATACAACTACAGCTGTGGGTGTGGCTTCAGTTCAGGTGGATCATCACCCATCACCACCCACCAGGCAAACCAGGCATACTTAATGAACTGGTGGGCATGTCCACATAAAAGCATGATTTTAACAAATACTGTACACTTTTTGGAACAAGTTCTTCCTCCTTATATTATAATAATACCTGATGATCATGTTTTAGGGTGGAAAACAATTGTGGCACTCCATCTTTAACTTTGTATAAAGACTAAACTGGCCAATTAGAAAAGACATGGATGGTATTATTATTGTTGAAAGATATAACATAACTACTGTACAGTAGCCTATATCACATATCTAACTCAGAAAAAGTTGTATACATTGCATACATTCTTTATCACTGTGCCACAGTCACTTTGCTATAACATGTTTCAGTTGGGACATTTATTAATGATGATAATAGCAACATGCCCAAACCAGGAGTCATCGGCGTGTTGGCTTGTGGTGGACATTTTTGTCAACATATTTGTTTGCCACGGACATACAGAATGAGACAATAATATTACCAGAAACATACATAGATTGCCCTGAATAATTTGGTTCCATTTGAACACACTTCTTTTCCACCAGTTGGTTCCCAATGGGAACCGGTTCAGTTCAGTTCATGAGCCAGAGCTCCAACATTTGTGGGCAAACTATACCCTATATTAAATTGTTTATAGGATCAATACAAGTAAATTAATACATGATAACCCTTCCACAGTAGTAGCTTTTTCATATTTTCGATTATTTTACAAATTTTCCTACATAATGCCTCATTTGCATAATTAAAAATGTAAAATGTGTAATACAATAAATCATTTTCTTTGTGTAAGTACTCAATTGGGGAGGTTTCATGGTGATAACAATCTAATATAGGTATGGTTTTGCCCACTCAATTCATAATTAACGTTTCAATTTTGGACTAAAAACCAAAAAGAACTGAACCGGTTCCCATTGGGAAACAACCGGTGGAAAAGGGGCCCCAGAGTTACAGGGGTCCTTTTGAGAACCACTAGTACTAGTTGGACTCCTAATGTGCCATAGTGTCATAATAAATAATTCTGGAGAAAACCTGGAGACTTGACATTCAGTAATTGGGTCGTATGATAAAAAGAAGAACATTACAATGGTGCGTAAAACAGAAAATCAAACATTTGCCACGGACAAGACCAAGGGACGTGTTAGTTAGTGACCCCTGGTTCCAACACCCCGGCATCCACACAGAGATGAATGAAAGGAGGATGCAGATAAAACCGGCACGTTGTTTGTCATGGGATGTCTGTCTGGGCCCATTGCAAACTTCACACAGTGTAATGGTATTCACAATGGTAATGCTATCTCATCAGTCATCGCGATAGGTCTGCCACTCGTTTCTTATACATTGCCCAGTCTGCCATCCATCCATCTTCAACCGCTTATCCGTAGTCGGGTCGCGGGGGCAACAGCTCCACCAGAGTGCTCCAGACTTCCCTCTCCAGAGCAACATTAGTGACTTCCTCCTGGGGGATTCCGAGACGTTCCAAGGCCAGTGAGTCGATGTATTTCCTCCAACTGCGCCTTGGTCTGCCCCGGGGTCTCCTCCCAGTGGGACGTGCGTCGAGGACCTCCCTAGGGAGACGCCCGAGAGGCATCCTAACCAGATGCCCGAACCACCTCAGCTGACTCCTTTCCAGAAGAAGGAGCAGCGGTTCTACTCCGAGTCTGTCATATCTATAAAAAATCTAATAAAAACTAATATAACAAAAACAAATTAATGGTATTCAAATCATGCCAAAGAAAGAAAGAAAGAAAGAAAGAAAGAAACTAAACTCCCTGATTGACCATGAGGCAGTCTCAGCTGAATGGGTTGGGCTGCTGTTGCTAGGGTAACAGAGGAGAGAGACCCACCCTGTATCCATCCATCATCTCATGTGCTCCTGGGCAGCACAGTACGTAGGCCTACACTAACACAAAGCATAGTGAAGGTTCAGTGATTCTCAACCTTTTGAATTTCAAGGACCCCCGGTGTGATATCTATGCAGTAGGCCAGTGGTTCCCAAACTGGGGTCCCCCCCCAAAAAAAATAAAACCGTGGAAATAGCCGATCTACAAGCTCACAGCACCTCACAGTGCGAGGTGTTGTGAGCTTATAGTCTATTTCCGTAATTTAGGCTATATCTGTGGAGCAGAGTCAAACTAAACATAATGCCAAGTGCATTGCCACACCCTGAGCTCCCTCAAATATCATGCCAATGTTGTTGATTGGACAAAAAGTGGCATACATTGCTCTATTTTCAAAATGTTTACTCCCAGGGTAAACAAAATTGTAGGCCACAGATCCCCCTTTCGATACCATAGAATACCATAATTATCTCTGGGCCTCAACCTACACTGTAAACTCCTCAGTGTAATTTAACAGATTAACAGACGCACACGTAAGGTTCCATTTGGACTCCCAGTGGTTTAGATTTAGATTAGGCTATGATATCTTTCCGCTGTGCAATATGTTATAGGCCTACAAATGACAAAGACTTCACTTGTAAGGAGAGGGACAATGGAAAATACACATACAGCACATAAACACGAACACACACACACACACACACACACACACACACACACACACACACACACACACACACACACACACACACACACACACACAGTCACACAGTCACACACACACACACACACACACACACACACACAGACACACACACACACACACACACACACACACACACACACACACACACACACAGCTGTGGAAGACAGTTGAGGAATACGCCGACATTAATATAGATGACTCAGTAGTTCCCAGTCAGCATGTATGGACTCGGAGTAACATATATTTTGTACCAAGATAAACGGACATCTGAATTCAAAATGGTAAACAGGAGATAATGTTCTTGGGTGAAATTTCTAAAAGCTAGGCTTTTAAAATGTACAAATTGGACAATTGTGTTCATATAATTTAGATAAATAAATAGGCCTAAATCCAAAGCAAACAATCAAATGCTAAAAAAAAGAGGATACACAACATGATATCTAAATAGCATGAGGGCAGATCAGATCTTCAGGACATTACAAAGAAACAGTATAGGTCTACAGTAAATAAGATTCTACCATACACTTGCTGCTGATTTGCACATTTCACACATTTGCACCACCTGCCGGTTAAAAGAGGAAATTACATGCCTGGTAACTACCTGGGTTAAACCAGGGTTAAACAAAATCATGCGCTCTAGGGCGCTGCCATATTGGAATAAACCAATAATTTACAGCGTATTGCATAATCAAAACAGCATTCTGTACCTTTGATCATATTTTTAAAACAGTGTGCCATTATAACAAATCCTATATTAAATTGTAATGCATATATTTGGTGTCTAATTTGAGATCTATAGCACATGATTAACAGATATCCCCTTGTTTTCATTGTGATGGTTCAGTCGTGCACAATATGGCGTTTGGGAGAGTGGGCAGATATGCCTTCATATCCTTAATTCATTGCCATTCAAAAGGACTTCTGCGTCTATCTGTACAGCCAGGCTGGCTGGAATGTTGTACGGGAGGTAAATGAGCCATATTGTCATCTTGATTTGAACATAGGCTAATAATTAGAATAGTATTTAGTAGCCTTGGACCAAGAGTAGCCCAAACATTAGCCCGTCTCCGGACCCCCCGGGTTGAGCTCCTTTGGACGGGTCCAAAGGAGCTCAACCCGGGGGGTCCGGAGACGGGCTACCCAAACATAGACTCTCGTAGAGGTTTTAAAAAAACCTACGAGAGTCTATGTTTGGGCTAGACCAAGAGACTTTAAGCAGCTTTGGGCTTCCCATTTTGCAACTGAAAATAGCTGGTCTATCAAATTCAAGCTCACAACGCGTTGCTATATGTCCTTAAGACCTATTTTAAATAGTCTATATTGTTTCTCCAGTTTTCACTCATCTCATCTCATCATAGCACTCTGCTGCACAATTGTATCCATACAGCCTATTATCATTAATACTGTAGGCTAACTAACTATAAACCTTTCCCCCAGCAAAAAGGCATCTCTTGTCAGAAGATGTCATCAAACTACAAGACTTTCAACAAAGGAAACTTGCTGTTGCTCACCTTGTCACCGGGTCAAAAGGTACAAATATACAGTCAAGTTGACTCAACACTTGACTGTATGGGTTACCCAGCAACCTTACCTTGCTGCAATTAAAAGTTGTCCATATTATTATAATGTATAAGTACTGTATTAAGGCTGACATGTTACCTACATATGTTTACAGACAATTATTTTGAGCAATTCAACCAGAAACTACAGAAACATGAGCTGATCCTGGAAAAGGAGCTGAAGCTGCTCCTTCACATGTGTCAGTCTGCAGAGGACCTTGTGACAGCAAGAGATGCCATCTTTAGGTTGGTAGCCTACACTGCACACTGATGGAGAGATTGAGAAAGACATTTGCCAGTACTGCTAACTAGGTTGATGATAATCAGGGTTTGGGGGGGGAGTCAAACGCAGTGGAATGGATCAGCAGGAGCCTACCGGTATCTCCTGTTTCTGTAGCGTGAGGTAAGGTTTGACATGCATGCCCGGAACGGTAGTATGTTGATGCTGAATGCCAAGCAGGGATAATTAATTTTTTCCATCTTTGAACCCCAAACTCCCAATCTCAAGGTGGACACTAAACATAAAAGCCACTGTTCAGCTATGGACAGTGGACACCCCCATTACCCCCATAGCCTACCCCCAGCAAATCCAACCCTACACATTTTAAACCACTCCAAATAGCAAAAACCTTGGATTTCTTGACTTTGTGAAATGTGGAGGCACTATGCCTCTGCTCTCTGTGGTCATCTTTAGTTGCTATAGGGGCAAAGTTGGCAAACGTTTCCTGTATGTTCCCTTCACCAGGTATCATGAAGAGAACCGAAACCTGGCATTTGGAGAATTTAAGTTTGGTCCACTTTTCATGAGACTGTGTTATGAGCTGGGAGATGAGGAGATGGCGGCCTCAACACTTACTGATCAGGTACACACCTTTAACCACTTGAAGCCTAGCATCCCTATTATGGAAGCAAACATTCAGAGCAAATTGCAGATCTACAGGTTTTCTACGTTAAACCTGCAATCCAGATTTTTGTCTACAATCTTAGTTATTTAGATTTTTGATATAGCATCAACGTAAAAAAGCTATTTAGCCTATGCAGTGCTGTGCTGTCTCTTAGGGTCACACAAATGACTCATTAAAGTTCGCTGATGCTGGATAATGCAATGTTTTATTGCTGTTTTGTAACGTTTTTGATCTCCTGTCCTGATTTGTCATTATTTTGTTAAGTTGTATGACTTCCCTTTTATAACCTGTATTTTATTAAGTCTGCTTATTCTCTTTGAATGTATCGTTGAACCACTATGTTGTTAAAATAAGTGCTATACAAATGTATGCATTTGTGTTATTATTATATATGATTCATTACAGCGTTTGAAAGGATTCTTCAACAACGGAACCTCCTTCAACATTGCCATAGACATGTTATTCACAAAAGAATGTTACGAGAGTAAGTGAGAGGCTAACGGTAACTGAACATAGTGGATAATACAAATATTACTCCAGTATTTATACTCTATTTGATTCTTTGTACTGTATAATGAAGAGAACAATATGCATTGCAGGGGCACTTGATGTTGTAAGAGAGATGAAGAACCAAGGTGTGTTATTCAACAAGGACACTTACATGTTGGCATGTGGCACCTGCTATAAACTGGTAAGTAACAAAAAGTAAATTTGTTTTAGTTTTTTCTGAAATGGTAACATCTGCTTCTGGGATCCATTAAAACCGGGAAAGCATCTGTGTCATTGTAGATTTCAGCCATATTTAATAATTTGGCTATTCAAAAATAGCAGATATACAAGCTCATGCCACACTATGAGCTTGTAGATATGTTTTTTATTATTATTATTATTATTGTGAAAGATGTTGTAAATCTTATATATATTTTTAAAGCGAACAGTTTTAACTCAAATCTTTCCTTCTGGGGGTTCCTGGGACAAAATATTTTGAGATGAGGGGTCATAATTGTGGGGGTCCATGACACGAAAAGGTTTGAGCACCACTGATATAGCAACACGTTTTACAGAAAACTGAATCGGCATCGGAATAAGTGGTGAATGTATATTACCTTTTTGATTTGATATAATTTATATCCTTTGCCACTATCTAAATAACTTGAGTATTTACTCCCCATTACTCACCATGTCACGTACAATAATTAATGAGTTGATTTCCATTTTTCTCAGAACTCAACAGAAACGTATAGAATTTGCTCTACTCTACTAGAGGAGGGACAATCCAAAGGACACTTTATCCCCAGACATGCCTACTGTTTTGCTGTGGCATTAGCACTTAGACAGGTAGGTCTATCCTCCTTTAATGGCGTTCCAATTTTCCATCAAAATATATATATATATAAAATACTAAAATGACCCCCCCCCCCCCCCCCTTCTGCCCCAGAATGATGTTGAAAAGGCACAGTCACTATATTCACAGATACAGGGTACAGATGGCAAAATATGTCAAAATCTGGAGGTAAGGAAGGGTTCATCATGTAATAGTAATATTGGCAGTTTTTTATCAACATTAGTTGATTGATCCTTTTTGTTTGTTTTTTAATGAATAGGTGGTGATTTCTGCAATGTCCGGTGCAGTAACAGACTGTATCCGTGTCTTGCATGCAGCCTTGGTACCCAAAAGTCCAACTTTTGTGAAGAAGCTTGAATTTTCTCAGGAAGTTGTAAGTGAAACTTCGTTTGGTAGATGTTTGGGTTAGTGTAGTTACCTTGCCATGATAACTCAAAATATGTGTGAGTTAGCTTCGATTCACAGTTGCTCTGTGGCTTTAGGAATCCAGAAGATAATCCAAAATACAGTATTCTCCATGGTGAAACAGCTCTCAAAGTCACTCTTTTAGAATTGGCACATTACAAAGTATAACTAACTAATTATTGTAAGATCAACAAGTTGATTGTGCTTTTAAACGTTTTGATGATAATGATAATTTTAATAATATTCATTTTTATTTTCCCCCGAATGTCTCCTCCTATAATGACATGCCCAAAAAACATTCAAGATTCAAGTTTAAGTTGCCCATGCAAGCACTTTGGACTCACAAAGACCTGGGTCACATTTAACCTTGACTTTAGAATATCTGTCCAGCTAATTGATTACTGTTCTCATCCAGGTGGAACTGCTGCGTTTGCGCAGTGAGCATGGACTATACATGGAAAGAGTGGAGCAGATCGTGTGGCAGCTTGAGCAGGCTGGTCAGGTGACCGGGAAAAGTCTGGATTATATGCTGTGCCAAGCGCCCAAGACGAAGAGGAGGCCACAACCAATATTGGAGGAGAGGAGGATCAGCCAAAGGACTTTGATGCCATTGAGATCCAGTCTTCGGTCTGAGTGAAGTGGGCTGCGTGCTGGTCTGATGTGAAAATAGCCGATCTACAAGCTCACAACGTGTCACAGTGCTACATGTTGTAAGCTTCTAGATCGGCTATTTTGTCCTGTTTAAGAGGCTAGACTCTTAACAATTAAAACCACCATGGACTCCCCTGGCATACAGTACTGAACTGAGTGGATTATTGAGATGTAGCAAGCCAATATGGGGTATTGACTCTGACTGTAGTTGACTTTCTTTCAATGCTATCTACCTCTCTAGGCAGAAATACCCCATCTACTTCCTTTCTGGCCTCACACTTTAGTTTGCCTAATCTCTAAACGTATTATCTGTGCTGCTAGGCAGAAACCTTGAAATCTTCCCAGCAAGCACGGTCAGGACCTGGACGAATTAGTGACGTCTCGATTGGGGCTAGATCAAGTCAAACCAAGAATAGTCAGATTTGACCGAGAATATCACCTGATTTCAACCAACATAAATTCTGCCCACTAAGACGGACGTCCCTGGATGAGTCGGAGAGAGTCTGATCGAGGCCACGATCATCAACTAGTCAGATCTGGCCCAGAATAAATTATATTATTTCAACTGGTGAAGACGTCCTGGAAATGACATAAAGATCATCCCCATATGGGCTGGGATCTGGCCTAGTCCTGAACGTCACCAGATTCACCGGACGACGTCGTCGTCATAACTTCATCATGACGTCATTTGGCGTCATGTAAGTGGTCAGCAGTTGCTGGAATCCCTCTGCACACAACTCTGCAAGGTGATGCAATAATGGCAGTAAGTGATTGGGGGAAATGTGTGTTAAATTGTAAATAAATGAATAAAATTGTATTATTTGTAATAATTGTGCGGAAAACCGTTTTTTACTAATAGTACAACATAAACATTACAGAGACTTTAGTTGTCACGGAACAATACTTTAAAACAGTTGTCATTTTGCATACCTAAAATTGCCTATATTCGCGCCGCTCTCGTTGAAAACAATGTATTTCAATTAACTCCAGCTTGTCCCCTTTCAGTCAGGCTCTGCACGAAGAGCGCTCGAGCGCTCTCTGAACCACGTGACTGTGCTGTTTTCTGCCCCCTCAATGTCGTAACTAGTACTCTATGGCTCTGCCTCACACGTAAACAAACCATGACGTGGTACACGAAGCTCCTCCCACAGGAACAAAAACATTACAACAACCTCCGAACAACAGAGCCGTTAGCATTTAGCATTAGCTACCACAAAACTACAGACCGCTGTCGTAGGATTAAATGCCAACGTATTAACAGTGTAATATATTGCGGTAGGAACAACAACAGGGCATGTTTGTTTGTGTGAGCGCAGGAGAAGAAGTTTACGGCTTCAACGTGTCGTGAGTGGAAAAATAACGCTTGTAGTTTATGGTAGCTAGGTTGCTAATGCTAGGATAGCTCACGTCAGTTTGCAGCCAGCCACACAACTGTACCAGCTGTGGTGGGTGGGACTGACTGTAGCTCTTTGTTTGGCAAAACAAAAGACATTACAAACACGGTTCATACATATATATATTTTTAGAGCATTTATCTTAAACCTCGCGACGTTCCTGCCAGGCATTTATTTTATTATTATTTATGCATGTATTTGTTCCTTGAAAAGTAGGTTAAAGTAGTAAGCTCACAAAGACCCAGTGAGTTATAGCTGTATTGCTGGGTGGTCTCTCTACTGTGTGACATCGCTGGATTTATTGACAGTGTTGCTAACAGTTAGCTTTAGAGGCTGCTGTCTGCTCCTGCCATCGTCACCATGATGAGCACCAACGACTCTGCTGCTGCTGTCGCCACCGATGATGATGGCATGACATGGTGGTACCGATGGCTCTGCAAGATAGCTGGAGTTCTGGGAGGAATATGTAAGTAGTAGTAGTTGTTGACCAAAGAAAGTTCCATGTCTTGATTTGGGACCCCCCCCCCCCAAAAAAAGGACTGCTATGTGGTCTATAAACCCACGCCTGTTTATTTCTAGAAATAATGTTAGTTTGTGGCTTGTCATCTATTTCTGAATGTCAAATAATGTGTTTTATTTTAAAGCACTTTTTGAGTAATTTCATGTTTCAAGTTAATGCAACATCTATGTCTATGAAACAGTAAATATTGTACCATACTGGTGCTCTCTGATCTAACCCTATCAGGGCAAACTGGCTAGTAATTATCATTTAAATGATCTATTGTCGAATATGTATTTATATTTTAATCATTATTAAATAATTAATTATTTATTGTACTTCTATGGCCCTGAGACCGCTAATAAAGATGTGATTGATGTAATAGTAGTCATGTGTTCGTCTTATGTAAACTGGAACCAATTCGATGTGCGTCTTCGGTCTAGAGCGGATACGGAAAAGTGTAACATACATATTATGTATGTGTGGAGATGACCAGATTACAGTAGGTGGACTGTAGACCGGATATAGGCACCGAACAGGAAATAGAAAACAGGCCTTTTACGGAGGTTAGTCATGGGTGACATGGCCTTTTTAATGTTTATAACGCAGGCATGCCAATCACCCTCATAAGATCTTGTGACAAGATGTGACAAAATGAGAACAGAGAGAGAGAGAGTTGAGAAGGATACTAGATGTTTTATAGGCAAAGCATTTCATAGTTCTTGAACCCATTTAGACCCGAGGATGATTCTACAAATGTCTTCTAAATTCTGACAGTTTTCTGAAAAACCAAGGTTTCTATGTCAGTGCTTCTCAAACTATTCCATGTCAAGGACCCCCAAAAATATATGAAATTGGCAGCTGACCCCCATCTGAAAATCTGTTGTTCCAGAGGGACTCCCCAGAAGCAAAGATTTGAGCTAAAACGTTCGCTCTGAAAGAATATATATATAAAGATTTGCGCCCCATTTTCACGTTTTTTCAAAATAGCAGACCTACAAGCTCGTAGATCTGCTATTTTTCAACTGCTAAATCATAACATAAAGTTTAAAACACCAAATGGGGTTCCCGTTGAGAATGGGTTAATTGAACCCGGCAGTATCAGAGTCAGTCAGACAAAGGCACCACATCACCAAGGCAGACCTTTATTAAATCGCGTGGGAAATTCAGTATCTGCTTCACACAGCTGCTCTGTTCAAGAGCTCGGCTCCATCCACATAATGAGTCAGTTTATTTTATTTTATTTACTGTAACAAAGGTAAGGAATCTGTACAGTCTTTAGTGTATTAATGCCTGGATTCATTAACTCCGAGGAGTTTACTGTGAGCAAGAGCTATAGAAAAAGCCTCTCCCTCTTAGGGATGCGATGATATGAAAATTACATATCTGCGATTGCAAAAATAATTTAGGTTATTGCGATATCATCATTAATCGCCGATTAATGATGAAATATCTAAATATATTGCTTAAAATGGAGCTTTTGTTAACCACTTAAACACCCAGCATCACTATTCTGAAGGGAACGTTTGCCAAAACTTTGCGTTTTCCAAAGCTCTTACAAGATCACAACACGTTGCCATGTTGGCATGTTGTGATCTTGTAGATCTGCTATTTTTGGATAACCTATTTGTATAGAGTGAATTAAGAGCGTACCAAATGTGCTCTTTACAGGTCAGTTCTTTAATAACTGATGTGTAAATGCATAGTCCGCGTTTTCTTCCTCTTCTCATGGGGGAGAAGACCGTCGGGATCGGGAGTCGAGCCCGCGGCACGCCGTCAGGCTGGCTCAGCAGCCTAGATGCCCAGACGGTTGAGCTAACCGCCCAGGCCGTTCATTTTGAGTTTTGACAGAAAATTAATTTATAGTCATTTAAATAATAAACAATTTGTTTTAGTCCTATTTTAGTCATCTGAAATTGTTTAATCTTAGTCGACTAAATATCAATATTTTTAGTCTTAGAGCAGATTCACACTGAGTCTGTTTTGAGTCAAACTGTTCCCGAATACGATTGCCTGGTCCCCACTGGCCATGATTCACATTGGCCTTGATTCTTCCGCACCCGAGTACACTTCATTCAACTGTATTCAATGTTTTTACATTGCAGCGATCCGTATCCGAGGTCCCCCTATGGTCAGATTCACACTATATGGTCCCCCTCCATGTGGTCCCTCCCGGGAACGCTTGGGTGATCCGCTCCCGGGAACGGTACGCAGCATTCACACTAACCACAACATCTGCCAAGTGGTCCGGGTGCGCATCCGGGACCATAGTGTGAATCTGCCCGTAGTCAATACAATTAATACTGTTTCAAAACTGAATTAAATGATGAGATTCCAACATTTCTTTTAATTTTCATTAGTATTTTGGTTGAACTACTATTTGTTTTTCCCCATCCCAACCACATAGCATGTGCCACCTCGGGAGTGTGGAACTGTGTGACCGTCAACCCCTTAAGCATTGCCGCTGGAGTCTGGATGGTGTAAGTACATCAAATGCCGCTAACATGCAGCCTAATAGGCCTATCTCACAGCCTGCTTTTCACGCCCACTTCCGGTAAATAGTGGTGTCTTTAACATTAGCATTTACACGTTTTTTTCTCTGGAGAATCTAAGTACATTTTCTAATGTAAAAATGTGACAGACCAATATTATTATGAAGCAAACAAGATGGTAAATCAGCTCGAACAGATAGAACAAACCTTACCTTGAGAAAACAAAAGTTGTAGACTTCTTAAATTACCACTGTTAACATGTAGCGTCTATGGAGTGACGTCACGCTATCACCACTAACCCCAAAAGGGGGCGTATTAAGGGGGGCGGGGAAATTCTGTGAGATAGGCCTATTGTATGTGTAGATACATTCTATATCATCACTGTTGTGTTTTCCGATGGGATCCAATGTAGTTTTCATTTAGTCACAACAAGCTCTTGTTAATACTTTACATTGGTTAAACATTTATCAAACCCACAGACTGACTTTAACCACTGTCAACCTGGCATCCCTGTTTTGGGTCTGTCAGTGGCACGGCACAGCACACACACACACACACACACACACAAATTGCTGATCTACAATCTCACACAACGCATTGCAAATGTTCTTCTGAGCTTGAAGGTCTGTTATTTTCATTACTTTGTGCGACACTGACATAATGACAAAGTATAAAATGGGGCATGAATAGAAGAAGAAACTTTGTATCTCCATTATTTATATATATATATATATATATATATATATATATATATATATACACACACACAAAGTTTCTGCCTGTCTCACGATTTTCCTATGCACATGTTCAGGCTCGTTTGGAGTGCACATGCACGTTTGGAGTGCACAAGACAGTTCACACCCAGTTGTTTGTTTGCTTCTGTCCTCTCCTGTTTGCAGGTTAAATGCCTGTGTGCTGTTCCTGTGTGAGGTGCCATTCTGCTGCCAGTTCATAGAGTTTGCTAACGCAGTAGCGGCACGTGCAGACAAACTCAGACCGTGGCAGAAAGCCTTCTTCTACTGTGGGTAAGACGAACATGTGCCTTTTTGGGACCGCAACTATCGATCATTTTCTTAGCAATTATTTTACTGATTATTTATTCGAATAATCGGGAAGCACTTAAAAAAGGAAATATGTATTTATCAAGGCAGTTCCATTTACTGTTGCACCCCTAAACCTTTTACAATGGCCAAGGTTCATTCACGGTCACATTTCACTGTACATTTCTCACAATATGACAAATTACATGAGTTATGACTCATTCTTGAAGTGTACAGCATACAGGAAATATGCTTGAATTGGCATAATTGTTTTGCTCTGTTCTTGGCTGTCACTCACTGTCTGCCTGACTGTCGTTCATTTGCAGAATGGCGGTGTTCCCCATATTCTTGAGCTTCTCCTTGACAACATTGTTTGGGAATGCCATTGCCTTCGCTACAGGAGTCCTGTATGGCCTTGCCTCTCTGGGCAAAAAGTAAGTGCTCTGCTTAAGTAAACACATTTAATTCAATACGATCTAGCCACTTAAACTTAAATCCTTCATTGTACATCAAATGTAAAAAATAGCAGATCTTCAAGTTCACATTGTGACACGTTGTGAGCTTGTAGATCTGCAATTTTTGTCAAATTGATCACCTATTTTCAGCCTATTTTTGGCCTATTGTGACATGCTCACACTAGGGATCCCAGGGTTCATGTGGTTAAATCATGAAAATCGTATTTTTTGTTGTTGTGCCATGTTCTAGCTGAATGTTATCGGACGAGTTAATGATTTTGGAATTTCTCATTCTCTCATTTCCCCCTCCTGCATAAGAAACCCCACTCTAAAATGTTACAATGGCTCATCCTAAACACTCCCCCTGTCAGGTTATAATCAATTAATAATTAACTTCTTTAACTTCTTTTTCATGATGTCCTGGAGCGCCAAGGACGTCTTTAACGCCTTTTTAACATGGGGGGAAAATATATATATATATTTGTTTAGATTAAAATAAATAAATATATATATATATATATATATATATATATATATGGTGGCGGTCTGGGACTTTTGGCGCCCCTTGATGGCGGTGAATGATGTAATATTGTGTTTAACCTCCGCTGTCGTACATGCTCTATATCGATTAACTCCTTTCATGTCCTCCTTCTACATAACATTTCTTCGCTATCACTCTGCTTCTGAACCCCCCCCCCTCCTCCCACACACACACACACACTTGTATCTTCAGGGGTGATGGAGTGACCTACGCCAGACTGCACCATGGCAAACGTGAGGACGAAGAAAAGATGACGGGGACGATAGACGGGGCTCCCGAGTGAAGCATCCGCCATTTTTCAACCGGTTGTCACAGAGACGTTTCTTCCTTCCTTCCTAACCGCCTCCGTCAGTCTGTCCTACCTACATCATCCATCCACCTTTCCATGCTCCTTAAGCCTGATGCGTACTGGCGTCGTTGCTTGCCGAAAATTGCCTTCCCACGAGCTTGTAGGTGGGTAGGTGTTCGCCAATCGATGCCGCCATGCGACGGAGCATGGATTAGGCGTTACCTGTTGTCACGTAGCGATGTCCCTAACTTTATTTATTACTTAAACTGCTATATACACTATTTGTTAGATGACGACTTAAAGGACCACTTCACCACTTTTCAACCTATTTTCATATAATAGGTCCTCACTAATAATCATGATAAAATGGCACGTTTTTTTTCTACTCGGTCTGTGTCTCATACATTTTTTTTACACAATTCTTTTGATTTTCATTACCGTGAGAACGATGGCTTCCATTTTCGCATTGCAACTTTTCAGGACTAGAAAGCCTGCAGTTTCTATTAGCTTGGATTCCCCATCGATGATGTCACTGGAAGACGGTTTCTGAACTGCCCACAGCCCTCCTATGAGACACAGACCGAGTAGAAAAAAATTGCGCCATTTTTTTCATGATTATTAGTGAGGACCTATTATATGAAGATAGGTTGAAAAGTGGTGAAGTGGTCCTTTAAAGAAACGGTTTGGTACGCAATGTGGAGTTTCTCAATTGGAATGGGCATGGTTAATAGGAAGGTTTTTGTTTTTTCCTTTATTTTTATTCCTATTGATTGTATTTATTATATTTCCTTTTGATGTTTGTGCTGCTGTCAATGGTGATAGGTCATTTTTCAAGTATGGTGGGAGTGGCATCCTCTTAACTAATGAGCCTTTCAGGGAGTCTGAATAGAACATAATGGCATTGTGAAATTATATTTTATAATTTCATGCATACATAAAATCGTAATGAATGCCACAGACGAAAAACAGTCCACACTATTGATCCATAATGTATAAATGATAGATAAGGGATCAGGACAACGAGGCCTTTTCGTGGAGGGGTCAGAATGAAATTTGGACTTAGACTGTTTTTCGTCTGTGGTACTCATTATTATACAGCACACACACACGCACAGACACAGACGGCGTAACATTTCGGCATTAATCTTTTCCAGTATGATTGTAAACGTATCTTTAAGATTTGTTTTTATTGGGAAATTTGTATCCAGTACAGCCAAAGATCAAGACATTCGCTCTTTGTATTTGTTCTACACTTTAATTTGCATCCGTTGTTCCCCGAGTTATCTTCGGTTAAGAAGTTCTAACACAGAATGGGATCATGTGTAACAAAATCTTTCAAAGCATAATGAGCAGAGCTTGAGTTTCATCTCACTTTGCTGCATTCTGACATGGGTTTTGTTTCCTTGTTATCACTTGTATGTGAGTGTGAGCTTAATTACTGTACTTTGAAGAACTTTCTATCCTTCATGGTGTTTTTGCTATTGAATATCTGCTGATTGATTGGTCTGTTTATAAATCTACTGAGGTATGCTCTGCCCAAGCCTTATTGAGGGAAATTATCTTGAATCAGGGAGTAAAGCCTACTTTATACTTTGTTATATGACAGGGTCACTAGTTGAAAATAGAGGGTAAAACCTGCTATTTTGATCAAGCATATAACTTAGGTTTAATTGTCATCGGAGCCATGATTCACATTTGTCATTCAGATAAGATGCTGCACAGTACTCGGTCAGCAATGTGTCACCTTTGTCTTCGTGTTATTTTCAGTCATCGGTTTGTTTTTACAGGAATGCGTTGGTAATGGTTGTTTGCACATACTTTTTGCATCAGTGGATCTTCAGACTGGTTTTCCCTGGTTAGTACAATGGTACAATGGTTCTAAAACCTTTCAGGCTGCGTAACTCCCCAAAAGAATCATGTTTTAACTGGGGACCCCGCACCCTGATGATAGGAATGTAGGAGATTTTGTTTGACTCGATTCCACAGATAAATACTGTAAAAATAGCTGAGCTTTCAGATCGACTATTTTCAAATTATTTCCATGTTTCTTATATTATTTGACAATTTGGCCAATGTTTTACCAGTTTTTATAGTATAGTTTATTGATTACTTTTGATGCAGTAAATGTATTTTTAATGTTTGATTTTTTTATCCCCTCAATTGTTTTGTTTTTTTTACAAATGTCCTTAAATTGTCACTAAGCTGTCATCTGCGGACCCTGCCAAAATCAGACTCACAGGTCGAGAACCACTATTCTAGAAATGAATGCATTTCCACCAGCTTTCAAGTAATATGGTCGCTGTCGGGCCGAAACCAATCTCCATATGCCATCTTTTAGTTTTATTATATTTTTTCATAAATGTGTCACCCTGTTTTAAAAATACTTATGAAGCCTATGAAGATTATTTAGATCTTGTGACTTAATCTCGGAAGTCCATTGGATTCATAGGAACACCGATTTCTTTCTTTGACCCCCAATTTGGACATGCATGGTTTCCTCCCAACAGCACTGGAAGCCACGGAACTCAAATATCTGAACCAACGTAAAGAAGAGAAAAACAAAGCATTTGAAAACACAGAAGCCAGCATTTTAAGTCTTAAGTAGTAAAATACTACACATACACCAGCAGTATGCTATATTTTGACACTACAGTTGGAATTTAGTTATGTCGGAACAATTAAGCAAAAACAACGAAAGATTTCCCTGGTAATGTGGCCTAGGTTTTGATAAAAGTACTGTCTGTCTGTACCTTTTAGTGGTTTGAATTATTACATCCCCATTACATGTTTTGAGTGTTTCACCGCAAGGCAGTGGTTCCCTAACTTGAGACCCAAAAGACAAATTAGCATTTTTTTTAAACTAGGCTACTTATTAAATTATTATTTTAAATTTCTAATTTATTGTTTTTTTTAATTTATGAAATTCCTTTGAAATATATTTATATTAGTTTTAATGTGTGAACATTTTTGATAATCTTTTGAAATGATTACAAAAAATATAGGGATATTTATTCACAACCCATAAATGGACCTTGAGTCCCGACCTACTGTTTGGGAAACACTGCTGTGAGGGATGTGTGCTAAAACAAGGTGTCCTAATCACCACGATGGCTTTGCGTTTGTCATGTTTTCCTCTGATCTAATAGCAGGAATAAAATATGCCTTTTCCATTAGGCCTAGTGTTATCTGGTTTTTGCTTTAATTATTTACATACAAAGAGAGAAAGTGTTTTTTATGGTGCATCTTAAAAGTGTGGACTTGGATTAAAGGTAGTGTAAGTGGTTTTCTTTAGTTAAATTGCGTTTGTTGCAGTAACAGGTGTCAACATGTTTTTTTTCCCCGTCGTTTTCCGTAATTTTTTTGTGATGTTTTCCGTCATTAAAAAAAAAAGAATGACAGTCACGAAAAATGGACATATGCCTACTATAGTCCATGGTTTCAGACTGCATATACTATAGTATGCCGCTTTTCATGATTTTGGAGGATAGAGGATTTGAGAAAAGGATGAAAATCACGGAAAACGGGCATACTATAGTCCATGGTTACGGACCGCATACTATAGTAGGGTCAGGGGACCTTAGTATAATTGCCTTATTTGAATCCCTGACCGATAACACTTAAAAGCACTAAAGACACCTTTGATGCACAGCACCATTCAAATGCTCTGTACATGATCCCAAGGCCCCATTTGAAAAGTGACACCAAGAAGAACAACTTACAACCTAAAAATCACTGAGAGCTCAGTGGCACCCTTGTTAAGATGATGTCCATGTGAGCCAGAGGTTGTGAGTTCAAATCCGGCTGAGTTCCTGCTACTTTCACTTTGCAGCATGTTTTGGAGAATAACATCCAGAAGAGAACTGGAAAGAGATGGAAAGCTGAGGAGATTCTCAGAGAGCATGGTGGCCTCTGTGATAAGCTGCTCTCTATGTGAACCACAGGTCGTGGGTTCAAGTTCAGCCCATGGCCTCAGACGGCATACTACAGCATGCCGTTTTTCATCATTTTTTAGGATTTAAAAAAAAGACGAAAATCACTCCGAGACCATGGGCTATAGCCCATGGCCTCGGACGGCATACTATAGCATGCCGTTTTTCATAATTTTTGAGGATTTGAAAAAAAGATGAAAATCACTCTGAGACAATGGACTATAGCCCATGGTCTCGGAGTGATTTTCGTCTTTTTTTCAAATCCTCAAAAATGATGAAAAACACTCCGAGACCATGGGCTATAGCCCATGGCCTCGGACGGCATACTATAGCATGCCGTTTTTCATCATTTTTGAGGATTTGAAAAAAAGATGAAAATCACTCCGAGACAATGGACTATAGCCCATATATATAGTTTTTCTCAGCTCAATCAACAGGACCAGAACACACCTGGGCTGGCTGCCAGGATCACATCCACCAATGGGGAGGCTGTCTGTGTCCTGTCATGGTTTCTCCTCTGTATTATCTGATTAACATCCACGATTACACTTAAAAGCACTAAAGACACCTTTGATGCACAGCACCATTCAAATGCTCTGTACATGATCCCAAGGCCCCATTTGAAAAGTGACACCAAGAAGAACAACTTACAACCTAAAAATCACTGAGAGCTCAGTGGCACCCTTGTTAAGATGATGTCCATGTGAGCCAGAGGTTGTGAGTTCAAATCCGGCTGAGTTCCTGCTACTTTCACCTTGCAGCATGTTTTGGAGAATAACATCCAGAAGAGAACTGGAAAGAGATGGAAAGCTGAGGAGATTCTCAGAGAGCATGGTGGCCTCTGTGATAAGCTGCTCTCTATGTGAACCACAGGTTGTGGGTTCAAGTTCAGCCCATGGCCTCAGACGGCATACTACAGCATGCCGTTTTTCATCATTTTTTAGGATTAAAAAAAAAGACGAAAATCACTCCGAGACCATGGGCTATAGCCCATGGCCTCGGACTTCATACTATAGCATGCCGTTTTTCATAATTTTTGAGGATTTGAAAAAAAGATGAAAATCACTCCGAGACAATGGACTGTAGCCCATGGTCTCGGAGTGATTTTCGTCTTTTTTTCAAATCCTCAAAAATGATGAAAAACACTCCGAGACCATGGGCTATAGCCCATGGCCTCGGACGGCATACTATAGCATGCCGTTTTTCATCATTTTTGAGGATTTGAAAAAAAGATGAAAATCACTCCGAGACAATGGACTATAGCCCATGGTCTCGGAGTGATTTTAGTCTTTTTTTCAAATCCTCAAAAATTATGAAAAACACTCCGAGACCATGGGCTATAGACCATGGCCTCGGACTTCATACTATAGCATGCCGTTTTTCATCATTTTTGAGGATTTGAAAAAAAGATGAAAATCACTCCGAGACAATGGACTGTAGCCCATGGTCTCGGAGTGATTTTCGTCTTTTTTTCAAATCCTCAAAAATGATGAAAAACACTCCGAGACCATGGGCTATAGCCCATGGCCTCGGACGGCATACTATAGCATGCCGTTTTTTCATCATTTTTGAGGATTTGAAAAAAAGATGAAAATCACTCTGAGACAATGGACTATAGCCCATGGTCTCGGAGTGATTTTCGTCTTTTTTTCAAATCCTCAAAAATGATGAAAAACACTCCGAGACCATGGGCTATAGCCCATGGCCTCGGACGGCATACTATAGCATGCCGTTTTTCATCATTTTTGAGGATTTGAAAAAAAGATGAAAATCACTCCGAGACAATGGACTATAGCCCATGGTCTCGGAGTGATTTTCGTCTTTTTTTCAAATCCTCAAAAATGATGAAAAACACTCCGAGACCATGGGCTATAGCCCATGGCCTCGGACGGCATACTATAGCATGCCGTTTTTCATCATTTTTGAGGATTTGAAAAAAAGACGAAAATCACTCCGAGACAATGGACTATAGCCCATGGTCTCGGAGTGATTTTCGTCTTTTTTTCAAATCCTCAAAAATGATGAAAAACACTCCGAGACCATGGGCTATAGCCCATGGCCTCGGACGGCATACTATAGCATGCCGTTTTTCATCATTTTTGAGGATTTGAAAAAAAGATGAAAATCACTCCGAGACAATGGACTATATCCCATATATATAGTTTTTCTCAGCTCAATCAACAGGACCAGAACACACCTGGGCTGGCTGCCAGGATCACATCCACCAATGGGGAGGCTGTCTGTGTCCTGTCATGGTTTCTCCTCTGTATTATCTGATTAACATCCACGATTACACTTAAAAGCACTAAAGACACCTTTGATGCACAGCACCATTCAAATGCTCTGTACATGATCCCAAGGCCCCATTTGAAAAGTGACACCAAGAAGAACAACTTACAACCTAAAAATCACTGAGAGCTCAGTGGCACCCTTGTTAAGATGATGTCCATGTGAGCCAGAGGTTGTGAGTTCAAATCCGGCTGAGTTCCTGCTACTTTCACCTTGCAGCATGTTTTGGAGAATAACATCCAGAAGAGAACTGGAAAGAGATGGAAAGCTGAGGAGATTCTCAGAGAGCATGGTGGCCTCTGTGATAAGCTGCTCTCTATGTGAACCACAGGTTGTGGGTTCAAGTTCAGCCCATGGCCTCAGACGGCATACTACAGCATGCCATTTTTTAGGATTAAAAAAAAAGACGAAAATCACTCCGAGACCATGGGCTATAGCCCATGGCCTCGGACTTCATACTATAGCATGCCGTTTTTCATCATTTTTGAGGATTTGAAAAAAAGATGAAAATCACTCCGAGACAATGGACTATAGCCCATATATATAGTTTTTCTCAGCTCAATCAACAGGACCAGAACACACCTGGGCTGGCTGCCAGGATCACATCCACCAATGGGGAGGCTGTCTGTGTCCTGTCATGGTTTCTCCTCTGTATTATCTGATTAACATCCACGATTACACTTAAAAGCACTAAAGACACCTTTGATGCACAGCACCATTCAAATGCTCTGTACATGATCCCAAGGCCCCATTTGAAAAGTGACACCAAGAAGAACAACTTACAACCTAAAAATCACTGAGAGCTCAGTGGCACCCTTGTTAAGATGATGTCCATGTGAGCCAGAGGTTGTGAGTTCAAATCCGGCTGAGTTCCTGCTACTTTCACCTTGCAGCATGTTTTGGAGAATAACATCCAGAAGAGAACTGGAAAGAGATGGAAAGCTGAGGAGATTCTCAGAGAGCATGGTGGCCTCTGTGATAAGCTGCTCTCTATGTGAACCACAGGTCGTGGGTTCAAGTTCAGCCCATGGCCTCAGACGGCATACTACAGCATGCCGTTTTTCATCATTTTTTAGGATTTAAAAAAAAGACGAAAATCACTCCGAGACCATGGGCTATAGCCCATGGCCTCGGACGGCATACTATAGCATGCCGTTTTTCATAATTTTTGAGGATTTGAAAAAAAGATGAAAATCACTCCGAGACAATGGACTATAGCCCATGGTCTCGGAGTGATTTTCGTCTTTTTTTCAAATCCTCAAAAATGATGAAAAACACTCCGAGACCATGGGCTATAGCCCATGGCCTCGGACGGCATACTATAGCATGCCGTTTTTCATCATTTTTGAGGATTTGAAAAAAAGATGAAAATCACTCCGAGACAATGGACTATAGCCCATATATATAGTTTTTCTCAGCTCAATCAACAGGACCAGAACACACCTGGGCTGGCTGCCAGGATCACATCCACCAATGGGGAGGCTGTCTGTGTCCTGTCATGGTTTCTCCTCTGTATTATCTGATTAACATCCACGATTACACTTAAAAGCACTAAAGACACCTTTGATGCACAGCACCATTCAAATGCTCTGTACATGATCCCAAGGCCCCATTTGAAAAGTGACACCAAGAAGAACAACTTGCAACCTAAAAATCACTGAGAGCTCAGTGGCACCCTTGTTAAGATCATGTCCATGTGAGCCAGAGGTTGTGAGTTCAAATCCGGCTGAGTTCCTGCTACTTTCACCTTGCAGCATGTTTTGGAGAATAACATCCAGAAGAGAACTGGAAAGAGATGGAAAGCTGAGGAGATTCTCAGAGAGCATGGTGGCCTCTGTGATAAGCTGCTCTCTATGTGAACCACAGGTCGTGGGTTCAAGTTCAGCCCATGGCCTCAGACGGCATACTACAGCATGCCGTTTTTCATCATTTTTTAGGATTTAAAAAAAAGATGAAAATCACTCCGAGACAATGGACTATAGCCCATGGTCTCGGAGTGATTTTCGTCTTTTTTTCAAATCCTCAAAAATTATGAAAAACACTCCGAGACCATGGGCTATAGACCATGGCCTCGGACTTCATACTATAGCATGCCGTTTTTCATCATTTTTGAGGATTTGAAAAAAAGATGAAAATCACTCCGAGACAATGGACTATAGCCCATGGTCTCGGAGTGATTTTCGTCTTTTTTTCAAATCCTCAAAAATGATGAAAAACACTCCGAGACCATGGGCTATAGCCCATGGCCTCGGACGGCATACTATAGCATGCCGTTTTTCATCATTTTTGAGGATTTGAAAAAAAGACGAAAATCACTCCGAGACAATGGACTATAGCCCATGGTCTCGGAGTGATTTTCGTCTTTTTTTCAAATCCTCAAAAATGATGAAAAACACTCCGAGACCATGGGCTATAGCCCATGGCCTCGGACGGCATACTATAGCATGCCGTTTTTTCATCATTTTTGAGGATTTGAAAAAAAGATGAAAATCACTCTGAGACAATGGACTATAGCCCATGGTCTCGGAGTGATTTTCGTCTTTTTTTCAAATCCTCAAAAATGATGAAAAACACTCCGAGACCATGGGCTATAGCCCATGGCCTCGGACGGCATACTATAGCATGCCGTTTTTCATCATTTTTGAGGATTTGAAAAAAAGATGAAAATCACTCCGAGACAATGGACTATAGCCCATATATATAGTTTTTCTCAGCTCAATCAACAGGACCAGAACACACCTGGGCTGGCTGCCAGGATCACATCCACCAATGGGGAGGCTGTCTGTGTCCTGTCATGGTTTCTCCTCTGTATTATCTGATTAACATCCACGATTACACTTAAAAGCACTAAAGACACCTTTGATGCACAGCACCATTCAAATGCTCTGTACATGATCCCAAGGCCCCATTTGAAAAGTGACACCAAGAAGAACAACTTACAACCTAAAAATCACTGAGAGCTCAGTGGCACCCTTGTTAAGATGATGTCCATGTGAGCCAGAGGTTGTGAGTTCAAATCCGGCTGAGTTCCTGCTACTTTCACCTTGCAGCATGTTTTGGAGAATAACATCCAGAAGAGAACTGGAAAGAGATGGAAAGCTGAGGAGATTCTCAGAGAGCATGGTGGCCTCTGTGATAAGCTGCTCTCTATGTGAACCACAGGTTGTGGGTTCAAGTTCAGCCCATGGCCTCAGACGGCATACTACAGCATGCCGTTTTTCATCATTTTTTAGGATTAAAAAAAAAGACGAAAATCACTCCGAGACCATGGGCTATAGCCCATGGCCTCGGACTTCATACTATAGCATGCCGTTTTTCATAATTTTTGAGGATTTGAAAAAAAGATGAAAATCACTCCGAGACAATGGACTGTAGCCCATGGTCTCGGAGTGATTTTCGTCTTTTTTTCAAATCCTCAAAAATGATGAAAAACACTCCGAGACCATGGGCTATAGCCCATGGCCTCGGACGGCATACTATAGCATGCCGTTTTTCATCATTTTTGAGGATTTGAAAAAAAGATGAAAATCACTCCGAGACAATGGACTATAGCCCATGGTCTCGGAGTGATTTTAGTCTTTTTTTCAAATCCTCAAAAATTATGAAAAACACTCCGAGACCATGGGCTATAGACCATGGCCTCGGACTTCATACTATAGCATGCCGTTTTTCATCATTTTTGAGGATTTGAAAAAAAGATGAAAATCACTCCGAGACAATGGACTGTAGCCCATGGTCTCGGAGTGATTTTCGTCTTTTTTTCAAATCCTCAAAAATGATGAAAAACACTCCGAGACCATGGGCTATAGCCCATGGCCTCGGACGGCATACTATAGCATGCCGTTTTTTCATCATTTTTGAGGATTTGAAAAAAAGATGAAAATCACTCTGAGACAATGGACTATAGCCCATGGTCTCGGAGTGATTTTCGTCTTTTTTTCAAATCCTCAAAAATGATGAAAAACACTCCGAGACCATGGGCTATAGCCCATGGCCTCGGACGGCATACTATAGCATGCCGTTTTTCATCATTTTTGAGGATTTGAAAAAAAGATGAAAATCACTCCGAGACAATGGACTATAGCCCATGGTCTCGGAGTGATTTTCGTCTTTTTTTCAAATCCTCAAAAATGATGAAAAACACTCCGAGACCATGGGCTATAGCCCATGGCCTCGGACGGCATACTATAGCATGCCGTTTTTCATCATTTTTGAGGATTTGAAAAAAAGACGAAAATCACTCCGAGACAATGGACTATAGCCCATGGTCTCGGAGTGATTTTCGTCTTTTTTTCAAATCCTCAAAAATGATGAAAAACACTCCGAGACCATGGGCTATAGCCCATGGCCTCGGACGGCATACTATAGCATGCCGTTTTTCATCATTTTTGAGGATTTGAAAAAAAGATGAAAATCACTCCGAGACAATGGACTATATCCCATATATATAGTTTTTCTCAGCTCAATCAACAGGACCAGAACACACCTGGGCTGGCTGCCAGGATCACATCCACCAATGGGGAGGCTGTCTGTGTCCTGTCATGGTTTCTCCTCTGTATTATCTGATTAACATCCACGATTACACTTAAAAGCACTAAAGACACCTTTGATGCACAGCACCATTCAAATGCTCTGTACATGATCCCAAGGCCCCATTTGAAAAGTGACACCAAGAAGAACAACTTACAACCTAAAAATCACTGAGAGCTCAGTGGCACCCTTGTTAAGATGATGTCCATGTGAGCCAGAGGTTGTGAGTTCAAATCCGGCTGAGTTCCTGCTACTTTCACCTTGCAGCATGTTTTGGAGAATAACATCCAGAAGAGAACTGGAAAGAGATGGAAAGCTGAGGAGATTCTCAGAGAGCATGGTGGCCTCTGTGATAAGCTGCTCTCTATGTGAACCACAGGTTGTGGGTTCAAGTTCAGCCCATGGCCTCAGACGGCATACTACAGCATGCCGTTTTTCATCATTTTTTAGGATTAAAAAAAAAGACGAAAATCACTCCGAGACCATGGGCTATAGCCCATGGCCTCGGACTTCATACTATAGCATGCCGTTTTTCATAATTTTTGAGGATTTGAAAAAAAGATGAAAATCACTCCGAGACAATGGACTGTAGCCCATGGTCTCGGAGTGATTTTCGTCTTTTTTTCAAATCCTCAAAAATGATGAAAAACACTCCGAGACCATGGGCTATAGCCCATGGCCTCGGACGGCATACTATAGCATGCCGTTTTTCATCATTTTTGAGGATTTGAAAAAAAGATGAAAATCACTCCGAGACAATGGACTATAGCCCATGGTCTCGGAGTGATTTTAGTCTTTTTTTCAAATCCTCAAAAATTATGAAAAACACTCCGAGACCATGGGCTATAGACCATTGTCTCGGAGTGATTTTCGTCTTTTTTTCAAATCCTCAAAAATGATGAAAAACACTCCGAGACCATGGGCTATAGCCCATGGCCTCGGACGGCATACTATAGCATGCCGTTTTTTCATCATTTTTGAGGATTTGAAAAAAAGATGAAAATCACTCTGAGACAATGGACTATAGCCCATGGTCTCGGAGTGATTTTCGTCTTTTTTTCAAATCCTCAAAAATGATGAAAAACACTCCGAGACCATGGGCTATAGCCCATGGCCTCGGACGGCATACTATAGCATGCCGTTTTTCATCATTTTTGAGGATTTGAAAAAAAGATGAAAATCACTCCGAGACAATGGACTATAGCCCATGGTCTCGGAGTGATTTTCGTCTTTTTTTCAAATCCTCAAAAATGATGAAAAACACTCCGAGACCATGGGCTATAGCCCATGGCCTCGGACGGCATACTATAGCATGCCGTTTTTCATCATTTTTGAGGATTTGAAAAAAAGACGAAAATCACTCCGAGACAATGGACTATAGCCCATGGTCTCGGAGTGATTTTCGTCTTTTTTTCAAATTCTCAAAAATGATGAAAAACGGCATGCTATAGTATGCCGTCCGAGGCCATGGGCTATAGCCCATGGTCTCGGAGTGTTTTTCATCATTTTTGAGGATTTGAAAAAAAGATGAAAATCACTCTGAGACAATGGACTATAGCCCATGGTCTCGGAGTGATTTTCGTCTTTTTTTCAAATCCTCAAAAATGATGAAAAACACTCCGAGACCATGGGCTATAGCCCATGGCCTCGGACGGCATACTATAGCATGCCGTTTTTCATCATTTTTGAGGATTTGAAAAAAAGATGAAAATCACTCCGAGACAATGGACTATAGCCCATATATATAGTTTTTCTCAGCTCAATCAACAGGACCAGAACACACCTGGGCTGGCTGCCAGGATCACATCCACCAATGGGGAGGCTGTCTGTGTCCTGTCATGGTTTCTCCTCTGTATTATCTGATTAACATCCACGATTACACTTAAAAGCACTAAAGACACCTTTGATGCACAGCACCATTCAAATGCTCTGTACATGATCCCAAGGCCCCATTTGAAAAGTGACACCAAGAAGAACAACTTACAACCTAAAAATCACTGAGAGCTCAGTGGCACCCTTGTTAAGATGATGTCCATGTGAGCCAGAGGTTGTGAGTTCAAATCCGGCTGAGTTCCTGCTACTTTCACCTTGCAGCATGTTTTGGAGAATAACATCCAGAAGAGAACTGGAAAGAGATGGAAAGCTGAGGAGATTCTCAGAGAGCATGGTGGCCTCTGTGATAAGCTGCTCTCTATGTGAACCACAGGTTGTGGGTTCAAGTTCAGCCCATGGCCTCAGACGGCATACTACAGCATGCCGTTTTTCATCATTTTTTAGGATTTAAAAAAAAGACGAAAATCACTCCGAGACCATGGGCTATAGCCCATGGCCTCGGACTTCATACTATAGCATGCCGTTTTTCATAATTTTTGAGGATTTGAAAAAAAGATGAAAATCACTCCGAGACAATGGACTGTAGCCCATGGTCTCGGAGTGATTTTCGTCTTTTTTTCAAATCCTCAAAAATGATGAAAAACACTCCGAGACCATGGGCTATAGCCCATGGCCTCGGACGGCATACTATAGCATGCCGTTTTTCATAATTTTTGAGGATTTGAAAAAAAGATGAAAATCACTCCGAGACAATGGACTGTAGCCCATGGTCTCGGAGTGATTTTCGTCTTTTTTTCAAATCCTCAAAAATGATGAAAAACACTCCGAGATCATGGGCTATAGCCCATGGCCTCGGACGGCATACTATAGCATGCCGTTTTTCATCATTTTTGAGGATTTGAAAAAAAGATGAAAATCACTCCGAGACAATGGACTATAGCCCATGGTCTCGGAGTGATTTTAGTCTTTTTTTCAAATCCTCAAAAATTATGAAAAACACTCCGAGACCATGGGCTATAGACCATGGCCTCGGACTTCATACTATAGCATGCCGTTTTTCATCATTTTTGAGGATTTGAAAAAAAGATGAAAATCACTCCGAGACAATGGACTGTAGCCCATGGTCTCGGAGTGATTTTCGTCTTTTTTTCAAATCCTCAAAAATGATGAAAAACACTCCGAGACCATGGGCTATAGCCCATGGCCTCGGACGGCATACTATAGCATGCCGTTTTTTCATCATTTTTGAGGATTTGAAAAAAAGATGAAAATCACTCTGAGACAATGGACTATAGCCCATGGTCTCGGAGTGATTTTCGTCTTTTTTTCAAATCCTCAAAAATGATGAAAAACACTCCGAGACCATGGGCTATAGCCCATGGCCTCGGACGGCATACTATAGCATGCCGTTTTTCATCATTTTTGAGGATTTGAAAAAAAGATGAAAATCACTCCGAGACAATGGACTATAGCCCATGGTCTCGGAGTGATTTTCGTCTTTTTTTCAAATCCTCAAAAATGATGAAAAACACTCCGAGACCATGGGCTATAGCCCATGGCCTCGGACGGCATACTATAGCATGCCGTTTTTCATCATTTTTGAGGATTTGAAAAAAAGACGAAAATCACTCCGAGACAATGGACTATAGCCCATGGTCTCGGAGTGATTTTCGTCTTTTTTTCAAATTCTCAAAAATGATGAAAAACGGCATGCTATAGTATGCCGTCCGAGGCCATGGGCTATAGCCCATGGTCTCGGAGTGTTTTTCATCATTTTTGAGGATTTGAAAAAAAGATGAAAATCACTCTGAGACAATGGACTATAGCCCATGGTCTCGGAGTGATTTTCGTCTTTTTTTCAAATCCTCAAAAATGATGAAAAACACTCCGAGACCATGGGCTATAGCCCATGGCCTCGGACGGCATACTATAGCATGCCGTTTTTCATCATTTTTGAGGATTTGAAAAAAAGATGAAAATCACTCCGAGACAATGGACTATAGCCCATATATATAGTTTTTCTCAGCTCAATCAACAGGACCAGAACACACCTGGGCTGGCTGCCAGGATCACATCCACCAATGGGGAGGCTGTCTGTGTCCTGTCATGGTTTCTCCTCTGTATTATCTGATTAACATCCACGATTACACTTAAAAGCACTAAAGACACCTTTGATGCACAGCACCATTCAAATGCTCTGTACATGATCCCAAGGCCCCATTTGAAAAGTGACACCAAGAAGAACAACTTACAACCTAAAAATCACTGAGAGCTCAGTGGCACCCTTGTTAAGATGATGTCCATGTGAGCCAGAGGTTGTGAGTTCAAATCCGGCTGAGTTCCTGCTACTTTCACCTTGCAGCATGTTTTGGAGAATAACATCCAGAAGAGAACTGGAAAGAGATGGAAAGCTGAGGAGATTCTCAGAGAGCATGGTGGCCTCTGTGATAAGCTGCTCTCTATGTGAACCACAGGTTGTGGGTTCAAGTTCAGCCCATGGCCTCAGACGGCATACTACAGCATGCCGTTTTTCATCATTTTTTAGGATTTAAAAAAAAGACGAAAATCACTCCGAGACCATGGGCTATAGCCCATGGCCTCGGACTTCATACTATAGCATGCCGTTTTTCATAATTTTTGAGGATTTGAAAAAAAGATGAAAATCACTCCGAGACAATGGACTGTAGCCCATGGTCTCGGAGTGATTTTCGTCTTTTTTTCAAATCCTCAAAAATGATGAAAAACACTCCGAGACCATGGGCTATAGCCCATGGCCTCGGACGGCATACTATAGCATGCCGTTTTTCATAATTTTTGAGGATTTGAAAAAAAGATGAAAATCACTCCGAGACAATGGACTATAGCCCATGGTCTCGGAGTGATTTTCGTCTTTTTTTCAAATCCTCAAAAATGATGAAAAACACTCCGAGACCATGGGCTATAGCCCATGGCCTCGGACGGCATACTATAGCATGCCGTTTTTCATCATTTTTGAGGATTTAAAAAAAAAAAGACGAAAATCACTCCGAGACAATGGACTATAGCCCATGGTCTCGGAGTGATTTTCGTCTTTTTTTCAAATCCTCAAAAATGATGAAAAACACTCCGAGACCATGGGCTATAGCCCATGGCCTCGGACGGCATACTATAGCATGCCGTTTTTTCATCATTTTTGAGGATTTGAAAAAAAGATGAAAATCACTCTGAGACAATGGACTATAGCCCATGGTCTCGGAGTGATTTTCGTCTTTTTTTCAAATCCTCAAAAATGATGAAAAACACTCCGAGACCATGGGCTATAGCCCATGGCCTCGGACGGCATACTATAGCATGCCGTTTTTCATCATTTTTGAGGATTTGAAAAAAAGATGAAAATCACTCCGAGACAATGGACTATAGCCCATGGTCTCGGAGTGATTTTCGTCTTTTTTTCAAATCCTCAAAAATGATGAAAAACACTCCGAGACCATGGGCTATAGCCCATGGCCTCGGACGGCATACTATAGCATGCCGTTTTTCATCATTTTTGAGGATTTGAAAAAAAGACGAAAATCACTCCGAGACAATGGACTATAGCCCATGGTCTCGGAGTGATTTTCGTCTTTTTTTCAAATTCTCAAAAATGATGAAAAACGGCATGCTATAGTATGCCGTCCGAGGCCATGGGCTATAGCCCATGGTCTCGGAGTGTTTTTCATCATTTTTGAGGATTTGAAAAAAAGATGAAAATCACTCTGAGACAATGGACTATAGCCCATGGTCTCGGAGTGATTTTCGTCTTTTTTTCAAATCCTCAAAAATGATGAAAAACACTCCGAGACCATGGGCTATAGCCCATGGCCTCGGACGGCATACTATAGCATGCCGTTTTTCATCATTTTTGAGGATTTGAAAAAAAGATGAAAATCACTCCGAGACAATGGACTATAGCCCATATATATAGTTTTTCTCAGCTCAATCAACAGGACCAGAACACACCTGGGCTGGCTGCCAGGATCACATCCACCAATGGGGAGGCTGTCTGTGTCCTGTCATGGTTTCTCCTCTGTATTATCTGATTAACATCCACGATTACACTTAAAAGCACTAAAGACACCTTTGATGCACAGCACCATTCAAATGCTCTGTACATGATCCCAAGGCCCCATTTGAAAAGTGACACCAAGAAGAACAACTTACAACCTAAAAATCACTGAGAGCTCAGTGGCACCCTTGTTAAGATGATGTCCATGTGAGCCAGAGGTTGTGAGTTCAAATCCGGCTGAGTTCCTGCTACTTTCACCTTGCAGCATGTTTTGGAGAATAACATCCAGAAGAGAACTGGAAAGAGATGGAAAGCTGAGGAGATTCTCAGAGAGCATGGTGGCCTCTGTGATAAGCTGCTCTCTATGTGAACCACAGGTTGTGGGTTCAAGTTCAGCCCATGGCCTCAGACGGCATACTACAGCATGCCGTTTTTCATCATTTTTTAGGATTTTAAAAAAAGACGAAAATCACTCCGAGACCATGGGCTATAGCCCATGGCCTCGGACTTCATACTATAGCATGCCGTTTTTCATAATTTTTGAGGATTTGAAAAAAAGATGAAAATCACTCCGAGACAATGGACTGTAGCCCATGGTCTCGGAGTGATTTTCGTCTTTTTTTCAAATCCTCAAAAATGATGAAAAACACTCCGAGACCATGGGCTATAGCCCATGGCCTCGGACGGCATACTATAGCATGCCGTTTTTCATAATTTTTGAGGATTTGAAAAAAAGATGAAAATCACTCCGAGACAATGGACTATAGCCCATGGTCTCGGAGTGATTTTCGTCTTTTTTTCAAATCCTCAAAAATGATGAAAAACACTCCGAGACCATGGGCTATAGCCCATGGCCTCGGACGGCATACTATAGCATGCCGTTTTTCATCATTTTTGAGGATTTAAAAAAAAAAAGACGAAAATCACTCCGAGACAATGGACTATAGCCCATGGTCTCGGAGTGATTTTCGTCTTTTTTTCAAATCCTCAAAAATGATGAAAAACACTCCGAGACCATGGGCTATAGCCCATGGCCTCGGACGGCATACTATAGCATGCCGTTTTTTCATCATTTTTGAGGATTTGAAAAAAAGATGAAAATCACTCTGAGACAATGGACTATAGCCCATGGTCTCGGAGTGATTTTCGTCTTTTTTTCAAATCCTCAAAAATGATGAAAAACACTCCGAGACCATGGGCTATAGCCCATGGCCTCGGACGGCATACTATAGCATGCCGTTTTTCATCATTTTTGAGGATTTGAAAAAAAGATGAAAATCACTCCGAGACAATGGACTATAGCCCATATATATAGTTTTTCTCAGCTAAATCAACAGGACCAGAACACACCTGGGCTGGCTGCCAGGATCACATCCACCAATGGGGAGGCTGTCTGTGTCCTGTCATGGTTTCTCCTCTGTATTATCTGATTAACATCCACGATTACACTTAAAAGCACTAAAGACACCTTTGATGCACAGCACCATTCAAATGCTCTGTACATGATCCCAAGGCCCCATTTGAAAAGTGACACCAAGAAGAACAACTTACAACCTAAAAATCACTGAGAGCTCAGTGGCACCCTTGTTAAGATGATGTCCATGTGAGCCAGAGGTTGTGAGTTCAAATCCGGCTGAGTTCCTGCTACTTTCACCTTGCAGCATGTTTTGGAGAATAACATCCAGAAGAGAACTGGAAAGAGATGGAAAGCTGAGGAGATTCTCAGAGAGCATGGTGGCCTCTGTGATAAGCTGCTCTCTATGTGAACCACAGGTTGTGGGTTCAAGTTCAGCCCATGGCCTCAGACGGCATACTACAGCATGCCGTTTTTCATCATTTTTTAGGATTTAAAAAAAAGACGAAAATCACTCCGAGACCATGGGCTATAGCCCATGGCCTCGGACTTCATACTATAGCATGCCGTTTTTCATAATTTTTGAGGATTTGAAAAAAAGATGAAAATCACTCCGAGACAATGGACTGTAGCCCATGGTCTCGGAGTGATTTTCGTCTTTTTTTCAAATCCTCAAAAATGATGAAAAACACTCCGAGACCATGGGCTATAGCCCATGGCCTCGGACGGCATACTATAGCATGCCGTTTTTCATCATTTTTGAGGATTTGAAAAAAAGATGAAAATCACTCCGAGACAATGGACTATAGCCCATGGTCTCGGAATGATTTTAGTCTTTTTTTCAAATCCTCAAAAATTATGAAAAACACTCCGAGACCATGGGCTATAGACCATGGCCTCGGACTTCATACTATAGCATGCCGTTTTTCATCATTTTTGAGGATTTGAAAAAAAGATGAAAATCACTCCGAGACAATGGACTGTAGCCCATGGTCTCGGAGTGATTTTCGTCTTTTTTTCAAATCCTCAAAAATGATGAAAAACACTCCGAGACCATGGGCTATAGCCCATGGCCTCGGACGGCATACTATAGCATGCCGTTTTTTCATCATTTTTGAGGATTTGAAAAAAAGATGAAAATCACTCTGAGACAATGGACTATAGCCCATGGTCTCGGAGTGATTTTCGTCTTTTTTTCAAATCCTCAAAAATGATGAAAAACACTCCGAGACCATGGGCTATAGCCCATGGCCTCGGACGGCATACTATAGCATGCCGTTTTTCATCATTTTTGAGGATTTGAAAAAAAGATGAAAATCACTCCGAGACAATGGACTATAGCCCATATATATAGTTTTTCTCAGCTCAATCAACAGGACCAGAACACACCTGGGCTGGCTGCCAGGATCACATCCACCAATGGGGAGGCTGTCTGTGTCCTGTCATGGTTTCTCCTCTGTATTATCTGATTAACATCCACGATTACACTTAAAAGCACTAAAGACACCTTTGATGCACAGCACCATTCAAATGCTCTGTACATGATCCCAAGGCCCCATTTGAAAAGTGACACCAAGAAGAACAACTTACAACCTAAAAATCACTGAGAGCTCAGTGGCACCCTTGTTAAGATGATGTCCATGTGAGCCAGAGGTTGTGAGTTCAAATCCGGCTGAGTTCCTGCTACTTTCACCTTGCAGCATGTTTTGGAGAATAACATCCAGAAGAGAACTGGAAAGAGATGGAAAGCTGAGGAGATTCCCAGAGAGCATGGTGGCCTCTGTGATAAGCTGCTCTCTATGTGAACCACAGGTCATGGGTTCAAGTTCAGCCCATGGCCTCAGACGGCATACTACAGCATGCCGTTTTTCATCATTTTTTAAGGATTTAAAAAAAAGACGAAAATCACTCCGAGACCATGGGCTATAGCCCATGGCCTCGGACTTCATACTATAGCATGCCGTTTTTCATAATTTTTGAGGATTTGAAAAAAAGATGAAAATCACTCCGAGACAATGGACTGTAGCCCATGGTCTCGGAGTGATTTTCGTCTTTTTTTCAAATCCTCAAAAATGATGAAAAACACTCCGAGACCATGGGCTATAGCCCATGGCCTCGGACGGCATACTATAGCATGCCGTTTTTCATAATTTTTGAGGATTTGAAAAAAAGATGAAAATCACTCCGAGACAATGGACTATAGCCCATGGTCTCGGAGTGATTTTCGTCTTTTTTTCAAATCCTCAAAAATGATGAAAAACACTCCGAGACCATGGGCTATAGCCCATGGCCTCGGACTTCATACTATAGCATGCCGTTTTTCATAATTTTTGAGGATTTGAAAAAAAGATGAAAATCACTCCGAGACAATGGACTATAGCCCATGGTCTCGGAGTGATTTTCGTCTTTTTTTCAAATCCTCAAAAATGATGAAAAACGGCATGCTATAAAGCTGAGGAGATTCTCAGAGAGCATGGTGGCCTCTGTGATAAGCTGCTCTCTATGTGAACCACAGGTTGTGGGTTCAAGTTCAGCCCATGGCCTCGGACTTCATACTATAGCATGCCGTTTTTCATCATTTTTGAGGATTTGAAAAAAAGATGAAAATCACTCCGAGACAATGGACTATAGCCCATGGTCTCGGAGTGATTTTCGTCTTTTTTTCAAATCCTCAAAAATGATGAAAAACACTCCGAGACCATGGGCTATAGCCCATGGCCTCGGACTTCATACTATAGCATGCCGTTTTTCATAATTTTTGAGGATTTGAAAAAAAGATGAAAATCACTCCGAGACAATGGACTATAGCCCATGGTCTCGGAGTGATTTTCGTCTTTTTTTCAAATCCTCAAAAATGATGAAAAACACTCCGAGACCATGGGCTATAGCCCATGGCCTCGGACGGCATACTATAGCATGCCGTTTTTCATCATTTTTGAGGATTTAAAAAAAAAAGACGAAAATCACTCCGAGACAATGGACTATAGCCCATGGTCTCGGAGTGATTTTCGTCTTTTTTTCAAATCCTCAAAAATGATGAAAAACACTCCGAGACCATGGGCTATAGCCCATGGCCTCGGACGGCATACTATAGCATGCCGTTTTTCATCATTTTTGAGGATTTGAAAAAAAGATGAAAATCACTCCGAGACAATGGACTATAGCCCATATATATAGTTTTTCTCAGCTCAATCAACAGGACCAGAACACACCTGGGCTGGCTGCCAGGATCACATCCACCAATGGGGAGGCTGTCTGTGTCCTGTCATGGTTTCTCCTCTGTATTATCTGATTAACATCCACGATTACACTTAAAAGCACTAAAGACACCTTTGATGCACAGCACCATTCAAATGCTCTGTACATGATCCCAAGGCCCCATTTGAAAAGTGACACCAAGAAGAACAACTTACAACCTAAAAATCACTGAGAGCTCAGTGGCACCCTTGTTAAGATGATGTCCATGTGAGCCAGAGGTTGTGAGTTCAAATCCGGCTGAGTTCCTGCTACTTTCACCTTGCAGCATGTTTTGGAGAATAACATCCAGAAGAGAACTGGAAAGAGATGGAAAGCTGAGGAGATTCTCAGAGAGCATGGTGGCCTCTGTGATAAGCTGCTCTCTATGTGAACCACAGGTTGTGGGTTCAAGTTCAGCCCATGGCCTCAGACGGCATACTACAGCATGCCGTTTTTCATCATTTTTTAGGATTTAAAAAAAAGACGAAAATCACTCCGAGACCATGGGCTATAGCCCATGGTCTCGGACTTCATACTATAGCATGCCGTTTTTCATAATTTTTGAGGATTTGAAAAAAAGATGAAAATCACTCCGAGACAATGGACTGTAGCCCATGGTCTCGGAGTGATTTTCGTCTTTTTTTCAAATCCTCAAAAATGATGAAAAACACTCCGAGACCATGGGCTATAGCCCATGGCCTCGGACGGCATACTATAGCATGCCGTTTTTCATCATTTTGGAGGATTTGAAAAAAAGATGAAAATCACTCCGAGACAATGGACTATAGCCCATGGTCTCGGAATGATTTTAGTCTTTTTTTCAAATCCTCAAAAATTATGAAAAACACTCCGAGACCATGGGCTATAGACCATGGCCTCGGACTTCATACTATAGCATGCCGTTTTTCATCATTTTTGAGGATTTGAAAAAAAGATGAAAATCACTCCGAGACAATGGACTGTAGCCCATGGTCTCGGAGTGATTTTCGTCTTTTTTTCAAATCCTCAAAAATGATGAAAAACACTCCGAGACCATGGGCTATAGCCCATGGCCTCGGACGGCATACTATAGCATGCCGTTTTTTCATCATTTTTGAGGATTTGAAAAAAAGATGAAAATCACTCTGAGACAATGGACTATAGCCCATGGTCTCGGAGTGATTTTCGTCTTTTTTTCAAATCCTCAAAAATGATGAAAAACACTCCGAGACCATGGGCTATAGCCCATGGCCTCGGACGGCATACTATAGCATGCCGTTTTTCATCATTTTTGAGGATTTGAAAAAAAGATGAAAATCACTCAGAGACAATGGACTATAGCCCATATATATAGTTTTTCTCAGCTCAATCAACAGGACCAGAACACACCTGGGCTGGCTGCCAGGATCACATCCACCAATGGGGAGGCTGTCTGTGTCCTGTCATGGTTTCTCCTCTGTATTATCTGATTAACATCCACGATTACACTTAAAAGCACTAAAGACACCTTTGATGCACAGCACCATTCAAATGCTCTGTACATGATCCCAAGGCCCCATTTGAAAAGTGACACCAAGAAGAACAACTTACAACCTAAAAATCACTGAGAGCTCAGTGGCACCCTTGTTAAGATGATGTCCATGTGAGCCAGAGGTTGTGAGTTCAAATCCGGCTGAGTTCCTGCTACTTTCACCTTGCAGCATGTTTTGGAGAATAACATCCAGAAGAGAACTGGAAAGAGATGGAAAGCTGAGGAGATTCCCAGAGAGCATGGTGGCCTCTGTGATAAGCTGCTCTCTATGTGAACCACAGGTCATGGGTTCAAGTTCAGCCCATGGCCTCAGACGGCATACTACAGCATGCCGTTTTTCATCATTTTTTAAGGATTTAAAAAAAAGACGAAAATCACTCCGAGACCATGGGCTATAGCCCATGGCCTCGGACTTCATACTATAGCATGCCGTTTTTCATAATTTTTGAGGATTTGAAAAAAAGATGAAAATCACTCCGAGACAATGGACTGTAGCCCATGGTCTCGGAGTGATTTTCGTCTTTTTTTCAAATCCTCAAAAATGATGAAAAACACTCCGAGACCATGGGCTATAGCCCATGGCCTCGGACGGCATACTATAGCATGCCGTTTTTCATCATTTTTGAGGATTTGAAAAAAAGATGAAAATCACTCCGAGACAATGGACTATAGCCCATGGTCTCGGAGTGATTTTCGTCTTTTTTTCAAATCCTCAAAAATGATGAAAAACACTCCGAGACCATGGGCTATAGCCCATGGCCTCGGACTTCATACTATAGCATGCCGTTTTTCATAATTTTTGAGGATTTGAAAAAAAGATGAAAATCACTCCGAGACAATGGACTATAGCCCATGGTCTCGGAGTGATTTTCGTCTTTTTTTCAAATCCTCAAAAATGATGAAAAACGGCATGCTATAAAGCTGAGGAGATTCTCAGAGAGCATGGTGGCCTCTGTGATAAGCTGCTCTCTATGTGAACCACAGGTTGTGGGTTCAAGTTCAGCCCATGGCCTCAGACTTCATACTATAGCATGCCGTTTTTCATCATTTTTGAGGATTTGAAAAAAAGATGAAAATCACTCCGAGACAATGGACTATAGCCCATGGTCTCGGAGTGATTTTCGTCTTTTTTTCAAATCCTCAAAAATGATGAAAAACACTCCGAGACCATGGGCTATAGCCCATGGCCTCGGACTTCATACTATAGCATGCCGTTTTTCATAATTTTTGAGGATTTGAAAAAAAGATGAAAATCACTCCGAGACAATGGACTATAGCCCATGGTCTCGGAGTGATTTTCGTCTTTTTTTCAAATCCTCAAAAATGATGAAAAACACTCCGAGACCATGGGCTATAGCCCATGGCCTCGGACGGCATACTATAGCATGCCGTTTTTCATCATTTTTGAGGATTTGAAAAAAAGATGAAAATCACTCCGAGACAATGGACTATAGCCCATATATATAGTTTTTCTCAGCTCAATCAACAGGACCAGAACACACCTGGGCTGGCTGCCAGGATCACATCCACCAATGGGGAGGCTGTCTGTGTCCTGTCATGGTTTCTCCTCTGTATTATCTGATTAACATCCACGATTACACTTAAAAGCACTAAAGACACCTTTGATGCACAGCACCATTCAAATGCTCTGTACATGATCCCAAGGCCCCATTTGAAAAGTGACACCAAGAAGAACAACTTACAACCTAAAAATCACTGAGAGCTCAGTGGCACCCTTGTTAAGATGATGTCCATGTGAGCCAGAGGTTGTGAGTTCAAATCCGGCTGAGTTCCTGCTACTTTCACCTTGCAGCATGTTTTGGAGAATAACATCCAGAAGAGAACTGGAAAGAGATGGAAAGCTGAGGAGATTCTCAGAGAGCATGGTGGCCTCTGTGATAAGCTGCTCTCTATGTGAACCACAGGTCATGGGTTCAAGTTCAGCCCATGGCCTCAGACGGCATACTACAGCATGCCGTTTTTCATCATTTTTTAGGATTAAAAAAAAAGACGAAAATCACTCAAAAATGATGAAAAACACTCCGAGACCATGGGCTATAGCCCATGGCCTCGGACGGCATACTATAGCATGCCGTTTTTCATCATTTTTGAGGATTTGAAAAAAATATGAAAATCACTCCGAGACAATGGACTATAGCCCATGGTCTCGGAGTGATTTTCGTCTTTTTTTCAAATCCTCAAAAATGATGAAAAACACTCCGAGACCATGGGCTATAGCCCATGGCCTCGGACGGCATACTATAGCATGCCGTTTTTCATCATTTTTGAGGATTTGAAAAAAAGATGAAAATCACTCCGAGACGATGGACTATAGCCCATGGTATCGGAGTGATTTTCGTCTTTTTTTCAAATCCTCAAAAGTTATGAAAAACACTCCGAGACCATGGGCTATAGCCCATGGCCTCGGACTTCATACTATAGCATGCCGTTTTTCATCATTTTTGAGGATTTGAAAAAAAGATGAAAATCACTCCGAGACAATGGACTATAGCCCATGGTCTCGGAGTGATTTTCGTCTTTTTTTCAAATCCTCAAAAATGATGAAAAACACTCCGAGACCATGGGCTATAGCCCATGGCCTCGGACTTCATACTATAGCATGCCGTTTTTCATCATTTTTGAGGATTTGAAAAAAAGATGAAAATCACTCCGAGACAATGGACTATAGCCCATGGTCTTGGAGTGATTTTCGTCTTTTTTTCAAATCCTCAAAAATGATGAAAAACACTCCGAGACCATGGGCTATAGCCCATGGCCTCGGACGGCATACTATAGCATGCCGTTTTTCATCATTTTTGAGGATTTGAAAAAAAGACGAAAATCACTCCGAGACAATGGACTATAGCCCATGGTCTCGGAGTGATTTTCGTCTTTTTTTCAAATCCTCAAAAATGATGAAAAACACTCCGAGACCATGGGCTATAGCCCATGGCCTCGGACGGCATACTATAGCATGCCGTTTTTCATCATTTTTGAGGATTTGAAAAAAAGATGAAAATCACTCCGAGACAATGGACTATAGCCCATATATATAGTTTTTCTCAGCTCAATCAACAGGACCAGAACACACCTGGGCTGGCTGCCAGGATCACATCCACCAATGGGGAGGCTGTCTGTGTCCTGTCATGGTTTCTCCTCTGTATTATCTGATTAACATCCACGATTACACTTAAAAGCACTAAAGACACCTTTGATGCACAGCACCATTCAAATGCTCTGTACATGATCCCAAGGCCCCATTTGAAAAGTGACACCAAGAAGAACAACTTACAACCTAAAAATCACTGAGAGCTCAGTGGCACCCTTGTTAAGATGATGTCCATGTGAGCCAGAGGTTGTGAGTTCAAATCCGGCTGAGTTCCTGCTACTTTCACCTTGCAGCATGTTTTGGAGAATAACATCCAGAAGAGAACTGGAAAGAGATGGAAAGCTGAGGAGATTCTCAGAGAGCATGGTGGCCTCTGTGATAAGCTGCTCTCTATGTGAACCACAGGTCATGGGTTCAAGTTCAGCCCATGGCCTCAGACGGCATACTACAGCATGCCGTTTTTCATCATTTTTTAGGATTAAAAAAAAAGACGAAAATCACTCAAAAATGATGAAAAACACTCCGAGACCATGGGCTATAGCCCATGGCCTCGGACGGCATACTATAGCATGCCGTTTTTCATCATTTTTGAGGATTTGAAAAAAATATGAAAATCACTCCGAGACAATGGACTATAGCCCATGGTCTCGGAGTGATTTTCGTCTTTTTTTCAAATCCTCAAAAATGATGAAAAACACTCCGAGACCATGGGCTATAGCCCATGGCCTCGGACGGCATACTATAGCATGCCGTTTTTCATCATTTTTGAGGATTTGAAAAAAAGATGAAAATCACTCCGAGACGATGGACTATAGCCCATGGTCTCGGAGTGATTTTCGTCTTTTTTTCAAATCCTCAAAAATTATGAAAAACACTCCGAGACCATGGGCTATAGCCCATGGCCTCGGACTTCATACTATAGCATGCCGTTTTTCATCATTTTTGAGGATTTGAAAAAAAGATGAAAATCACTCCGAGACAATGGACTATAGCCCATGGTCTCGGAGTGATTTTCGTCTTTTTTTCAAATCCTCAAAAATGATGAAAAACACTCCGAGACCATGGGCTATAGCCCATGGCCTCGGACTTCATACTATAGCATGCCGTTTTTCATCATTTTTGAGGATTTGAAAAAAAGATGAAAATCACTCCGAGACAATGGACTATAGCCCATGGTCTTGGAGTGATTTTCGTCTTTTTTTCAAATCCTCAAAAATGATGAAAAACACTCCGAGACCATGGGCTATAGCCCATGGCCTCGGACGGCATACTATAGCATGCCGTTTTTCATAATTTTTGAGGATTTGAAAAAAAGACGAAAATCACTCCGAGACAATGGACTATAGCCCATGGTCTCGGAGTGATTTTCGTCTTTTTTTCAAATCCTCAAAAATGATGAAAAACACTCCGAGACCATGGGCTATAGCCCATGGCCTCGGACGGCATACTATAGCATGCCGTTTTTCATCATTTTTGAGGATTTGAAAAAAAGATGAAAATCACTCCGAGACAATGGACTATAGCCCATATATATAGTTTTTCTCAGCTCAATCAACAGGACCAGAACACACCTGGGCTGGCTGCCAGGATCACATCCACCAATGGGGAGGCTGTCTGTGTCCTGTCATGGTTTCTCCTCTGTATTATCTGATTAACATCCACGATTACACTTAAAAGCACTAAAGACACCTTTGATGCACAGCACCATTCAAATGCTCTGTACATGATCCCAAGGCCCCATTTGAAAAGTGACACCAAGAAGAACAACTTACAACCTAAAAATCACTGAGAGCTCAGTGGCACCCTTGTTAAGATGATGTCCATGTGAGCCAGAGGTTGTGAGTTCAAATCCGGCTGAGTTCCTGCTACTTTCACCTTGCAGCATGTTTTGGAGAATAACATCCAGAAGAGAACTGGAAAGAGATGGAAAGCTGAGGAGATTCTCAGAGAGCATGGTGGCCTCTGTGATAAGCTGCTCTCTATGTGAACCACAGGTCATGGGTTCAAGTTCAGCCCATGGCCTCAGACGGCATACTACAGCATGCCGTTTTTCATCATTTTTTAAGATTTAAAAAAAAGACGAAAATCACTCAAAAATGATGAAAAACACTCCGAGACCATGGGCTATAGCCCATGGCCTCGGACGGCATACTATAGCATGCCGTTTTTCATCATTTTTGAGGATTTGAAAAAAATATGAAAATCACTCCGAGACAATGGACTATAGCCCATGGTCTCGGAGTGATTTTCGTCTTTTTTTCAAATCCTCAAAAATGATGAAAAACACTCCGAGACCATGGGCTATAGCCCATGGCCTCGGACGGCATACTATAGCATGCCGTTTTTCATCATTTTTGAGGATTTGAAAAAAAGATGAAAATCACTCCGAGACGATGGACTATAGCCCATGGTCTCGGAGTGATTTTCGTCTTTTTTTCAAATCCTCAAAAATTATGAAAAACACTCCGAGACCATGGGCTATAGCCCATGGCCTCGGACTTCATACTATAGCATGCCGTTTTTCATCATTTTTGAGGATTTGAAAAAAAGATGAAAATCACTCCGAGACAATGGACTATAGCCCATGGTCTCGGAGTGATTTTCGTCTTTTTTTCAAATCCTCAAAAATGATGAAAAACACTCCGAGACCATGGGCTATAGCCCATGGCCTCGGACTTCATACTATAGCATGCCGTTTTTCATCATTTTTGAGGATTTGAAAAAAAGATGAAAATCACTCCGAGACAATGGACTATAGCCCATGGTCTCGGAGTGATTTTCGTTTTTTTTTTTCCAAATCCTCAAAAATGATGAAAATCACTCCGAGACAATGGACTATAGCCCATGGTCTCGGAGTGATTTTCGTCTTTTTTTTTCAAATCCTCAAAAATGAAGAAAAACACTCCGAGACCATGGGCTATAGCCCATGGCCTCGGACGGCATACTATAGCATGTCGTTTTTCATCATTTTTGAGGATTTGAAAAAAAGACGAAAATCACTCCGAGACAATGGACTATAGCCCATGGTCTCAGAGTGATTTTCGTCTTTTTTGCAAATCCTCAAAAATTATGAAAAACACTCCGAGACCATGGGCTATAGCCCATGGCCTCGGACGGCATACTATAGCATGCCGTTTTTCATCATTTTTGAGGATTTGAAAAAAAGATGAAAATCACTCCGAGACAATGGACTATAGCCCATGGTCTCGGAGTGATTTTCGTCTTTTTTTCAAATCCTCAAAAATGATGAAAAACACTCCGAGACCATGGGATATAGCCCATGGCCTCGGACGGCATACTATAGCATGCCGTTTATTCATCATTTTTGAGGATTTGAAAAAAAGATGAAAATCACTCTGAGACAATGGACTATAGCCCATGGTCTCGGAGTGATTTTCGTCTTTTTTTCAAATCCTCAAAAATGATGAAAAACACTCCGAGACCATGGGCTATAGCCCATGGCCTCGGACGGCATACTATAGCATGCCGTTTTTCATCATTTTTGAGGATTTGAAAAAAAGATGAAAATCACTCCGAGACAATGGACTATAGCCCATATATATAGTTTTTCTCAGCTCAATCAACAGGACCAGAACACACCTGGGCTGGCTGCCAGGATCACATCCACCAATGGGGAGGCTGTCTGTGTCCTGTCATGGTTTCTCCTCTGTATTATCTGATTAACATCCACGATTACACTTAAAAGCACTAAAGACACCTTTGATGCACAGCACCATTCAAATGCTCTGTACATGATCCCAAGGCCCCATTTGAAAAGTGACACCAAGAAGAACAACTTACAACCTAAAAATCACTGAGAGCTCAGTGGCACCCTTGTTAAGATGATGTCCATGTGAGCCAGAGGTTGTGAGTTCAAATCCGGCTGAGTTCCTGCTACTTTCACCTTGCAGCATGTTTTGGAGAATAACATCCAGAAGAGAACTGGAAAGAGATGGAAAGCTGAGGAGATTCTCAGAGAGCATGGTGGCCTCTGTGATAAGCTGCTCTCTATGTGAACCACAGGTCATGGGTTCAAGTTCAGCCCATGGCCTCAGACGGCATACTACAGCATGCCGTTTTTCATCATTTTTTAGGATTAAAAAAAAAGACGAAAATCACTCAAAAATGATGAAAAACACTCCGAGACCATGGGCTATAGCCCATGGCCTCGGACGGCATACTATAGCATGCCGTTTTTCATCATTTTTGAGAATTTGAAAAAAATATGAAAATCACTCCGAGACAATGGACTATAGCCCATGGTCTCGGAGTGATTTTCGTCTTTTTTTCAAATCCTCAAAAATGATGAAAAACACTCCGAGACCATGGGCTATAGCCCATGGCCTCGGACGGCATACTATAGCATGCCGTTTTTCATCATTTTTGAGGATTTGAAAAAAAGATGAAAATCACTCCGAGACGATGGACTATAGCCCATGGTCTCGGAGTGATTTTCGTCTTTTTTTCAAATCCTCAAAAATTATGAAAAACACTCCGAGACCATGGGCTATAGCCCATGGCCTCGGACTTCATACTATAGCATGCCGTTTTTCATCATTTTTGAGGATTTGAAAAAAAGATGAAAATCACTCCGAGACAATGGACTATAGCCCATGGTCTCGGAGTGATTTTCGTCTTTTTTTCAAATCCTCAAAAATGATGAAAAACACTCCGAGACCATGGGCTATAGCCCATGGCCTCGGACTTCATACTATAGCATGCCGTTTTTCATCATTTTTGAGGATTTGAAAAAAAGATGAAAATCACTCCGAGACAATGGACTATAGCCCATGGTCTTGGAGTGATTTTCGTCTTTTTTTCAAATCCTCAAAAATGATGAAAAACACTCCGAGACCATGGGCTATAGCCCATGGCCTCGGACGGCATACTATAGCATGCCGTTTTTCATCATTTTTGAGGATTTGAAAAAAAGACGAAAATCACTCCGAGACAATGGACTATAGCCCATGGTCTCGGAGTGATTTTCGTCTTTTTTTCAAATCCTCAAAAATGATGAAAAACACTCCGAGACCATGGGCTATAGCCCATGGCCTCGGACGGCATACTATAGCATGCCGTTTTTCATCATTTTTGAGGATTTGAAAAAAAGATGAAAATCACTCCGAGACAATGGACTATAGCCCATATATATAGTTTTTCTCAGCTCAATCAACAGGACCAGAACACACCTGGGCTGGCTGCCAGGATCACATCCACCAATGGGGAGGCTGTCTGTGTCCTGTCATGGTTTCTCCTCTGTATTATCTGATTAACATCCACGATTACACTTAAAAGCACTAAAGACACCTTTGATGCACAGCACCATTCAAATGCTCTGTACATGATCCCAAGGCCCCATTTGAAAAGTGACACCAAGAAGAACAACTTACAACCTAAAAATCACTGAGAGCTCAGTGGCACCCTTGTTAAGATGATGTCCATGTGAGCCAGAGGTTGTGAGTTCAAATCCGGCTGAGTTCCTGCTACTTTCACCTTGCAGCATGTTTTGGAGAATAACATCCAGAAGAGAACTGGAAAGAGATGGAAAGCTGAGGAGATTCTCAGAGAGCATGGTGGCCTCTGTGATAAGCTGCTCTCTATGTGAACCACAGGTCATGGGTTCAAGTTCAGCCCATGGCCTCAGACGGCATACTACAGCATGCCGTTTTTCATCATTTTTTAGGATTTAAAAAAAAGACGAAAATCACTCAAAAATGATGAAAAACACTCCGAGACAATGGACTATAGCCCATGGTCTCGGAGTGATTTTCGTCTTTTTTTCAAATCCTCAAAAATGATGAAAAACACTCCGAGACCATGGGCTATAGCCCATGGCCTCGGACGGCATACTATAGCATGCCGTTTTTCATCATTTTTGAGGATTTGAAAAAAAGATGAAAATCACTCCGAGACGATGGACTATAGCCCATGGTCTCGGAGTGATTTTCGTCTTTTTTTCAAATCCTCAAAAATTATGAAAAACACTCCGAGACCATGGGCTATAGCCCATGGCCTCGGACTTCATACTATAGCATGCCGTTTTTCATCATTTTTGAGGATTTGAAAAAAAGATGAAAATCACTCCGAGACAATGGACTATAGCCCATGGTCTCGGAGTGATTTTCGTCTTTTTTTCAAATCCTCAAAAATGATGAAAAACACTCCGAGACCATGGGCTATAGCCCATGGCCTCGGACTTCATACTATAGCATGCCGTTTTTCATCATTTTTGAGGATTTGAAAAAAAGATGAAAATCACTCCGAGACAATGGACTATAGCCCATGGTCTTGGAGTGATTTTCGTCTTTTTTTCAAATCATCAAAAATGATGAAAAACACTCCGAGACCATGGGCTATAGCCCATGGCCTCGGACGGCATACTATAGCATGCCGTTTTTCATCATTTTTGAGGATTTGAAAAAAAGATGAAAATCACTCCGAGACAATGGACTATAGCCCATGGTCTCGGAGTGATTTTCGTTTTTTTTTTCCAAATCCTCAAAAATGATGAAAATCACTCCGAGACAATGGACTATAGCCCATGGTCTCAGAGTGATTTTCGTCTTTTTTGCAAATCCTCAAAAATTATGAAAAACACTCCGAGACCATGGGCTATAGCCCATGGCCTCGGACGGCATACTATAGCATGCCGTTTTTCATCATTTTTGAGGATTTGAAAAAAAGATGAAAATCACTCCGAGACAATGGACTATAGCCCATGGTCTCGGAGTGATTTTCGTCTTTTTTTCAAATCCTCAAAAATGATGAAAAACACTCCGAGACCATGGGATATAGCCCATGGCCTCGGACGGCATACTATAGCATGCCGTTTATTCATCATTTTTGAGGATTTGAAAAAAAGATGAAAATCACTCTGAGACAATGGACTATAGCCCATGGTCTCGGAGTGATTTTCGTCTTTTTTTCAAATCCTCAAAAATGATGAAAAACACTCCGAGACCATGGGCTATAGCCCATGGCCTCGGACGGCATACTATAGCATGCCGTTTTTCATCATTTTTGAGGATTTGAAAAAAAGATGAAAATCACTCCGAGACAATGGACTATAGCCCATATATATAGTTTTTCTCAGCTCAATCAACAGGACCAGAACACACCTGGGTTGGCTGCCAGGATCACATCCACCAATGGGGAGGCTGTCTGTGTCCTGTCATGGTTTCTCCTCTGTATTATCTGATTAACATCCACGATTACACTTAAAAGCACTAAAGACACCTTTGATGCACAGCACCATTCAAATGCTCTGTACATGATACCAAGGCCCCATTTGAAAAGTGACACCAAGAAGAACAACTTACAACCTAAAAATCACTGAGAGCTCATAGCGGCACCCTTGTTAAGATGATGTCCATGTGAGCCAGAGGTTGTGAGTTCAAATCCGGCTGAGTTTTTGCTACTTTCACCTTGCAGCATGTTTTGAAGAATAACATCCAGAAGAGAACTGGAAAGAGATGGAAAGCTGAGGAGATTCTCAGAGAGCATGGTGGCCTCTGTGATAAGCTGCTCTCTATGTGAACCACAGGTCATGGGTTCAAGTTCAGCCCATGGCCTCAGATGGCATACTACAGCATGCCGTTTTTCATCATTTTTTAGTATTTAAAAAAAAGACGAAAATCACTCCGAGACCATGGGCTAAAGCCCATGGCCTCGGACTTTATACTATAGCATGCCGTTTTTCATCATTTTTAAGGATTTGAAAAAAAGATGACAATCACTCCGAGACAATGGACTATAGCCCATGGTCTCGGAGTGATTTTCGTCTTTTTTTCAAATCCTCAAAAATTATGAAAAACACTCCGAGACCATGGGCTATAGCCCAAGGCCTCGGACGGCATACTATAGCATGCCGTTTTTCATCATTTTTGAGGATTTGAAAAAAATATGAAAATCACTCCGAGACAATGGACTATAGCCCATGGTCTCGGAGTGATTTTCGTCTTTTTTTTTCAAATCCTCAAAAATGAAGAAAAACACTCCGAGACCATGGGCTATAGCCCATGGCCTCGGACGGCATACTATAGCATGCCGTTTTTCATCATTTTTGAGGATTTGAAAAAAATATGAAAATCACTCCGAGACAATGGACTATAGCCCATGGTCTCGGAGTGATTTTCGTCTTTTTTTCAAATCCTCAAAAATGATGAAAAACACTCCGAGACCATGGGCTATAGCCCATGGCCTCGGACGGCATACTATAGCATGCCGTTTTTCATCATTTTTGAGGATTTGAAAAAAAGATGAAAATCACTCCGAGACAATGGACTATAGCCCATATATATAGTTTTTCTCAGCTCAATCAACAGGACCAGAACACACCTGGGTTGGCTGCCAGGATCACATCCACCAATGGGGAGGCTGTCTGTGTCCTGTCATGGTTTCTCCTCTGTATTATCTGATTAACATCCACGATTACACTTAAAAGCACTAAAGACACCTTTGATGCACAGCACCATTCAAATGCTCTGTACATGATACCAAGGCCCCATTTGAAAAGTGACACCAAGAAGAACAACTTACAACCTAAAAATCACTGAGAGCTCATAGCGGCACCCTTGTTAAGATGATGTCCATGTGAGCCAGAGGTTGTGAGTTCAAATCCGGCTGAGTTCCTGCTACTTTCACCTTGCAGCATGTTTTGAAGAATAACATCCAGAAGAGAACTGGAAAGAGATGGAAAGCTGAGGAGATTCTCAGAGAGCATGGTGGCCTCTGTGATAAGCTGCTCTCTATGTGAACCACAGGTCATGGGTTCAAGTTCAGCCCATGGCCTCAGATGGCATACTACAGCATGCCGTTTTTCATCATTTTTTAGTATTTAAAAAAAAGACGAAAATCACTCCGAGACCATGGGCTAAAGCCCATGGCCTCGGACTTTATACTATAGCATGCCGTTTTTCATCATTTTTAAGGATTTGAAAAAAAGATGAAAATCACTCCGAGACAATGGACTATAGCCCATGGTCTCGGAGTGATTTTCGTCTTTTTTTCAAATCCTCAAAAATTATGAAAAACACTCCGAGACCATGGGCTATAGCCCAAGGCCTCGGACGGCATACTATAGCATGCCGTTTTTCATCATTTTTGAGGATTTGAAAAAAATATGAAAATCACTCCGAGACAATGGACTATAGCCCATGGTCTCGGAGTGATTTTCGTCTTTTTTTTTCAAATCCTCAAAAATGAAGAAAAACACTCCGAGACCATGGGCTATAGCCCATGGCCTCGGACGGCATACTATAGCATGCCGTTTTTCATTATTTTTGAGGATTTGAAAAAAATATGAAAATCACTCCGAGACAATGGACTATAGCCCATGGTCTCGGAGTGATTTTCGTCTTTTTTTCAAATCCTCAAAAATGATGAAAAACACTCCGAGACCATGGGCTATAGCCCATGGCCTCGGACGGCATACTATAGCATGCCGTTTTTCATCATTTTTGAGGATTTGAAAAAAAGATGAAAATCACTCCGAGACAATGGACTATAGCCCATATATATAGTTTTTCTCAGCTCAATCAACAGGACCAGAACACACCTGGGTTGGCTGCCAGGATCACATCCACCAATGGGGAGGCTGTCTGTGTCCTGTCATGGTTTCTCCTCTGTATTATCTGATTAACATCCACGATTACACTTAAAGCACTAAAGACACCTTTGATGCACAGCACCATTCAAATGCTCTGTACATGATACCAAGGCCCCATTTGAAAAGTGACACCAAGAAGAACAACTTACAACCTAAAAATCACTGAGAGCTCATAGCGGCACCCTTGTTAAGATGATGTCCATGTGAGCCAGAGGTTGTGAGTTCAAATCCGGCTGAGTTCCTGCTACTTTCACCTTGCAGCATGTTTTGAAGAATAACATCCAGAAGAGAACTGGAAAGAGATGGAAAGCTGAGGAGATTCTCAGAGAGCATGGTGGCCTCTGTGATAAGCTGCTCTCTATGTGAACCACAGGTCATGGGTTCAAGTTCAGCCCATGGCCTCAGATGGCATACTACAGCATGCCGTTTTTCATCATTTTTTAGTATTTAAAAAAAAGACGAAAATCACTCCGAGACCATGGGCTAAAGCCCATGGCCTCGGACTTTATACTAGCATGCCGTTTTTCATCATTTTTAAGGATTTGAAAAAAAGATGAAAATCACTCCGAGACAATGGACTATAGCCCATGGTCTCGGAGTGATTTTCGTCTTTTTTTCAAATCCTCAAAAATTATGAAAAACACTCCGAGACCATGGGCTATAGCCCATGGCCTCGGACGGCATACTATAGCATGCCGTTTTTCATCATTTTTGAGGATTTGAAAAAAATATGAAAATCACTCCGAGACAATGGACTATAGCCCATGGTCTCGGAGTGATTTTCGTCTTTTTTTCAAATCCTCAAAAATGATGAAAAACACTCCGAGACCATGGGCTATAGCCCATGGCCTCGGACGGCATACTATAGCATGCCGTTTTTCATCATTTTTGAGGATTTGAAAAAAATATGAAAATCACTCCTAGACAATGGACTATAGCCCATGGTCTCGGAGTGATTTTCGTCTTTTTTTCAAATCCTCAAAAATGATGAAAAACACTCCGAGACCATGGGATATAGCCCATGGCCTCGGACGGCATACTATAGCATGCCGTTTATTCATCATTTTTGAGGATTTGAAAAAAAGATGAAAATCACTCTGAGACAATGGACTATAGCCCATGGTCTCGGAGTGATTTTCGTCTTTTTTTCAAATCCTCAAAAATGATGAAAAACACTCCGAGACCATGGGCTATAGCCCATGGCCTCGGACGGCATACTATAGCATGCCGTTTTTCATCATTTTTGAGGTTTTGAAAAAAAGATGAAAATCACTCCGAGACAATGGACTATAGCCCATATATATAGTTTTTCTCAGCTCAATCAACAGGACCAGAACACACCTGGGTTGGCTGCCAGGATCACATCCACCAATGGGGAGGCTGTCTGTGTCCTGTCATGGTTTCTCCTCTGTATTATCTGATTAACATCCACGATTACACTTAAAAGCACTAAAGACACCTTTGATGCACAGCACCATTCAAATGCTCTGTACATGATACCAAGGCCCCATTTGAAAAGTGACACCAAGAAGAACAACTTACAACCTAAAAATCACTGAGAGCTCATAGCGGCACCCTTGTTAAGATGATGTCCATGTGAGCCAGAGGTTGTGAGTTCAAATCCGGCTGAGTTCCTGCTACTTTCACCTTGCAGCATGTTTTGAAGAATAACATCCAGAAGAGAACTGGAAAGAGATGGAAAGCTGAGGAGATTCTCAGAGAGCATGGTGGCCTCTGTGATAAGCTGCTCTCTATGTGAACCACAGGTCATGGGTTCAAGTTCAGCCCATGGCCTCAGACGGTATACTACAGCATGCCGTTTTTCATCATCTTTTAGGATTTAAAAAAAGACGAAAATCACTCAAAAATGATGAAAAACACTCCGAGACCATGGGCTATAGCCCATGGCCTCGGACGGCATACTATAGCATGCCGTTTTTCATCATTTTTGAGGATTTGAAAAAAATATGAAAATCACTCCGAGACAATGGACTATAGCCCATGGTCTCGGAGTGATTTTCGTCTTTTTTTCAAATCCTCAAAAATGATGAAAAACACTCCGAGACCATGGGCTATAGCCCATGGCCTCGGACGGCATACTATAGCATGCCGTTTTTCATCATTTTTGAGGATTTGAAAAAAAGATGAAAATCACTCCGAGACAATGGACTATAGCCCATATATATAGTTTTTCTCAGCTCAATCAACAGGACCAGAACACACCTGGGCTGGCTGCCAGGATCACATCCACCAATGGGGAGGCTGTCTGTGTCCTGTCATGGTTTCTCCTCTGTATTATCTGATTAACATCCACGATTACACTTAAAAGCACTAAAGACACCTTTGATGCACAGCACCATTCAAATGCTCTGTACATGATACCAAGGCCCCATTTGAAAAGTGACACCAAGAAGAACAACTTACAACCTAAAAATCACTGAGAGCTCATAGCGGCACCCTTGTTAAGATGATGTCCATGTGAGCCAGAGGTTGTGAGTTCAAATCCGGCTGAGTTCCTGCTACTTTCACCTTGCAGCATGTTTTGAAGAATAACATCCAGAAGAGAACTGGAAAGAGATGGAAAGCTGAGGAGATTCTCAGAGAGCATGGTGGCCTCTGTGATAAGCTGCTCTCTATGTGAACCACAGGTCATGGGTTCAAGTTCAGCCCATGGCCTCAGACGGCATACTACAGCATGCCGTTTTTCATCATTTTTTAGGATTTAAAAAAAAGACGAAAATCACTCCGAGACCATGGGCTATAGCCCATGGCCTCGGACTTTATACTAGCATGCCGTTTTTCATCATTTTTAAGGATTTGAAAAAAAGATGAAAATCACTCCGAGACAATGGACTATAGCCCATGGTCTCGGAGTGATTTTCGTCTTTTTTTCAAATCCTCAAAAATTATGAAAAACACTCCGAGACCATGGGATATAGCCCATGGCCTCGGACGGCATACTATAGCATGCCGTTTATTCATCATTTTTGAGGATTTGAAAAAAAGATGAAAATCACTCTGAGACAATGGACTATAGCCCATGGTCTCGGAGTGATTTTCGTCTTTTTTTCAAATCCTCAAAAATGATGAAAAACACTCCGAGACCATGGGCTATAGCCCATGGCCTCGGACGGCATACTATAGCATGCCGTTTTTCATTATTTTTGAGGATTTGAAAAAAAGATGAAAATCACTCCGAGACAATGGACTATAGCCCATATATATAGTTTTTCTCAGCTCAATCAACAGGACCAGAACACACCTGGGCTGGCTGCCAGGATCACATCCACCAATGGGGAGGCTGTCTGTGTCCTGTCATGGTTTCTCCTCTGTATTATCTGACTAACATCCACGATTACACTTAAAAGCACTAAAGACACCTTTGATGCACAGCACCATTCAAATGCTCTGTACATGATACCAAGGCCCCATTTGAAAAGTGACACCAAGAAGAACAACTTACAACCTAAAAATCACTGAGAGCTCATAGCGGCACCCTTGTTAAGATGATGTCCATGTGAGCCAGAGGTTGTGAGTTCAAATCCGGCTGAGTTTTTGCTACTTTCACCTTGCAGCATGTTTTGAAGAATAACATCCAGAAGAGAACTGGAAAGAGATGGAAAGCTGAGGAGATTCTCAGAGAGCATGGTGGCCTCTGTGATAAGCTGCTCTCTATGTGAACCACAGGTCATGGGTTCAAGTTCAGCCCATGGCCTCAGATGGCATACTACAGCATGCCGTTTTTCATCATTTTTTAGTATTTAAAAAAAAGACGAAAATCACTCCGAGACCATGGGCTAAAGCCCATGGCCTCGGACTTTATACTATAGCATGCCGTTTTTCATCATTTTTAAGGATTTGAAAAAAAGATGAAAATCACTCCGAGACAATGGACTATAGCCCATGGTCTCGGAGTGATTTTCGTCTTTTTTTCAAATCCTCAAAAATTATGAAAAACACTCCGAGACCATGGGCTATAGCCCAAGGCCTCGGACGGCATACTATAGCATGCCGTTTTTCATCATTTTTGAGGATTTGAAAAAAATATGAAAATCACTCCGAGACAATGGACTATAGCCCATGGTCTCGGAGTGATTTTCGTCTTTTTTTTTCAAATCCTCAAAAATGAAGAAAAACACTCCGAGACCATGGGCTATAGCCCATGGCCTCGGACGGCATACTATAGCATGCCGTTTTTCATCATTTTTGAGGATTTGAAAAAAATATGAAAATCACTCCGAGACAATGGACTATAGCCCATGGTCTCGGAGTGATTTTCGTCTTTTTTTCAAATCCTCAAAAATGATGAAAAACACTCCGAGACCATGGGCTATAGCCCATGGCCTCGGACGGCATACTATAGCATGCCGTTTTTCATCATTTTTGAGGATTTGAAAAAAAGATGAAAATCACTCCGAGACAATGGACTATAGCCCATATATATAGTTTTTCTCAGCTCAATCAACAGGACCAGAACACACCTGGGTTGGCTGCCAGGATCACATCCACCAATGGGGAGGCTGTCTGTGTCCTGTCATGGTTTCTCCTCTGTATTATCTGATTAACATCCACGATTACACTTAAAAGCACTAAAGACACCTTTGATGCACAGCACCATTCAAATGCTCTGTACATGATACCAAGGCCCCATTTGAAAAGTGACACCAAGAAGAACAACTTACAACCTAAAAATCACTGAGAGCTCATAGCGGCACCCTTGTTAAGATGATGTCCATGTGAGCCAGAGGTTGTGAGTTCAAATCCGGCTGAGTTCCTGCTACTTTCACCTTGCAGCATGTTTTGAAGAATAACATCCAGAAGAGAACTGGAAAGAGATGGAAAGCTGAGGAGATTCTCAGAGAGCATGGTGGCCTCTGTGATAAGCTGCTCTCTATGTGAACCACAGGTCATGGGTTCAAGTTCAGCCCATGGCCTCAGATGGCATACTACAGCATGCCGTTTTTCATCATTTTTTAGTATTTAAAAAAAAGACGAAAATCACTCCGAGACCATGGGCTAAAGCCCATGGCCTCGGACTTTATACTATAGCATGCCGTTTTTCATCATTTTTAAGGATTTGAAAAAAAGATGAAAATCACTCCGAGACAATGGACTATAGCCCATGGTCTCGGAGTGATTTTCGTCTTTTTTTCAAATCCTCAAAAATTATGAAAAACACTCCGAGACCATGGGCTATAGCCCAAGGCCTCGGACGGCATACTATAGCATGCCGTTTTTCATCATTTTTGAGGATTTGAAAAAAATATGAAAATCACTCCGAGACAATGGACTATAGCCCATGGTCTCGGAGTGATTTTCGTCTTTTTTTTTCAAATCCTCAAAAATGAAGAAAAACACTCCGAGACCATGGGCTATAGCCCATGGCCTCGGACGGCATACTATAGCATGCCGTTTTTCATTATTTTTGAGGATTTGAAAAAAATATGAAAATCACTCCGAGACAATGGACTATAGCCCATGGTCTCGGAGTGATTTTCGTCTTTTTTTCAAATCCTCAAAAATGATGAAAAACACTCCGAGACCATGGGCTATAGCCCATGGCCTCGGACGGCATACTATAGCATGCCGTTTTTCATCATTTTTGAGGATTTGAAAAAAAGATGAAAATCACTCCGAGACAATGGACTATAGCCCATATATATAGTTTTTCTCAGCTCAATCAACAGGACCAGAACACACCTGGGTTGGCTGCCAGGATCACATCCACCAATGGGGAGGCTGTCTGTGTCCTGTCATGGTTTCTCCTCTGTATTATCTGATTAACATCCACGATTACACTTAAAGCACTAAAGACACCTTTGATGCACAGCACCATTCAAATGCTCTGTACATGATACCAAGGCCCCATTTGAAAAGTGACACCAAGAAGAACAACTTACAACCTAAAAATCACTGAGAGCTCATAGCGGCACCCTTGTTAAGATGATGTCCATGTGAGCCAGAGGTTGTGAGTTCAAATCCGGCTGAGTTCCTGCTACTTTCACCTTGCAGCATGTTTTGAAGAATAACATCCAGAAGAGAACTGGAAAGAGATGGAAAGCTGAGGAGATTCTCAGAGAGCATGGTGGCCTCTGTGATAAGCTGCTCTCTATGTGAACCACAGGTCATGGGTTCAAGTTCAGCCCATGGCCTCAGATGGCATACTACAGCATGCCGTTTTTCATCATTTTTTAGTATTTAAAAAAAAGACGAAAATCACTCCGAGACCATGGGCTAAAGCCCATGGCCTCGGACTTTATACTAGCATGCCGTTTTTCATCATTTTTAAGGATTTGAAAAAAAGATGAAAATCACTCCGAGACAATGGACTATAGCCCATGGTCTCGGAGTGATTTTCGTCTTTTTTTCAAATCCTCAAAAATTATGAAAAACACTCCGAGACCATGGGCTATAGCCCATGGCCTCGGACGGCATACTATAGCATGCCGTTTTTCATCATTTTTGAGGATTTGAAAAAAATATGAAAATCACTCCGAGACAATGGACTATAGCCCATGGTCTCGGAGTGATTTTCGTCTTTTTTTCAAATCCTCAAAAATGATGAAAAACACTCCGAGACCATGGGCTATAGCCCATGGCCTCGGACGGCATACTATAGCATGCCGTTTTTCATCATTTTTGAGGATTTGAAAAAAATATGAAAATCACTCCTAGACAATGGACTATAGCCCATGGTCTCGGAGTGATTTTCGTCTTTTTTTCAAATCCTCAAAAATGATGAAAAACACTCCGAGACCATGGGATATAGCCCATGGCCTCGGACGGCATACTATAGCATGCCGTTTATTCATCATTTTTGAGGATTTGAAAAAAAGATGAAAATCACTCTGAGACAATGGACTATAGCCCATGGTCTCGGAGTGATTTTCGTCTTTTTTTCAAATCCTCAAAAATGATGAAAAACACTCCGAGACCATGGGCTATAGCCCATGGCCTCGGACGGCATACTATAGCATGCCGTTTTTCATCATTTTTGAGGTTTTGAAAAAAAGATGAAAATCACTCCGAGACAATGGACTATAGCCCATGGTCTCGGAGTGATTTTCGTCTTTTTTTTTCAAATCCTCAAAAATGAAGAAAAACACTCCGAGACCATGGGCTATAGCCCATGGCCTCGGACGGCATACTATAGCATGCCGTTTTTCATCATTTTTGAGGATTTGAAAAAAATATGAAAATCACTCCGAGACAATGGACTATAGCCCATGGTCTCGGAGTGATTTTCGTCTTTTTTTCAAATCCTCAAAAATGATGAAAAACACTCCGAGACCATGGGCTATAGCCCATGGCCTCGGACGGCATACTATAGCATGCCGTTTTTCATCATTTTTGAGGATTTGAAAAAAAGATGAAAATCACTCCGAGACAATGGACTATAGCCCATATATATAGTTTTTCTCAGCTCAATCAACAGGACCAGAACACACCTGGGTTGGCTGCCAGGATCACATCCACCAATGGGGAGGCTGTCTGTGTCCTGTCATGGTTTCTCCTCTGTATTATCTGATTAACATCCACGATTACACTTAAAAGCACTAAAGACACCTTTGATGCACAGCACCATTCAAATGCTCTGTACATGATACCAAGGCCCCATTTGAAAAGTGACACCAAGAAGAACAACTTACAACCTAAAAATCACTGAGAGCTCATAGCGGCACCCTTGTTAAGATGATGTCCATGTGAGCCAGAGGTTGTGAGTTCAAATCCGGCTGAGTTCCTGCTACTTTCACCTTGCAGCATGTTTTGAAGAATAACATCCAGAAGAGAACTGGAAAGAGATGGAAAGCTGAGGAGATTCTCAGAGAGCATGGTGGCCTCTGTGATAAGCTGCTCTCTATGTGAACCACAGGTCATGGGTTCAAGTTCAGCCCATGGCCTCAGATGGCATACTACAGCATGCCGTTTTTCATCATTTTTTAGTATTTAAAAAAAAGACGAAAATCACTCCGAGACCATGGGCTAAAGCCCATGGCCTCGGACTTTATACTATAGCATGCCGTTTTTCATCATTTTTAAGGATTTGAAAAAAAGATGAAAATCACTCCGAGACAATGGACTATAGCCCATGGTCTCGGAGTGATTTTCGTCTTTTTTTCAAATCCTCAAAAATTATGAAAAACACTCCGAGACCATGGGCTATAGCCCAAGGCCTCGGACGGCATACTATAGCATGCCGTTTTTCATCATTTTTGAGGATTTGAAAAAAATATGAAAATCACTCCGAGACAATGGACTATAGCCCATGGTCTCGGAGTGATTTTCGTCTTTTTTTTTCAAATCCTCAAAAATGAAGAAAAACACTCCGAGACCATGGGCTATAGCCCATGGCCTCGGACGGCATACTATAGCATGCCGTTTTTCATTATTTTTGAGGATTTGAAAAAAATATGAAAATCACTCCGAGACAATGGACTATAGCCCATGGTCTCGGAGTGATTTTCGTCTTTTTTTCAAATCCTCAAAAATGATGAAAAACACTCCGAGACCATGGGCTATAGCCCATGGCCTCGGACGGCATACTATAGCATGCCGTTTTTCATCATTTTTGAGGATTTGAAAAAAAGATGAAAATCACTCCGAGACAATGGACTATAGCCCATATATATAGTTTTTCTCAGCTCAATCAACAGGACCAGAACACACCTGGGTTGGCTGCCAGGATCACATCCACCAATGGGGAGGCTGTCTGTGTCCTGTCATGGTTTCTCCTCTGTATTATCTGATTAACATCCACGATTACACTTAAAGCACTAAAGACACCTTTGATGCACAGCACCATTCAAATGCTCTGTACATGATACCAAGGCCCCATTTGAAAAGTGACACCAAGAAGAACAACTTACAACCTAAAAATCACTGAGAGCTCATAGCGGCACCCTTGTTAAGATGATGTCCATGTGAGCCAGAGGTTGTGAGTTCAAATCCGGCTGAGTTCCTGCTACTTTCACCTTGCAGCATGTTTTGAAGAATAACATCCAGAAGAGAACTGGAAAGAGATGGAAAGCTGAGGAGATTCTCAGAGAGCATGGTGGCCTCTGTGATAAGCTGCTCTCTATGTGAACCACAGGTCATGGGTTCAAGTTCAGCCCATGGCCTCAGATGGCATACTACAGCATGCCGTTTTTCATCATTTTTTAGTATTTAAAAAAAAGACGAAAATCACTCCGAGACCATGGGCTAAAGCCCATGGCCTCGGACTTTATACTAGCATGCCGTTTTTCATCATTTTTAAGGATTTGAAAAAAAGATGAAAATCACTCCGAGACAATGGACTATAGCCCATGGTCTCGGAGTGATTTTCGTCTTTTTTTCAAATCCTCAAAAATTATGAAAAACACTCCGAGACCATGGGCTATAGCCCATGGCCTCGGACGGCATACTATAGCATGCCGTTTTTCATCATTTTTGAGGATTTGAAAAAAATATGAAAATCACTCCGAGACAATGGACTATAGCCCATGGTCTCGGAGTGATTTTCGTCTTTTTTTCAAATCCTCAAAAATGATGAAAAACACTCCGAGACCATGGGCTATAGCCCATGGCCTCGGACGGCATACTATAGCATGCCGTTTTTCATCATTTTTGAGGATTTGAAAAAAATATGAAAATCACTCCTAGACAATGGACTATAGCCCATGGTCTCGGAGTGATTTTCGTCTTTTTTTCAAATCCTCAAAAATGATGAAAAACACTCCGAGACCATGGGATATAGCCCATGGCCTCGGACGGCATACTATAGCATGCCGTTTATTCATCATTTTTGAGGATTTGAAAAAAAGATGAAAATCACTCTGAGACAATGGACTATAGCCCATGGTCTCGGAGTGATTTTCGTCTTTTTTTCAAATCCTCAAAAATGATGAAAAACACTCCGAGACCATGGGCTATAGCCCATGGCCTCGGACGGCATACTATAGCATGCCGTTTTTCATCATTTTTGAGGTTTTGAAAAAAAGATGAAAATCACTCCGAGACAATGGACTATAGCCCATATATATAGTTTTTCTCAGCTCAATCAACAGGACCAGAACACACCTGGGTTGGCTGCCAGGATCACATCCACCAATGGGGAGGCTGTCTGTGTCCTGTCATGGTTTCTCCTCTGTATTATCTGATTAACATCCACGATTACACTTAAAAGCACTAAAGACACCTTTGATGCACAGCACCATTCAAATGCTCTGTACATGATACCAAGGCCCCATTTGAAAAGTGACACCAAGAAGAACAACTTACAACCTAAAAATCACTGAGAGCTCATAGCGGCACCCTTGTTAAGATGATGTCCATGTGAGCCAGAGGTTGTGAGTTCAAATCCGGCTGAGTTCCTGCTACTTTCACCTTGCAGCATGTTTTGAAGAATAACATCCAGAAGAGAACTGGAAAGAGATGGAAAGCTGAGGAGATTCTCAGAGAGCATGGTGGCCTCTGTGATAAGCTGCTCTCTATGTGAACCACAGGTCATGGGTTCAAGTTCAGCCCATGGCCTCAGACGGTATACTACAGCATGCCGTTTTTCATCATCTTTTAGGATTTAAAAAAAGACGAAAATCACTCAAAAATGATGAAAAACACTCCGAGACCATGGGCTATAGCCCATGGCCTCGGACGGCATACTATAGCATGCCGTTTTTCATCATTTTTGAGGATTTGAAAAAAATATGAAAATCACTCCGAGACAATGGACTATAGCCCATGGTCTCGGAGTGATTTTCGTCTTTTTTTCAAATCCTCAAAAATGATGAAAAACACTCCGAGACCATGGGCTATAGCCCATGGCCTCGGACGGCATACTATAGCATGCCGTTTTTCATCATTTTTGAGGATTTGAAAAAAAGATGAAAATCACTCCGAGACAATGGACTATAGCCCATATATATAGTTTTTCTCAGCTCAATCAACAGGACCAGAACACACCTGGGCTGGCTGCCAGGATCACATCCACCAATGGGGAGGCTGTCTGTGTCCTGTCATGGTTTCTCCTCTGTATTATCTGATTAACATCCACGATTACACTTAAAAGCACTAAAGACACCTTTGATGCACAGCACCATTCAAATGCTCTGTACATGATACCAAGGCCCCATTTGAAAAGTGACACCAAGAAGAACAACTTACAACCTAAAAATCACTGAGAGCTCATAGCGGCACCCTTGTTAAGATGATGTCCATGTGAGCCAGAGGTTGTGAGTTCAAATCCGGCTGAGTTCCTGCTACTTTCACCTTGCAGCATGTTTTGAAGAATAACATCCAGAAGAGAACTGGAAAGAGATGGAAAGCTGAGGAGATTCTCAGAGAGCATGGTGGCCTCTGTGATAAGCTGCTCTCTATGTGAACCACAGGTCATGGGTTCAAGTTCAGCCCATGGCCTCAGACGGCATACTACAGCATGCCGTTTTTCATCATTTTTTAGGATTTAAAAAAAAGACGAAAATCACTCCGAGACCATGGGCTATAGCCCATGGCCTCGGACTTTATACTAGCATGCCGTTTTTCATCATTTTTAAGGATTTGAAAAAAAGATGAAAATCACTCCGAGACAATGGACTATAGCCCATGGTCTCGGAGTGATTTTCGTCTTTTTTTCAAATCCTCAAAAATTATGAAAAACACTCCGAGACCATGGGATATAGCCCATGGCCTCGGACGGCATACTATAGCATGCCGTTTATTCATCATTTTTGAGGATTTGAAAAAAAGATGAAAATCACTCTGAGACAATGGACTATAGCCCATGGTCTCGGAGTGATTTTCGTCTTTTTTTCAAATCCTCAAAAATGATGAAAAACACTCCGAGACCATGGGCTATAGCCCATGGCCTCGGACGGCATACTATAGCATGCCGTTTTTCATTATTTTTGAGGATTTGAAAAAAAGATGAAAATCACTCCGAGACAATGGACTATAGCCCATATATATAGTTTTTCTCAGCTCAATCAACAGGACCAGAACACACCTGGGCTGGCTGCCAGGATCACATCCACCAATGGGGAGGCTGTCTGTGTCCTGTCATGGTTTCTCCTCTGTATTATCTGACTAACATCCACGATTACACTTAAAAGCACTAAAGACACCTTTGATGCACAGCACCATTCAAATGCTCTGTACATGATACCAAGGCCCCATTTGAAAAGTGACACCAAGAAGAACAACTTACAACCTAAAAATCACTGAGAGCTCATAGCGGCACCCTTGTTAAGATGATGTCCATGTGAGCCAGAGGTTGTGAGTTCAAATCCGGCAGAGTTCCTGCTACTTTCACCTTGCAGCATGTTTTGAAGAATAACATCCAGAAGAGAACTGGAAAGAGATGGAAAGCTGAGGAGATTCTCAGAGAGCATGGTGGCCTCTGTGATAAGCTGCTCTCTATGTGAACCACAGGTCATGGGTTCAAGTTCAGCCCATGGCCTCAGACGGCATACTACAGCATGCCGTTTTTCATCATTTTTTAGGATTTAAAAAAAAGACGAAAATCACTCCGAGACCATGGGCTATAGCCCATGGCCTCGGACTTCATACTATAGCATGCCGTTTTTCATCATTTTTGAGGATTTGAAAAAAAGATGAAAATCACTCCGAGACAGTGGACTATAGCCCATGGTCTCGGAGTGATTTTCGTCTTTTTTTCAAATCCTCAAAAATGATGAAAAACACTCCGAGACCATGGGCTATAGCCCATGGCCTCGGACGGCATACTATAGCATGCCGTTTTTCATCATTTTTGAGGATTTGAAAAAAATATGAAAATCACTCCGAGACAATGGACTATAGCCCATGGTCTCGGAGTGATTTTCGACTTTTTTTCAAATCCTCAAAAATGATGAAAAACACTCCGAGACCATGGGCTATAGCCCATGGCCTCGGACGGCATACTATAGCATGCCGTTTTTCATCATTTTTGAGGATTTGAAAAAAAGATGAAAATCACTCCGAGACAATGGACTATAGCCCATGGTCTCGGAGTGATTTTCGTCTTTTTTTTCCAAATCCTCAAAAATGAAGAAAAACACTCCGAGACCATGGGCTATAGCCCATGGCCTCGGACGGCATACTATAGCATGCCGTTTTTCATCATTTTTGAGGATTTGAAAAAAAGACGAAAATCACTCCGAGACAATGGACTATAGCCCATGGTCTCGGAGTGATTTTCGTCTTTTTTTCAAATCCTCAAAAATGATGAAAAACACTCCGAGACCATGGGCTATAGCCCATGGCCTCGGACGGCATACTATAGCATGCCGTTTTTCATCATTTTTGAGGATTTGAAAAAAATATGAAAATCACTCCGAGACAATGGACTATAGCCCATGGTCTCGGAGTGATTTTCGTCTTTTTTTCAAATCCTCAAAAATGATGAAAAACACTCCGAGACCATGGGCTATAGCCCATGGCCTCGGACGGCATACTATAGCATGCCGTTTTTCATCATTTTTGAGGATTTGAAAAAAAGACGAAAATCACTCCGAGACAATGGACTATAGCCCATGGTCTCGGAGTGATTTTCGTCTTTTTTTCAAATCCTCAAAAATGATGAAAAACACTCCGAGACCATGGGCTATATAGCCCATGGCCTCGGAGGGCATACTATAGCATGCCGTTTTTTCATCATTTTTGAGGATTTGAAAAAAAGATGAAAATCACTCTGAGACAATGGACTATAGCCCATGGTCTCGGAGTGATTTTCGTCTTTTTTTCAAATCCTCAAAAATGATGAAAAACACTCCGAGACCATGGGCTATAGCCCATGGCCTCGGACGGCATACTATAGCAAGCCGTTTTTTCATCATTTTTGAGGATTTGAAAAAAAGATGAAAATCACTCTGAGACAATGGACTATAGCCCATGGTCTCGGAGTGATTTTCGTCTTTTTTTCAAATCCTCAAAAATGATGAAAAACACTCCGAGACCATGGGCTATAGTCCATGGTCTCGGAGTGATTTTCGTCTTTTTTTCAAATCCTCAAAAATGATGAAAAACACTCCGAGACCATGGGCTATAGCCCATGGCCTCGGACGGCATACTATAGCATGCCGTTTTTCATCATTTTTGAGGATTTGAAAAAAATATGAAAATCACTCCGAGACAATGGACTATAGCCCATGGTCTCGGAGTGATTTTCGTCTTTTTTTCAAATCCTCAAAAATGATGAAAAACACTCCGAGACCATGGGCTATAGCCCATGGCCTCGGACGGCATACTATAGCATGCCGTTTTTCATCATTTTTGAGGATTTGAAAAAAAGATGAAAATCACTCCGAGACAATGGACTATAGCCCATGGTCTCGGAGTGATTTTCGTCTTTTTTTTCCAAATCCTCAAAAATGAAGAAAAACACTCCGAGACCATGGGCTATAGCCCATGGCCTCGGACGGCATACTATAGCATGCCGTTTTTCATCATTTTTGAGGATTTGAAAAAAAGACGAAAATCACTCCGAGACAATGGACTATAGCCCATGGTCTCGGAGTGATTTTCGTCTTTTTTTCAAATCCTCAAAAATGATGAAAAACACTCCGAGACCATGGGCTATAGCCCATGGCCTCGGACGGCATACTATAGCATGCCGTTTTTCATCATTTTTGAGGATTTGAAAAAAATATGAAAATCACTCCGAGACAATGGACTATAGCCCATGGTCTCGGAGTGATTTTCGTCTTTTTTTCAAATCCTCAAAAATGATGAAAAACACTCCGAGACCATGGGCTATAGCCCATGGCCTCGGACGGCATACTATAGCATGCCGTTTTTCATCATTTTTGAGGATTTGAAAAAAAGACGAAAATCACTCCGAGACAATGGACTATAGCCCATGGTCTCGGAGTGATTTTCGTCTTTTTTTCAAATCCTCAAAAATGATGAAAAACACTCCGAGACCATGGGCTATAGCCCATGGCCTCGGAGGGCATACTATAGCATGCCGTTTTTTCATCATTTTTGAGGATTTGAAAAAAAGATGAAAATCACTCTGAGACAATGGACTATAGCCCATGGTCTCGGAGTGATTTTCGTCTTTTTTTCAAATCCTCAAAAATGATGAAAAACACTCCGAGACCATGGGCTATAGCCCATGGCCTCGGACGGCATACTATAGCAAGCCGTTTTTTCATCATTTTTGAGGATTTGAAAAAAAGATGAAAATCACTCTGAGACAATGGACTATAGCCCATGGTCTCGGAGTGATTTTCGTCTTTTTTTCAAATCCTCAAAAATGATGAAAAACACTCCGAGACCATGGGCTATAGTCCATGGTCTCGGAGTGATTTTCGTCTTTTTTTCAAATCCTTAAAAATGATGAAAAACACTCCGAGACCATGGGCTATAGCCCATGGCCTCGGACGGCATACTATAGCATGCCGTTTTTCATCATTTTTGAGGATTTGAAAAAAATATGAAAATCACTCCGAGACAATGGACTATAGCCCATGGTCTCGGAGTGATTTTCGTCTTTTTTTCAAATCCTCAAAAATGATGAAAAACACTCCGAGACCATGGGCTATAGCCCATGGCCTCGGACTTCATACTATAGCATGCCGTTTTTCATCATTTTTGAGGATTTGAAAAAAAGACGAAAATCACTCCGAGACAATGGACTATAGCCCATGGTCTCGGAGTGATTTTCGTCTTTTTTTCAAATCCTCAAAAATGATGAAAAACACTCCGAGACCATGGGCTATAGCCCATGGCCTCGGACGGCATACTATAGCATGCCGTTTTTCATCATTTTTGAGGATTTGAAAAAAAGATGAAAATCACTCCGAGACAATGGACTATAGCCCATGGTCTCGGAGTGATTTTCGTCTTTTTTTTCTCAAATCCTCAAAAATGAAGAAAAACACTCCGAGACCATGGGCTATAGCCCATGGCCTCGGACGGCATACTATAGCATGCCGTTTTTCATCATTTTTGAGGATTTGAAAAAAAGACGAAAATCACTCCGAGACAATGGACTATAGCCCATGGTCTCGGAGTGATTTTCGTCTTTTTTTCAAATCCTCAAAAATGATGAAAAACACTCCGAGACCATGGGCTATAGCCCATGGCCTCGGACTTCATACTATAGCATGCCGTTTTTCATCATTTTTGAGGATTTGAAAAAAAGACGAAAATCACTCCGAGACAATGGAATATAGCCCATGGTCTCGGAGTGATTTTCGTCTTTTTTTCAAATCCTCAAAAATGATGAAAAACACTCCGAGACCATGGGCTATAGCCCATGGCCTCGGACGGCATACTATAGCATGCCGTTTTTCATCATTTTTGAGGATTTGAAAAAAAGATGAAAATCACTCCGAGACAATGGACTATAGCCCATGGTCTCGGAGTGATTTTCGTCTTTTTTTTTCAAATCCTCAAAAATGAAGAAAAACACTCCGAGACCATGGGCTATAGCCCATGGCCTCGGACGGCATACTATAGCATGCCGTTTTTCATCATTTTTGAGGATTTGAAAAAAAGACGAAAATCACTCCGAGACAATGGACTATAGCCCATGGTCTCGGAGTGATTTTCGTCTTTTTTTCAAATCCTCAAAAATGATAAAAAACACTCCGAGACCATGGGCTATAGCCCATGGCCTCGGACGGCATAGTATAGCAAGCCGTTTTTTCATCATTTTTGAGGATTTGAAAAAAAGATGAAAATCACTCTGAGACAATGGACTATAGCCCATGGTCTCGGAGTGATTTTCGTCTTTTTTTCAAATCCTCAAAAATGATGAAAAACACTCCGAGACCATGGGCTATAGCCCATGGCCTCGGACGGCATACTATAGCAAGCCGTTTTTTCATCATTTTTGAGGATTTGAAAAAAAGATGAAAATCACTCTGAGACAATGGACTATAGCCCATGGTCTCGGAGTGATTTTCGTCTTTTTTTCAAATCCTCAAAAATGATGAAAAACACTCCGAGACCATGGGCTATAGTCCATGGTCTCGGAGTGATTTTCGTCTTTTTTTCAAATCCTCAAAAATGATGAAAAACACTCCGAGACCATGGGCTATAGCCCATGGCCTCGGACGGCATACTATAGCATGCCGTTTTTCATCATTTTTGAGGATTTGAAAAAAAGATGAAAATCACTCCGAGACAATGGACTATAGCCCATGGTCTCGGAGTGATTTTCGTCTTTTTTTTCTCAAATCCTCAAAAATGAAGAAAAACACTCCGAGACCATGGGCTATAGCCCATGGCCTCGGACGGCATACTATAGCATGCCGTTTTTCATCATTTTTGAGGATTTGAAAAAAAGACGAAAATCACTCCGAGACAATGGACTATAGCCCATGGTCTCGGAGTGATTTTCGTCTTTTTTTCAAATCCTCAAAAATGATGAAAAACACTCCGAGACCATGGGCTATAGCCCATGTCCTCGGACTTCATACTATAGCATGCCGTTTTTCATCATTTTTGAGGATTTGAAAAAAAGATGAAAATCACTCCGAGACAATGGACTATAGCCCATATATATAGTTTTTCTCAGCTCAATCAACAGGACCAGAACACACCTGGGCTGGCTGCCAGGATCACATCCACCAATGGGGAGGCTGTCTGTGTCCTGTCATGGTTTCTCCTCTGTATTATCTGATTAACATCCACGATTACACTTAAAAGCACTAAAGACACCTTTGATGCACAGCACCATTCAAATGCTCTGTACATGATCCCAAGGCCCCATTTGAAAAGTGACACCAAGAAGAACAACTTACAACCTAAAAATCACACCCGTGTGAACTGAGTGGTGTAAGGTTTTATATAGCATGGTTTCAAGGGTCTCAAAGACTGAATGGCCTTTAGGTCTGATTCTGGTAGGGTCGTCTTCTGATGTGATGATTTGTGACCATGAAGTTGATTCAGCTGGAGTTTTTGTCCGATGTGAGGTATTATATAAGGTAAGGTATTGTATAGCTTGATCAGCTCTGATCTGACGTAATGAAATCACACCCGGATGTGATTTCACAACTGGCTTTTTTTGTGCAGAAAAAATGAGCATGGTTGCTACGGTCATCCAGTTCACCCGGGTGTGATTTAATTACGTCAGAAATTATTTTGAACATAGCAACCATGCTCATTTTTTTCTGCACACAAAAGCCAGTTGTAGGAGTGGTTTACACCACTCAAAAATTACTGAGAGCTCAGTGGCACCCTTGTTAAGATGATGTCCATGTGAGCCAGAGGTTGTGAGTTCAAATCCGGCTGAGTTCCTGCTACTTTCACCTTGCAGCATGTTTTGGAGAATAACATCCAGAAGAGAACTGGAAAGAGATGGAAAGCTGAGGAGATTCTCAGAGAGCATGGTGGCCTCTGTGATAAGCTGCTCTCTATGTGAACCACAGGTCGTGGGTTCAAGTTCAGCCCATGGCCTCAGACGGCATACTACAGCATGCCGTTTTTCATCATTTTTTAGGATTTAAAAAAAAGACGAAAATCACTCCGAGACCATGGGCTATAGCCCATGGCCTCGGACTTCATACTATAGCATGCCGTTTTTCATTATTTTTGAGGATTTGAAAAAAAGATGAAAATCACTCCGAGACAGTGGACTATAGCCCATGGTCTCGGAGTGATTTTCGTCTTTTTTTCAAATCCTCAAAAATTATGAAAAACACTCCGAGACCATGGGCTATAGCCCATGGCCTCGGACGGCATACTATAGCATGCCGTTTTTCATCATTTTTGAGGATTTGAAAAAAATATGAAAATCACTCCGAGACAATGGACTATAGCCCATGGTCTCGGAGTGATTTTCGTCTTTTTTTTCAAATCCTCAAAAATGAAGAAAAACACTCCGAGACCATGGGCTATAGCCCATGGCCTCGGACGGCATACTATAGCATGCCGTTTTTCATCATTTTTGAGGATTTGAAAAAAGACGAAAATCACTACGAGACAATGGACTATAGCCCATGGTCTCAGAGTGATTTTCGTCTTTTCTTTCAAATCCTCAAAAATTATGAAAAACACTCCGAGACCATGGGCTATAGCCCATGGCCTCGGACGGCATACTATAGCATGCCGTTTTTCATCATTTTTGAGGATTTGAAAAAAAGATGAAAATCACTCCGAGACAATGGACTATAGCCCATGGTCTCGGAGTGATTTTCGTCTTTTTTTTTCAAATCCTCAAAAATGAAGAAAAACACTCCGAGACCATGGGCTATAGCCCATGGCCTCGGACGGCATACTATAGCATGCCGTTTTTCATCATTTTTGAGGATTTGAAAAAAAGATGAAAATCACTCCGAGACAGTGGACTATAGCCCATGGTCTCGGAGTGATTTTCGTCTTTTTTTCAAATCCTCAAAAATGATGAAAAACACTCCGAGACCATGGGCTATAGCCCATGGCCTCGGACGGCATACTATAGCATGCCGTTTTTCATCATTTTTGAGGATTTGAAAAAAAGATGAAAATCACTCCGAGACAATGGACTATAGCCCATGGTCTCGGAGTGATTTTCGTCTTTTTTTTCTCAAATCCTCAAAAATGAAGAAAAACACTCCGAGACCATGGGCTATAGCCCATGGCCTCGGACGGCATACTATAGCATGCCGTTTTTCATCATTTTTGAGGATTTGAAAAAAAGACGAAAATCACTCCGAGACAATGGACTATAGCCCATGGTCTCGGAGTGATTTTCGTCTTTTTTTCAAATCCTCAAAAATGATGAAAAACACTCCGAGACCATGGGCTATAGCCCATGTCCTCGGACTTCATACTATAGCATGCCGTTTTTCATCATTTTTGAGGATTTGAAAAAAAGATGAAAATCACTCCGAGACAATGGACTATAGCCCATATATATAGTTTTTCTCAGCTCAATCAACAGGACCAGAACACACCTGGGCTGGCTGCCAGGATCACATCCACCAATGGGGAGGCTGTCTGTGTCCTGTCATGGTTTCTCCTCTGTATTATCTGATTAACATCCACGATTACACTTAAAAGCACTAAAGACACCTTTGATGCACAGCACCATTCAAATGCTCTGTACATGATCCCAAGGCCCCATTTGAAAAGTGACACCAAGAAGAACAACTTACAACCTAAAAATCACACCCGTGTGAACTGAGTGGTGTAAGGTTTTATATAGCATGGTTTCAAGGGTCTCAAAGACTGAATGGCCTTTAGGTCTGATTCTGGTAGGGTCGTCTTCTGATGTGATGATTTGTGACCATGAAGTTGATTCAGCTGGAGTTTTTGTCCGATGTGAGGTATTATATAAGGTAAGGTATTGTATAGCTTGATCAGCTCTGATCTGACGTAATGAAATCACACCCGGATGTGATTTCACAACTGGCTTTTTTTGTGCAGAAAAAATGAGCATGGTTGCTACGGTCATCCAGTTCACCCGGGTGTGATTTAATTACGTCAGAAATTATTTTGAACATAGCAACCATGCTCATTTTTTTCTGCACACAAAAGCCAGTTGTAGGAGTGGTTTACACCACTCAAAAATTACTGAGAGCTCAGTGGCACCCTTGTTAAGATGATGTCCATGTGAGCCAGAGGTTGTGAGTTCAAATCCGGCTGAGTTCCTGCTACTTTCACCTTGCAGCATGTTTTGGAGAATAACATCCAGAAGAGAACTGGAAAGAGATGGAAAGCTGAGGAGATTCTCAGAGAGCATGGTGGCCTCTGTGATAAGCTGCTCTCTATGTGAACCACAGGTCGTGGGTTCAAGTTCAGCCCATGGCCTCAGACGGCATACTACAGCATGCCGTTTTTCATCATTTTTTAGGATTTAAAAAAAAGACGAAAATCACTCCGAGACCATGGGCTATAGCCCATGGCCTCGGACTTCATACTATAGCATGCCGTTTTTCATTATTTTTGAGGATTTGAAAAAAAGATGAAAATCACTCCGAGACAGTGGACTATAGCCCATGGTCTCGGAGTGATTTTCGTCTTTTTTTCAAATCCTCAAAAATTATGAAAAACACTCCGAGACCATGGGCTATAGCCCATGGCCTCGGACGGCATACTATAGCATGCCGTTTTTCATCATTTTTGAGGATTTGAAAAAAATATGAAAATCACTCCGAGACAATGGACTATAGCCCATGGTCTCGGAGTGATTTTCGTCTTTTTTTTCAAATCCTCAAAAATGAAGAAAAACACTCCGAGACCATGGGCTATAGCCCATGGCCTCGGACGGCATACTATAGCATGCCGTTTTTCATCATTTTTGAGGATTTGAAAAAAAGACGAAAATCACTACGAGACAATGGACTATAGCCCATGGTCTCAGAGTGATTTTCGTCTTTTCTTTCAAATCCTCAAAAATTATGAAAAACACTCCGAGACCATGGGCTATAGCCCATGGCCTCGGACGGCATACTATAGCATGCCGTTTTTCATCATTTTTGAGGATTTGAAAAAAAGATGAAAATCACTCCGAGACAATGGACTATAGCCCATGGTCTCGGAGTGATTTTCGTCTTTTTTTTTCAAATCCTCAAAAATTAAGAAAAACACTCCGAGACCATGGGCTATAGCCCATGGCCTCGGACGGCATACTATAGCATTCCGTTTTTCATCATTTTTGAGGATTTGAAAAAAATATGAAAATCACTCCGAGACAGTGGACTATAGCCCATGGTCTCGGAGTGATTTTCGTCTTTTTTTCAAATCCTCAAAAATGATGAAAAACACTCCGAGACCATGGGCTATAGCCCATGGCCTCGGACGGCATACTATAGCATGCCATTTTTCATAATTTTTGAGGATTTGAAAAAAATATGAAAATCACTCCGAGACAATGGACTATAGCCCATGGTCTCGGAGTGATTTTCGTCTTTTTTTTTCAAATCCTCAAAAATTAAGAAAAACACTCCGAGACCATGGGCTATAGCCCATGGCCTCGGACGGCATACTATAGCATGCCGTTTTTCATCATTTTTGAGGATTTGAAAAAAAGACGAAAATCACTCCGAGACAATGGACTATAGCCCATGGTCTCAGAGTGATTTTCGTCTTTTATTTCAAATCCTCAAAAATTATGAAAAACACTCCGAGACCATGGGCTATAGCCCATGGCCTCGGACGGCATACTATAGCATGCCGTTTTTCATCATTTTTGAGGATTTGAAAAAAAGATGAAAATCACTCCGAGACAATGGACTATAGCGCATGGTCTCGGAGTGATTTTCGTCTTTTTTTCAAATCCTCAAAAATTATGAAAAACACTCCGAGACCATGGGCTATAGCCCATGGCCTCGGACGGCATACTATAGCATGCCGTTTTTCATCATTTTTGAGGATTTGAAAAAAAGACGAAAATCACTCTGAGACAATGGACTATAGCCCATGGTCTCGGAGTGATTTTCGTCTTTTTTTCAAATCCTCAAAAATGATGAAAAACACTCCGAGACAATGGACTATAGCCCATGGTCTCAGAGTGATTTTCGTCTTTTCTTTCAAATCCTCAAAAATTATGAAAAACACTCCGAGACCATGGGCTATAGCCCATGGCCTCGGACGGCATACTATAGCATGCCGTTTTTCATCATTTTTGAGGATTTGAAAAAAAGATGAAAATCACTCCGAGACAATGGACTATAGCCCATGGTCTCGGAGTGATTTTCGTCTTTTTTTCAAATCCTCAAAAATGATGAAAAACACTCCGAGACAATGGACTATAGCCCATGGTCTCAGAGTGATTTTCGTCTTTTCTTTCAAATCCTCAAAAATTATGAAAAACACTCCGAGACCATGGGCTATAGCCCATGGCCTCGGACGGCATACTATAGCATGCCGTTTTTCATCATTTTTGAGGATTTGAAAAAAAGATGAAAATCACTCCGAGACAATGGACTATAGCCCATGGTCTCGGAGTGATTTTCGTCTTTTTTTTTCAAATCCTCAAAAATGAAGAAAAACTCTCCGAGACCATGGGCTATAGCCCATGGCCTCGGACGGCATACTATAGCATGCCGTTTTTCATCATTTTTGAGGATTTGAAAAAAAGACGAAAATCACTCCGAGACAATGGACTATAGCCCATGGTCTCGGAGTGATTTTCGTCTTTTTTTCAAATCCTCAAATTATGAAAAACACTCCGAGACCATGGGCTATAGCCCATGGCCTCGGACGGCATACTATAGCATGCCGTTTTTCATCATTTTTGAGGATTTGAAAAAAAGACGAAAATCACTCTGAGACAATGGACTATAGCCCATGGTCTCGGAGTGATTTTCGTCTTTTTTTCAAATCCTCAAAAATGATGAAAAACACTCCGAGACCATGGGCTATAGCCCATGGCCTCGGACGGCATACTATAGCATGCCGTTTTTCATCATTTTTGAGGATTTGAAAAAAAGACGAAAATCACTCCGAGACAATTGACTATAGCCCATGGTCTCGGAGTGATTTTCGTCTTTTTTTCAAATCCTCAAAAATGATGAAAAACACTCCGAGACCATGGGCTATAGCCCATGGCCTCGGACGGCATACTATAGCATGCCGTTTTTCATAATTTTTGAGGATTTGAAAAAAAGACGAAAATCACTCCGAGACAATGGACTATAGCCCATGGTCTCGGAGTGATTTTCGTCTTTTTTTCAAATCCTCAAAAATGATGAAAAACACTCCGAGACCATGGGCTATAGCCCATGGCCTCGGACGGCATACTATAGCATGCCGTTTTTCATCATTTTTGAGGATTTGAAAAAAAGATGAAAATCACTCCGAGACAATGGACTATAGCCCATATATTTTTTTTTTCTCAGCTCAATCAACAGGACCAGAACACACCTGGGCTGGCTGCCAGGATCACATCCACCAATGGGGATGCTGTCTGTGTCCTGTCATGGTTTCTCCTCTGTATTATCTGATTAACATCCACGATTACACTTAAAAGCACTAAAGACACCTTTGATGCACAGCACCATTCAAATGCTCTGTACATGATCCCAAGGCCCCATTTGAAAAGTGACACCAAGAAGAACAACTTACAACCTAAAAATCACTGAGAGCTCAGTGGCACCCTTGTTAAGATGATGTCCATGTGAGCCAGAGGTTGTGAGTTCAAATCCGGCTGAGTTCCTGCTACTTTCACCTTGCAGCATGTTTTGGAGAATAACATCCAGAAGAGAACTGGAAAGAGATGGAAAGCTGAGGAGATTCTCAGAGAGCATGGTGGCCTCTGTGATAAGCTGCTCTCTATGTGAACCACAGGTCGTGGGTTCAAGTTCAGCCCATGGCCTCAGACGGCATACTACAGCATGCCGTTTTTCATCATTTTTTTCAAATTCTCAAAAATGATGAAAAACACTCCGAGACCATGGGCTATAGCCCATGGCCTCGGACGGCATACTATAGCATGCCGTTTTTCATCATTTTTGAGGATTTGAAAAAAAGACGAAAATCACTCCGAGACAATGGACTATAGCCCATGGTCTCGGAGTGATTTTCGTCTTTTTTTCAAATCCTCAAAAATGATGAAAAACACTCCGAGACCATGGGCTATAGCCCATGGCATCGGACGGCATACTATAGCATGCCGTTTTTTCATCATTTTTGAGGATTTGAAAAAAAGATGAAAATCACTCTGAGACAATGGACTATAGCCCATGGTCTCGGAGTGATTTTCGTCTTTTTTTCAAATCCTCAAAAATGATGAAAAACACTCCGAGACCATGGGCTATAGCCCATGGCCTCGGACGGCATACTATAGCATGCCGTTTTTCATAATTTTTGAGGATTTGAAAAAAAGACGAAAATCACTCTGAGACAATGGACTATAGCCCATGGTCTCGGAGTGATTTTCGTCTTTTTTTCAAATCCTCAAAAATGATGAAAAACACTCAGAGACCATGGGCTATAGCCCATGGCCTCGGACGGCATACTATAGCATGCCGTTTTTCATCATTTTTGAGGATTTGAAAAAAAGACGAAAATCACTCCGAGACAATGCACTATAGCCCATGGTCTCTGATGCATATAAATTTAGGATAAGGGAAGGATTGAAGACCAATCAATCATCTGGACTCTGGAGGAGTACCGTGGAGGAGAATTTGTAAGAATGTAATAGAGTACAAATACTCAAGAAGTCAGAATTAAGGACTGTAAACCTTTTAAACAAGTGAATATTAACTTTATCTTTACTGTTATAATGTTCAACTGTAACTCTATAGTAATACCTTTTAAGGATAAATACTTTAGAGGAAAACTATAATACCAAAAGGAAAGAATAGGCAGAGTAGAAGTATCAGAGTATACCAGAATACCTTAGAATGAGTTTGACACCAGACACGGAAGAAAGAAGTCCACACCAGAGCTATGGGGATTTTCCATTTGATATATATTACCAATCACATCGGGAGAGAAATGGCAGGTCCGTACAGCGTTAAAACGATCTCTCACTGACACATCATCAGTGACAACATTTTATACTACATAAGTCATAACATCCTTTGGACATGGGGAAGTAATGTATTTGAGTTCAGAGGGTAACCAAAAGTGAATTATGGCGACACCTATTGCCGGGAGGTTCACTTGGGACAGTACAACTGACGTGGCAAATCACACTTCCGGGAATCCAGAAAGTGTGACCAAAGGGAAACGTAGTTCTTTTAAATGTAGATGTAGTTTATAACTGGTTACTGACTAGTTAATGGAGTTGGTACAACGTAGGTTCAGGAGGAAGGCCATGCCTACAAGCTAAGATCGGTGACCTCCCTTGCCACCATGCCATGCTAATTCTATTCCTAGCCTCAGGTATCTAGCTACCTCCTCCCCCACAGCTACAATCAACTCCACCACTTACCTGCCATGATTACCGATGCCAGCTCCACCCTCGCCACTCACCGAGGCCCTGCTGCCATGGCAACCGTCTGGCGCTCTGCCCTATCACCACCCTCGCTCCATTAAAGGGAAGAGTATATATGCCAGCCTGTTCCACTTGTCACTCGTGCACCGTACCTCGTACAACTCGTACCATACACAGCACAACCAACGACTCGCTGCAGCAATTCGCTTCTTGCAATGGATCGTCTCGACCTCCATCCCCCCGACTCTGACGATGATTTTCAGGACCTTCCCGAGACGCCGGCGCCGCCCGTCCAGAGGTTCCTGCCTGCCGGCGTCCTGCTTCGGTCCGCCCCCAGCTTCCTCAGGGCATCGGAGGCAACCCGGCTGGAACCAAGCCCCCCCCGGTACTCGTCTTCTCGCCGCCGTGTCTTCCCCCCTCTCCCTCCGCCTCACCAACGCCGGCCTCGCATCGATCCCCCACCTCCACCCCCTCCTCGTCTCGAGCCCCTGACAGCGTCCGCCGCTTCGGCTCCACCTTCCCCCGCCAGGCCGACCATCCGCCCATACAATGAGTGGACCATCGCCGGGCTCAGAAGGGCTCTCCTCGAGCGAAACGAGCCCCACTGTAGAAAGGCCAACAAAGGCCAGCTTTTTACCTTACTAATTCAGTGCTCCACTCCAGCTCGACCGACAACAACAACAGCGGCGCGTCCCGATGACGTCATCCCGGGTCCTTCCACCAGACGACGCGTCACCAGGAGAGAGGTCCCTGCGCTGCCTGTCCATTACTCCCTAGGTGAGCAAACCATCCGAAATAATAATAACAATGATGATAATCACAATACCGCCTATCACATCATCACCGGTCAACACCTCCCACCTGTACCTCCAGGCCGGTCTATCCAAAGCCGCCTCGGACCTCCAGCCACCCAGGTCAGACTACCTTCGCTTCCCCCCCAGCATACCTCTCACCCCCCCGTGCCTGCTCCCCCCTCTTTCCCCTCTTTCTACCCCCCCCCCCCCCTCCCAAGCCTTCCTCGGAAGGCTTACATCCCCGTCTTCGCAGGCTGCACTGTCATCCAACCCCCCTGCACACCTCTCTCACCCCCCCCCCCAGCTCTCTCCTTCTCCCCCTCAGTCCCCCAGGCCGCTAGCCAGCCCCACGCTCCCAGGGCAACCGACCCAAGCTGGCTAGCACCTCCCCCACCTCTGGGTGCCCAGCTGCCCCAGAGCACCCTTCCCCCCTCCCTCCCCCTCCCTCCCCCCCCCTCCCCCATGTCTCCCTCCCCCCCTTTTCTCTCTCCTCCGCAGCCGCTGCCGTGATGCCTCCAAACGCACTCGCCCTCAACCCACCTCCCGTGTCAACCCACCTCCGTCAGCAGATCCTACTGGGTAACGATATTGACCTCTCCTCCATCCTCAAACCCTCCTCTCACTCCTTCCAGCCACGAGCTATCGACTGCGGAGGGTTTTCAATAACCCTCCGCGATCTCACATCCTCCTCAGCCCACTCCCCCCTCACCCACACAGAATTCACCCTAGCATTTTCCATATTCACTGACGTCATATGTTCCCAGCACCCACACAGGAGGCAAGAGTTAAATCACTATCTATACCTCATCACGGACCTCGCAGCGCGCTTCAGCGGATCACTATTTTATGAATACCACCGACAGTTTGCGGCGAGAGCAGCAGCCCGCCTCCAGCAATGGAACGTCTCCACGTACTGGGGCGCCCTCGACGTAGAGCTCTACTGCCGGCTCTTCGCCGGCAGTAGAGCTCTCGCCTGCACCATCTGCGGTTGCCCCTCCCACCCCACCACCGAGTGCGTCCTCTCAGCCACCAAACCACCACCCAAACCCGCCTCATCCGCCCCAGCTCACACGTACACGCCGCACTCCCAACCATCCCCCGCAAAAAAGCAAAAAACCAACCACCCCACCGGCCCGACCACCTTCCCCTCCTCCTCCCAAGCCCTGGACAAACGGGGCCGAAAAATAATGTTTGTCGGCTCCCGCATGCTCTGCAACAATTTTAATGCGCTGGGTTGCAGCATGAACCCCTGCAAAATGCTACACGTTTGCTCCTATTGCGGCGGAGCACACAATCGGCCCAGCTGCCCCCACAACCCCCCCAAAATAGCCAATGCTGGTTCCTCCCCATCACCAACCACATCCCCCACCTAGTCAACCTCCCGGATGATTCCTCGCCATCAGCCCCCCCCCCCCCCCCCCCCCGCTCGCAGCCTAACACGCCTCAAGGCTACCTCCTCAGCGCCCGGCATCCCCCTCGCCAATTAAAAAACCATGGGGCTTCTGACAAAAATAGAATTCATGGGCACCAATCTAGACTCAGCCACCTTCCAAGCCTCACTACCCCAGAGAAACTAGATCGCACTTCACTCCTCACCTCCAACTTCCTCGAAATCCCGTCTTGAATGGTACCCCGTTATAGTCGCGGCCTCTTTTTGGGGTCACGATCGGACCAGCCTGCCATTCATCACGGGCCATGCTTCCATCCACCATCCGAGTCTACATAGCAGGCGCTCTTCCCGCGCCTCTCCTCTCGATCCTCCGTTTACTACAGATACCGGAACCTCAGCCACCAGACGCAGGTTCCTCTACCATCTCCGCCAGATCCCGACCAAGGCCGGATACTCAGCATCCGACTTCCCCGGCCACTCATTCCGGATCGGCGCCGCCTCCACGGCCTCCAGACAAGGTATCACTGACCACACCGCCCAACTCCTAGGGCGCTGGTCATCTCAAGCGTACCACGCTTACTTCCGAACGAGCGTTCAGGACCTCAGAGCCGCTCACGGATCTCCGGTCCAGTAAATGCTCCACGATCGATTCTCGATCTCATCTATCCTTTTGGGGTCTCGGATTGGGGGCGTGTCCTCGCACAGTCAGGACGCCCGCTACTCAGACCCCATGCCAAACACCCAGGGTATCCTACCCCCCCTGGAACCCGGCCTTCGTCCACCACCTCCCCCCCCCACAGAGCTTCGCAACGAGCTGGCTCTTCCTTCACCTCCCCCAGGGGCTTAGTCTTCACTATCGTCCCTCCCCCTCACCCCCTCCCCCTTCCCGTAACGCCAAATCATCCATGTCTTCCTCACCCCTCGAACCTCCCCCCCCCCCCTTTCACCCGTCACCCAGCCCCTCGGAAACTACCCTGCGTCCTCACTCCCCCCTTCCTCCCCTATTCCCAACCCCTCGTCCTCCTCCCTTCCCCCCTCGTCCCCACGGACAGTCCAAGGCCATCCTACGCATATCAATATGCACGCATGTCATCATGCACCTCATTTCTATCATTCCTTTTCATGTTCCTCATCTCTTCTAAATAAACGCTAAACCATGTCAAACGATGTTCGATTGTATGTGTGGTCTGTACTAGTGAAATGGAGTTGGTACAACGTAGGTTCAGGAGGAAGGCCATGCCTACAAGCTAAGATCGGTGACCTCCCTTGCCACCATGCCATGCTAATTCTATTCCTAGCCTCAGGTATCTAGCTACCTCCTCCCCCACAGCTACAATCAACTCCACCACTTACCTGCCATGATTACCGATGCCAGCTCCACCCTCGCCACTCACCGAGGCCCTGCTGCCATGGCAACCGTCTGGCGCTCTGCCCTATCACCACCCTCGCTCCATTAAAGGGAAGAGTATATATGCCAGCCTGTTCCACTTGTCACTCGTGCACCGTACCTCGTACCCCTCCCTCCCTCCCTCTTCTTTACTAACTCTCGTTCTCCAGTTTCAGGTTCCAGACGGGGGTCTCGGATTGGGGGCGTGTCCTCGCACAGTCAGGACGCCCGCTACTCAGACCCCATGCCAAACACCCAGGGTATCCTACCCCCCCTGGAACCCGGCCTTCGTCCACCACCTCCCCCCCCCACAGAGCTTCGCAACGAGCTGGCTCTTCCTTCACCTCCCCCAGGGGCTTAGTCTTCACTATCGTCCCTCCCCCTCACCCCCTCCCCCTTCCCGTAACGCCAAATCATCCATGTCTTCCTCACCCCTCGAACCTCCCCCCCCCCCTTTCACCCGTCACCCAGCCCCTCGGAAACTACCCTGCGTCCTCACTCCCCCCTTCCTCCCCTATTCCCAACCCCTCGTCCTCCTCCCTTCCCCCCTCGTCCCCACGGACAGTCCAAGGCCATCCTACGCATATCAATATGCACGCATGTCATCATGCACCTCATTTCTATCATTCCTTTTCATGTTCCTCATCTCTTCTAAATAAACGCTAAACCATGTCAAACGATGTTCGATTGTATGTGTGGTCTGTACTAGTGAAGTAGGAGACAATTTGTCTGCTCTAGCACCGTACCAAGGCCGAATAACATGTTTTTCACCAGAGGGGCAGATAATGCAAGACGTCCAACAGGAGAAAACAATCTTTTATCTTACTCGCTGACTGGGGGAGAGTGAGATTTAATACTATCTGTTTTACGCTGGGGCGGAAATGATATGTAAACTCAGTGGGATACAGGGCATGAAAAATACATAGTTATTGAGAACATGGAAACTACCATCCACCAAAAATAACAGATCTACAGATCTAATAACTCAAAATTATCCATCAGTCTCGGAGTGATTTTCGTCTTTTTTTCAAATCCTCAAAAATGATGAAAAACACTCCGAGACCATGGGCTATAGCCCATGGCCTCGGACGGCATACTATAGCATGCCGTTTTTCATCATTTTTGAGGATTTGAAAAAAAGACAAAAATCACTCCGAGACAATGGACTATAGCCCATGGTCTCGGAGTGATTTTCGTCTTTTTTTCAAATCCTCAAAAATGATGAAAAACACTCCGAGACCATGGGCTGCCTCGGACGGCATAGCATGCCGTTTTTTCATCATTTTTGAGGATTTGAAAAAAAGATGAAAATCACTCTGAGACAATGGACTATAGCCCATGGTCTCGGAGTGATTTTCGTCTTTTTTTAAAATCCTCAAAAATGATGAAAAACACTCCGAGACCATGGGCTATAGCCCATGGCCTCGGACGGCATACTATAGCATGCCGTTTTTCATCATTTTTGAGGATTTGAAAAAAAGATGAAAATCACTCCGAGACAATGGACTATAGCCCATATATATAGTTTTTCTCAGCTCAATCAACAGGACCAGAACACACCTGGGCTGGCTGCCAGGATCACATCCACCAATGGGGATGCTGTCTGTGTCCTGTCATGGTTTCTCCTCTGTATTATCTGATTAACATCCACGATTACACTTAAAAGCACTAAAGACACCTTTGATGCACAGCACCATTCAAATGCTCTGTACATGATCCCAAGGCCCCATTTGAAAAGTGACACCAAGAAGAACAACTTACAACCTAAAAATCACTGAGAGCTCAGTGGCACCCTTGTTAAGATGATGTCCATGTGAGCCAGAGGTTGTGAGTTCAAATCCGGCTGAGTTCCTGCTACTTTCACCTTGCAGCATGTTTTGGAGAATAACATCCAGAAGAGAACTGGAAAGAGATGGAAAGCTGAGGAGATTCTCAGAGAGCATGGTGGCCTCTGTGATAAGCTGCTCTCTATGTGAACCACAGGTCGTGGGTTCAAGTTCAGCCCATGGCCTCAGACGGCATACTACAGCATGCCGTTTTTCATCATTTTTTTCAAATCCTCAAAAATGAAGAAAAACACTCCGAGACCATGGGCTATAGCCCATGGCCTCGGACGGCATACTATAGCATGCCGTTTTTCATCATTTTTGAGGATTTGAAAAAAAGACGAAAATCTCTCCGAGACAATGCACTATAGCCCATGGTCTCGGAGTGATTTTCGTCTTTTTTTCAAATCCTCAAAAATGATGAAAAACACTCCGAGACCATGGGCTATAGCCCATGGCCTCGGACGGCATACTATAGCATGCCATTTTTTCATCATTTTTGAGGATTTGAAAAAAAGATGAAAATCACTCCGAGACAATAGACTATAGCCCATGGTCTCGGAGTGATTTTCGTCTTTTTTTCAAATCCTCAAAAATGATGAAAAACACTCCGAGACCATGGGCTATAGCCCATGGCCTCGGACGGCATACTATAGCATGCCGTTTTTCATCATTTTTGAGGATTTGAAAAAAAGACGAAAATCACTCCGAGACAATGGACTATAGCCCATGGTCTCGGAGTGATTTTCGTCTTTTTTCAAATCCTCAAAAATGATGAAAAACACTCCGAGACCATGGGCTATAGACCATGGCCTCGGACGGCATACTATAGCATACCGTTTTTCATCATTTTTGAGGATTTGAAAAAAAGATGAAAATCACTCCGAGACAATGGACTATAGCCCATATATATAGTTTTTCTCAGCTCAATCAACAGGACCAGAACACACCTGGGCTGGCTGCCAGGATCACATCCACCAATGGGGATGCTGTCTGTGTCCTGTCATGGTTTCTCCTCTGTATTATCTGATTAACATCCACGATTACACTTAAAAGCACTAAAGACACCTTTGATGCACAGCACCATTCAAATGCTCTGTACATGATCCCAAGGCCCCATTTGAAAAGTGACACCAAGAAGAACAACTTACAACCTAAAAATCACTGAGAGCTCAGTGGCACCCTTGTTAAGATGATGTCCATGTGAGCCAGAGGTTGTGAGTTCAAATCCGGCTGAGTTCCTGCTACTTTCACCTTGCAGCATGTTTTGGAGAATAACATCCAGAAGAGAACTGGAAAGAGATGGAAAGCTGAGGAGATTCTCAGAGAGCATGGTGGCCTCTGTGATAAGCTGCTCTCTATGTGAACCACAGGTCGTGGGTTCAAGTTCAGCCCATGGCCTCAGACGGCATACTACAGCATGCCGTTTTTCATCATTTTTTTCAAATCCTCAAAAATGATGAAAAACACTCCGAGACCATGGGCTATAGCCCATGGCCTCGGACGGCATACTATAGCATGCCGTTTTTCATCATTTTTGAGGATTTGAAAAAAAGACGAAAATCACTCCGAGACAATGGACTATAGCCCATGGTCTCGGAGTGATTTTCGTCTTTTTTTCAAATCCTCAAAAATGATTAAAAACACTCCGAGACCATGGGCTATAGCCCATGGCCTCGGACGGCATACTATAGCATGCCGTTTTTCATCATTTTTGAGGATTTGAAAAAAAGACGAAAATCACTCTGAGACAATGGACTATAGCCCATGGTCTCGGAGTGATTTTCGTCTTTTTTTCAAATCCTCAAAAATGATGAAAAACACTCCGAGACCATGGGCTATAGCCCATGGCCTCGGACGGCATACTATAGCATGCCGTTTTTCATCATTTTTGAGGATTTGAAAAAAAGATGAAAATCACTCCGAGACAATGGACTATAGCCCATATATATAGTTTTTCTCAGCTCAATCAACAGGACCAGAACACACCTGTGCTGGCTGACAGGATCACATCCACCAATGGGGATGCTGTCTGTGTCCTGTCATGGTTTCTCCTCTGTATTATCTGATTAACATCCACGATTACACTTAAAAGCACTAAAGACACCTTTGATGCACAGCACCATTCAAATGCTCTGTACATGATCCCAAGGCCCCATTTGAAAAGTGACACCAAGAAGAACAACTTACAACCTAAAAATCACTGAGAGCTCAGTGGCACCCTTGTTAAGATGATGTCCATGTGAGCCAGAGGTTGTGAGTTCAAATCCGGCTGAGTTCCTGCTACTTTCACCTTGCAGCATGTTTTGGAGAATAACATCCAGAAGAGAACTGGAAAGAGATGGAAAGCTGAGGAGATTCTCAGAGAGCATGGTGGCCTCTGTGATAAGCTGCTCTCTATGTGAACCACAGGTCGTGGGTTCAAGTTCAGCCCATGGCCTCAGACGGCATACTACAGCATGCCGTTTTTCATCATTTTTTAGGATTTAAAAAAAAGACGAAAATCACTCCGAGACCATGGGCTATAGCCCATGGCCTCGGACTTCATACTATAGCATGCCGTTTTTCATTATTTTTGAGGATTTGAAAAAAAGATGAAAATCACTCCGAGACAGTGGACTATAGCCCATGGTCTCGGAGTGATTTTCGTCTTTTTTTCAAATCCTCAAAAATGATGAAAAACACTCCGAGACCATGGGCTATAGCCCATGGCCTCGGACGGCATACTATAGCATGCCGTTTTTCATCATTTTTGAGGATTTGAAAAAAATATGAAAATCACTCCGAGACAATGGACTATAGCCCATGGTCTCGGAGTGATTTTCGTCTTTTTTTTCAAATCCTCAAAAATGAAGAAAAACACTCCGAGACCATGGGCTATAGCCCATGGCCTCGGACGGCATACTATAGCATGCCGTTTTTCATCATTTTTGAGGATTTGAAAAAAAGACGAAAATCACTACGAGACAATGGACTATAGCCCATGGTCTCAGAGTGATTTTCGTCTTTTCTTTCAAATCCTCAAAAATTATGAAAAACACTCCGAGACCATGGGCTATAGCCCATGGCCTCGGACGGCATACTATAGCATGCCGTTTTTCATCATTTTTGAGGATTTGAAAAAAAGATGAAAATCACTCCGAGACAATGGACTATAGCCCATGGTCTCGGAGTGATTTTCGTCTTTTTTTTTCAAATCCTCAAAAATGAAGAAAAACACTCCGAGACCATGGGCTATAGCCCATGGCCTCGGACGGCATACTATAGCATGCCGTTTTTCATCATTTTTGAGGATTTGAAAAAAATATGAAAATCACTCCGAGACAGTGGACTATAGCCCATGGTCTCGGAGTGATTTTCGTCTTTTTTTCAAATCCTCAAAAATGATGAAAAACACTCCGAGACCATGGGCTATAGCCCATGGCCTCGGACGGCATACTATAGCATGCCATTTTTCATAATTTTTGAGGATTTGAAAAAAATATGAAAATCACTCCGAGACAATGGACTATAGCCCATGGTCTCGGAGTGATTTTCGTCTTTTTTTTTCAAATCCTCAAAAATTAAGAAAAACACTCCGAGACCATGGGCTATAGCCCATGGCCTCGGACGGCATACTATAGCATGCCGTTTTTTATCATTTTTGAGGATTTGAAAAAAAGACGAAAATCACTCCGAGACAATGGACTATAGCCCATGGTCTCAGAGTGATTTTCGTCTTTTATTTCAAATCCTCAAAAATTATGAAAAACACTCCGAGACCATGGGCTATAGCCCATGGCCTCGGACGGCATACTATAGCATGCCGTTTTTCATCATTTTTGAGGATTTGAAAAAAAGATGAAAATCACTCCGAGACAATGGACTATAGCGCATGGTCTCGGAGTGATTTTCGTCTTTTTTTCAAATCCTCAAAAATTATGAAAAACACTCCGAGACCATGGGCTATAGCCCATGGCCTCGGACGGCATACTATAGCATGCCGTTTTTCATCATTTTTGAGGATTTGAAAAAAAGACGAAAATCACTCTGAGACAATGGACTATAGCCCATGGTCTCGGAGTGATTTTCGTCTTTTTTTCAAATCCTCAAAAATGATGAAAAACACTCCGAGACAATGGACTATAGCCCATGGTCTCAGAGTGATTTTCGTCTTTTCTTTCAAATCCTCAAAAATCATGAAAAACACTCCGAGACCATGGGCTATAGCCCATGGCCTCGGACGGCATACTATAGCATGCCGTTTTTCATCATTTTTGAGGATTTGAAAAAAAGATGAAAATCACTCCGAGACAATGGACTATAGCCCATGGTCTCGGAGTGATTTTCGTCTTTTTTTCAAATCCTCAAAAATGATGAAAAACACTCCGAGACAATGGACTATAGCCCATGGTCTCAGAGTGATTTTCGTCTTTTCTTTCAAATCCTCAAAAATTATGAAAAACACTCCGAGACCATGGGCTATAGCCCATGGCCTCGGACGGCATACTATAGCATGCCGTTTTTCATCATTTTTGAGGATTTGAAAAAAAGATGAAAATCACTCCGAGACAATGGACTATAGCCCATGGTCTCGGAGTGATTTTCGTCTTTTTTTTTCAAATCCTCAAAAATGAAGAAAAACTCTCCGAGACCATGGGCTATAGCCCATGGCCTCGGACGGCATACTATAGCATGCCGTTTTTCATCATTTTTGAGGATTTGAAAAAAAGACGAAAATCACTCCGAGACAATGGACTATAGCCCATGGTCTCGGAGTGATTTTCGTCTTTTTTTCAAATCCTCAAATTATGAAAAACACTCCGAGACCATGGGCTATAGCCCATGGCCTCGGACGGCATACTATAGCATGCCGTTTTTCATCATTTTTGAGGATTTGAAAAAAAGACGAAAATCACTCTGAGACAATGGACTATAGCCCATGGTCTCGGAGTGATTTTCGTCTTTTTTTCAAATCCTCAAAAATGATGAAAAACACTCCGAGACCATGGGCTATAGCCCATGGCCTCGGACGGCATACTATAGCATGCCGTTTTTCATCATTTTTGAGGATTTGAAAAAAAGACGAAAATCACTCCGAGACAATTGACTATAGCCCATGGTCTCGGAGTGATTTTCGTCTTTTTTTCAAATCCTCAAAAATGATGAAAAACACTCCGAGACCATGGGCTATAGCCCATGGCCTCGGACGGCATACTATAGCATGCCGTTTTTCATCATTTTTGAGGATTTGAAAAAAAGACGAAAATCACTCCGAGACAATGGACTATAGCCCATGGTCTCGGAGTGATTTTCGTCTTTTTTTCAAATCCTCAAAAATGATGAAAAACACTCCGAGACCATGGGCTATAGCCCATGGCCTCGGACGGCATACTATAGCATGCCGTTTTTCATCATTTTTGAGGATTTGAAAAAAAGATGAAAATCACTCCGAGACAATGGACTATAGCCCATATATTTTTTTTTTCTCAGCTCAATCAACAGGACCAGAACACACCTGGGCTGGCTGCCAGGATCACATCCACCAATGGGGATGCTGTCTGTGTCCTGTCATGGTTTCTCCTCTGTATTATCTGATTAACATCCACGATTACACTTAAAAGCACTAAAGACACCTTTGATGCACAGCACCATTCAAATGCTCTGTACATGATCCCAAGGCCCCATTTGAAAAGTGACACCAAGAAGAACAACTTACAACCTAAAAATCACTGAGAGCTCAGTGGCACCCTTGTTAAGATGATGTCCATGTGAGCCAGAGGTTGTGAGTTCAAATCCGGCTGAGTTCCTGCTACTTTCACCTTGCAGCATGTTTTGGAGAATAACATCCAGAAGAGAACTGGAAAGAGATGGAAAGCTGAGGAGATTCTCAGAGAGCATGGTGGCCTCTGTGATAAGCTGCTCTCTATGTGAACCACAGGTCGTGGGTTCAAGTTCAGCCCATGGCCTCAGACGGCATACTACAGCATGCCGTTTTTCATCATTTTTTTCAAATTCTCAAAAATGATGAAAAACACTCCGAGACCATGGGCTATAGCCCATGGCCTCGGACGGCATACTATAGCATGCCGTTTTTCATCATTTTTGAGGATTTGAAAAAAAGACGAAAATCACTCCGAGACAATGGACTATAGCCCATGGTCTCGGAGTGATTTTCGTCTTTTTTTCAAATCCTCAAAAATGATGAAAAACACTCCGAGACCATGGGCTATAGCCCATGGCATCGGACGGCATACTATAGCATGCCGTTTTTTCATCATTTTTGAGGATTTGAAAAAAAGATGAAAATCACTCTGAGACAATGGACTATAGCCCATGGTCTCGGAGTGATTTTCGTCTTTTTTTCAAATCCTCAAAAATGATGAAAAACACTCCGAGACCATGGGCTATAGCCCATGGCCTCGGACGGCATACTATAGCATGCCGTTTTTCATAATTTTTGAGGATTTGAAAAAAAGACGAAAATCACTCTGAGACAATGGACTATAGCCCATGGTCTCGGAGTGATTTTCGTCTTTTTTTCAAATCCTCAAAAATGATGAAAAACACTCCGAGACCATGGGCTATAGCCCATGGCCTCGGACGGCATACTATAGCATGCCGTTTTTCATCATTTTTGAGGATTTGAAAAAAAGACGAAAATCACTCCGAGACAATGCACTATAGCCCATGGTCTCTGATGCATATAAATTTAGGATAAGGGAAGGATTGAAGACCAATCAATCATCTGGACTCTGGAGGAGTACCGTGGAGGAGAATTTGTAAGAATGTAATAGAGTACAAATACTCAAGAAGTCAGAATTAAGGACTGTAAACCTTTTAAACAAGTGAATATTAACTTTATCTTTACTGTTATAATGTTCAACTGTAACTCTATAGTAATACCTTTTAAGGATAAATACTTTAGAGGAAAACTATAATACCAAAAGGAAAGAATAGGCAGAGTAGAAGTATCAGAGTATACCAGAATACCTTAGAATGAGTTTGACACCAGACACGGAAGAAAGAAGTCCACACCAGAGCTATGGGGATTTTCCATTTGATATATATTACCAATCACATCGGGAGAGAAATGGCAGGTCCGTACAGCGTTAAAACGATCTCTCACTGACACATCATCAGTGACAACATTTTATACTACATAAGTCATAACATCCTTTGGACATGGGGAAGTAATGTATTTGAGTTCAGAGGGTAACCAAAAGTGAATTATGGCGACACCTATTGCCGGGAGGTTCACTTGGGACAGTACAACTGACGTGGCAAATCACACTTCCGGGAATCCAGAAAGTGTGACCAAAGGGAAACGTAGTTCTTTTAAATGTAGATGTAGTTTATAACTGGTTACTGACTAGTTAGTAGGAGACAATTTGTCTGCTCTAGCACCGTACCAAGGCCGAATAACATGTTTTTCACCAGAGGGGCAGATAATGCAAGACGTCCAACAGGAGAAAACAATCTTTTATCTTACTCGCTGACTGGGGGAGAGTGAGATTTAATACTATCTGTTTTACGCTGGGGCGGAAATGATATGTAAACTCAGTGGGATACAGGGCATGAAAAATACATAGTTATTGAGAACATGGAAACTACCATCCACCAAAAATAACAGATCTACAGATCTAATAACTCAAAATTATCCATCAGTCTCGGAGTGATTTTCGTCTTTTTTTCAAATCCTCAAAAATGATGAAAAACACTCCGAGACCATGGGCTATAGCCCATGGCCTCGGACGGCATACTATAGCATGCCGTTTTTCATCATTTTTGAGGATTTGAAAAAAAGACAAAAATCACTCCGAGACAATGGACTATAGCCCATGGTCTCGGAGTGATTTTCGTCTTTTTTTCAAATCCTCAAAAATGATGAAAAACACTCCGAGACCATGGGCTGCCTCGGACGGCATAGCATGCCGTTTTTTCATCATTTTTGAGGATTTGAAAAAAAGATGAAAATCACTCTGAGACAATGGACTATAGCCCATGGTCTCGGAGTGATTTTCGTCTTTTTTTAAAATCCTCAAAAATGATGAAAAACACTCCGAGACCATGGGCTATAGCCCATGGCCTCGGACGGCATACTATAGCATGCCGTTTTTCATCATTTTTGAGGATTTGAAAAAAAGATGAAAATCACTCCGAGACAATGGACTATAGCCCATATATATAGTTTTTCTCAGCTCAATCAACAGGACCAGAACACACCTGGGCTGGCTGCCAGGATCACATCCACCAATGGGGATGCTGTCTGTGTCCTGTCATGGTTTCTCCTCTGTATTATCTGATTAACATCCACGATTACACTTAAAAGCACTAAAGACACCTTTGATGCACAGCACCATTCAAATGCTCTGTACATGATCCCAAGGCCCCATTTGAAAAGTGACACCAAGAAGAACAACTTACAACCTAAAAATCACTGAGAGCTCAGTGGCACCCTTGTTAAGATGATGTCCATGTGAGCCAGAGGTTGTGAGTTCAAATCCGGCTGAGTTCCTGCTACTTTCACCTTGCAGCATGTTTTGGAGAATAACATCCAGAAGAGAACTGGAAAGAGATGGAAAGCTGAGGAGATTCTCAGAGAGCATGGTGGCCTCTGTGATAAGCTGCTCTCTATGTGAACCACAGGTCGTGGGTTCAAGTTCAGCCCATGGCCTCAGACGGCATACTACAGCATGCCGTTTTTCATCATTTTTTTCAAATCCTCAAAAATGATGAAAAACACTCCGAGACCATGGGCTATAGCCCATGGCCTCGGACGGCATACTATAGCATGCCGTTTTTCATCATTTTTGAGGATTTGAAAAAAAGACGAAAATCACTCCGAGACAATGGACTATAGCCCATGGTCTCTGAGTGATTTTCGTCTTTTTTTTTCAAATCCTCAAAAATGAAGAAAAACACTCCGAGACCATGGGCTATAGCCCATGGCCTCGGACGGCATACTATAGCATGCCGTTTTTCATCATTTTTGAGGATTTGAAAAAAAGACGAAAATCTCTCCGAGACAATGCACTATAGCCCATGGTCTCGGAGTGATTTTCGTCTTTTTTTCAAATCCTCAAAAATGATGAAAAACACTCCGAGACCATGGGCTATAGCCCATGGCCTCGGACGGCATACTATAGCATGCCATTTTTTCATCATTTTTGAGGATTTGAAAAAAAGATGAAAATCACTCCGAGACAATAGACTATAGCCCATGGTCTCGGAGTGATTTTCGTCTTTTTTTCAAATCCTCAAAAATGATGAAAAACACTCCGAGACCATGGGCTATAGCCCATGGCCTCGGACGGCATACTATAGCATGCCGTTTTTCATCATTTTTGAGGATTTGAAAAAAAGACGAAAATCACTCCGAGACAATGGACTATAGCCCATGGTCTCGGAGTGATTTTCGTCTTTTTTCAAATCCTCAAAAATGATGAAAAACACTCCGAGACCATGGGCTATAGACCATGGCCTCGGACGGCATACTATAGCATACCGTTTTTCATCATTTTTGAGGATTTGAAAAAAAGATGAAAATCACTCCGAGACAATGGACTATAGCCCATATATATAGTTTTTCTCAGCTCAATCAACAGGACCAGAACACACCTGGGCTGGCTGCCAGGATCACATCCACCAATGGGGATGCTGTCTGTGTCCTGTCATGGTTTCTCCTCTGTATTATCTGATTAACATCCACGATTACACTTAAAAGCACTAAAGACACCTTTGATGCACAGCACCATTCAAATGCTCTGTACATGATCCCAAGGCCCCATTTGAAAAGTGACACCAAGAAGAACAACTTACAACCTAAAAATCACTGAGAGCTCAGTGGCACCCTTGTTAAGATGATGTCCATGTGAGCCAGAGGTTGTGAGTTCAAATCCGGCTGAGTTCCTGCTACTTTCACCTTGCAGCATGTTTTGGAGAATAACATCCAGAAGAGAACTGGAAAGAGATGGAAAGCTGAGGAGATTCTCAGAGAGCATGGTGGCCTCTGTGATAAGCTGCTCTCTATGTGAACCACAGGTCGTGGGTTCAAGTTCAGCCCATGGCCTCAGACGGCATACTACAGCATGCCGTTTTTCATCATTTTTTAGGATTTAAAAAAAAGACGAAAATCACTCCGAGACCATGGGCTATAGCCCATGGCCTCGGACTTCATACTATAGCATGCCGTTTTTCATTATTTTTGAGGATTTGAAAAAAAGATGAAAATCACTCCGAGACAGTGGACTATAGCCCATGGTCTCGGAGTGATTTTCGTCTTTTTTTCAAATCCTCAAAAATGATGAAAAACACTCCGAGACCATGGGCTATAGCCCATGGCCTCGGACGGCATACTATAGCATGCCGTTTTTCATCATTTTTGAGGATTTGAAAAAAATATGAAAATCACTCCGAGACAATGGACTATAGCCCATGGTCTCGGAGTGATTTTCGTCTTTTTTTTCAAATCCTCAAAAATGAAGAAAAACACTCCGAGACCATGGGCTATAGCCCATGGCCTCGGACGGCATACTATAGCATGCCGTTTTTCATCATTTTTGAGGATTTGAAAAAAAGACGAAAATCACTACGAGACAATGGACTATAGCCCATGGTCTCAGAGTGATTTTCGTCTTTTCTTTCAAATCCTCAAAAATTATGAAAAACACTCCGAGACCATGGGCTATAGCCCATGGTCTCGGACGGCATACTATAGCATCCCGTTTTTCATCATTTTTGAGGATTTGAAAAAAAGATGAAAATCACTCCGAGACAATGGACTATAGCCCATGGTCTCGGAGTGATTTTCGTCTTTTTTTTTCAAATCCTCAAAAATTAAGAAAAACACTCCGAGACCATGGGCTATAGCCCATGGCCTCGGACGGCATACTATAGCATTCCGTTTTTCATCATTTTTGAGGATTTGAAAAAAATATGAAAATCACTCCGAGACAGTGGACTATAGCCCATGGTCTCGGAGTGATTTTCGTCTTTTTTTCAAATCCTCAAAAATGATGAAAAACACTCCGAGACCATGGGCTATAGCCCATGGCCTCGGACGGCATACTATAGCATGCCATTTTTCATAATTTTTGAGGATTTGAAAAAAATATGAAAATCACTCCGAGACAATGGACTATAGCCCATGGTCTCGGAGTGATTTTCGTCTTTTTTTTTCAAATCCTCAAAAATTAAGAAAAACACTCCGAGACCATGGGCTATAGCCCATGGCCTCGGACGGCATACTATAGCATGCCGTTTTTCATCATTTTTGAGGATTTGAAAAAAAGACGAAAATCACTCCGAGACAATGGACTATAGCCCATGGTCTCAGAGTGATTTTCGTCTTTTATTTCAAATCCTCAAAAATTATGAAAAACACTCCGAGACCATGGGCTATAGCCCATGGCCTCGGACGGCATACTATAGCATGCCGTTTTTCATCATTTTTGAGGATTTGAAAAAAAGACGAAAATCACTCTGAGACAATGGACTATAGCCCATGGTCTCGGAGTGATTTTCGTCTTTTTTTCAAATCCTCAAAAATGATGAAAAACACTCCGAGACAATGGACTATAGCCCATGGTCTCAGAGTGATTTTCGTCTTTTCTTTCAAATCCTCAAAAATTATGAAAAACACTCCGAGACCATGGGCTATAGCCCATGGCCTCGGACGGCATACTATAGCATGCCGTTTTTCATCATTTTTGAGGATTTGAAAAAAAGATGAAAATCACTCCGAGACAATGGACTATAGCCCATATATATAGTTTTTCTCAGCTCAATCAACAGGACCAGAACACACCTGGGCTGGCTGCCAGGATCACATCCACCAATGGGGATGCTGTCTGTGTCCTGTCATGGTTTCTCCTCTGTATTATCTGATTAACATCCACGATTACACTTAAAAGCACTAAAGACACCTTTGATGCACAGCACCATTCAAATGCTCTGTACATGATCCCAAGGCCCCATTTGAAAAGTGACACCAAGAAGAACAACTTACAACCTAAAAATCACTGAGAGCTCAGTGGCACCCTTGTTAAGATGATGTCCATGTGAGCCAGAGGTTGTGAGTTCAAATCCGGCTGAGTTCCTGCTACTTTCACCTTGCAGCATGTTTTGGAGAATAACATCCAGAAGAGAACTGGAAAGAGATGGAAAGCTGAGGAGATTCTCAGAGAGCATGGTGGCCTCTGTGATAAGCTGCTCTCTATGTGAACCACAGGTCGTGGGTTCAAGTTCAGCCCATGGCCTCAGACGGCATACTACAGCATGCCGTTTTTCATCATTTTTTTCAAATCCTCAAAAATGATGAAAAACACTCCGAGACCATGGGCTATTAGCCTGGGTAAACCCCTCCCCCCTCGCCAGATTTTCTGGCAGAATGAAATGTTGTCCAGTAGGGGGAGTGGGTTTACCCAGGCTAATGGGCTATAGCCCATGGCCTCGGACGGCATACTATAGCATGCCGTTTTTCATCATTTTTGAGGATTTGAAAAAAAGACGAAAATCACTCCGAGACAATGGACTATAGCCCATGGTCTCGGAGTGATTTTCGTCTTTTTTTCAAATCCTCAAAAATGATGAAAAACACTCCGAGACCATGGGCTATAGCCCATGGCCTCGGACGGCATACTATAGCATGCCGTTTTTCATCATTTTTGAGGATTTGAAAAAAAGACGAAAATCACTCCGAGACAATGGACTATAGCCCATGGTCTCGGAGTGATTTTCGTCTTTTTTTCAAATCCTCAAAAATGATTAAAAACACTCCGAGACCATGGGCTATAGCCCATGGCCTCGGACGGCATACTATAGCATGCCGTTTTTCATCATTTTTGAGGATTTGAAAAAAAGACGAAAATCACTCTGAGACAATGGACTATAGCCCATGGTCTCGGAGTGATTTTCGTCTTTTTTTCAAATCCTCAAAAATGATGAAAAACACTCCGAGACCATGGGCTATAGCCCATGGCCTCGGACGGCATACTATAGCATGCCGTTTTTCATCATTTTTGAGGATTTGAAAAAAAGACGAAAATCACTCCGAGACAATGGACTATAGCCCATGGTCTCGGAGTGATTTTCGTCTTTTTTTCAAATCCTCAAAAATGATGAAAAACACTCCGAGACCATGGGCTATAGCCCATGGCCTCGGACGGCATACTATAGCATGCCGTTTTTCATCATTTTTGAGGATTTGAAAAAAAGATGAAAATCACTCCGAGACAATGGACTATAGCCCATATATATAGTTTTTCTCAGCTCAATCAACAGGACCAGAACACACCTGTGCTGGCTGACAGGATCACATCCACCAATGGGGATGCTGTCTGTGTCCTGTCATGGTTTCTCCTCTGTATTATCTGATTAACATCCACGATTACACTTAAAAGCACTAAAGACACCTTTGATGCACAGCACCATTCAAATGCTCTGTACATGATCCCAAGGCCCCATTTGAAAAGTGACACCAAGAAGAACAACTTACAACCTAAAAATCACTGAGAGCTCAGTGGCACCCTTGTTAAGATGATGTCCATGTGAGACAGAGGTTGTGAGTTCAAATTCAGCTGAGTTCCTGCTACTTTCACCTTGCAGCATGTTTTGGAGAATAACATCCAGAAGAGAACTGGAAAGAGATGGAAAGCTGAGGAGATTCTCAGAGAGCATGGTGGCCTCTGTGATAAGCTGCTCTCTATGTGAACCACAGGTCGTGGGTTCAAGTTCAGCCCATGGCCTCAGATGGCATACTACAGCATGCCGTTTTTCATCATTTTTTTCAAATCCTCAAAAATGATGAAAAACACTCCGAGACCATGGGCTATAGCCCATGGCCTCGGACGGCATACTATAGCATGCCGTTTTTTCATCATTTTTGAGGATTTGAAAAAAAGATGAAAATCACTCTGAGACAATGGACTATAGCCCATGGTCTCGGAGTGATTTTCGTCTTTTTTTCAAATCCTCAAAAATGATGAAAAACACTCCGAGACCATGGACTATAGTCCATGGTTTGGGACGGCATAATATATTTTGTTTTTGTCATATTTTCATGATTTTGGGACACTATGTCAGAGCCAGGACTTGAAGCTGCAGCCTCCTGATTCCCAGGCAGGCTCTGTACCCAGTGAGCCACTGTGCATGCTGTTCTTAAAAGGCCGAATAGATAATGACAGAAGAGCCAGAGACTTGTTTCCATTGTGGTTCATAAACATTCGAACGTCTAGAGATAAACAACAGCAAAAGAAACAATAGACAAATCTCCTGTTATTTCATTTTTTGCATTTTATTTTATTTTATGCGTCACTGTCTCTGCGTCACTCTCTCTGCGTCACTCTCTCTGCGTCACTCTCTCTGCGTCACTGTCTCTACGTCACGGTCTCGGAGTGATTTTCGTCTTTTCTTCAAATCCTCGTTTTTCATCATTTTTGAGGATTTGGACAAAAGACGAAAATCACTCCGAGACCATGGACTATAGCCCATGGTATCGGAGTGATTTTCATCTTTTTCATCTTTTTTTCAAAATGCTATAGTATTGATAGATAAATTCTGACATGTTGTTTACACGTCATGTCAAGTTGGCCACTCCATCATATTCTGTTGGTCAACTCAGATAGAACTTGGGCCCAGACCGTGTTCCATATAGGTCATATTTGGTCATCTTGCCCTTTTTATCATTTTACTCTTAGCCTACTGCCTGTTTACTCCGGGTTGTTCTCCTTATCCTATTTATGTCATGTCACCATCCACGTGCCTAATCATCTCAGCCCTATATTATCCTTTATATTATTATCATACTTATATTATGGGTTTCCGGACGCCAAGTTCAGATTCACTGTCTCTATTAGACTTTCCCCAGTCAAGTTAACTTGCCATACTGAGAGGTCTATTTTGATTTGAGACATGTATTTGACCTTGGTGCCTAGTGAGAAAGTAGATAGCAGGCCATTTCTCTCTGTCGAAGAGTTCACAGCTAGCAGGGAAAGAATGTTATCTTCAGGTTGCCATAGCAACGCCAGCCTCTGTGCTTTCCCGGTCTATGGCCATCAATGACGGAACCAAGGAAGATGTCACGATACCAGTCTCATCATCCATGTGCTGGTCCAATGAGTGCTCGACAACCAGCACCACCGTGGATATTGCGGAAATGAACTATCTATTCAGCCAATGAACGTTTATCAACAACTGACGTCAGATGCAGTATAAGCCAGGAAGATGCTGTGAAGAGGGGCAGTTCGGATCCATATTGGAACAATTGAATACTCTAAATTATAGTGATGTATTGTACTATTATTATTATTATCTGAACCATGTAGCACATTTTCTATGTAAATTGACTTTATTACCTACTAAAAATTACAGTTAAAACCTTAAACTTCCTCTCAGAACTTTATTTCGTCTGTCTCCAATTCGTTTTTAAGGTATCCTTCTATTTTTTTATGGTAGAGTGACTGTCATTCAAGATTTAAAGGGCTACTCACTCATTTTTAAGGTAAATACAGCACGGTATTTGGTCTCCCTGCTGGGTTATTGAAGGTATATATTTACAGTCCTTTCTAATTAGCATTACAGAATAGATATAATTTATTTTTATCCATTAATACGATCCTTGGGGTCGCCGGAATTTTATTTCCATCAAGTATGCCGTCCGAAACCATGAACTATAGTATGTCGTTTTTTCATGATTTTCATCTTTTTTTCAAATAGTCCAAAATCACGAAAAACGACATGCTATAGTATGCCGTCCGAAAGAAATTATAACTTTGGCATGCTACTAGTCCTACATACTTACACCTAGAATCCCCATTCAAACCTATTTAGGTTCATCTTACGGTGGACATGTTTGCCTGAAAAGGAATCTTTGAAATGTTTCATAGTTTTAGAAATATAGTGCTTTCAATTTGAGAAATGTATAATGGCAGATAGTGGCACGTCAAAAAATCATTCACCTAGAAACTCCATTCACACTTTTTATAATTCAGCTTTCTGTGGAGACACATGCTGGAACTTTTTACTTTGAAATGTTTTGTAGTTTCTGAGTTATTTAAGTTAAACGCCCAATGCATTCCCAATGGCAAAAGCACAAACTTTGGCATGCTACTAGTCCTACATACTTACACCTAGAAACCCCATTCAAACCTATTTAGGTTCATCTTACGGTGGACATGTTTGCCTGAAAAGGAATCTTTGAAATGTTTCATCGTTTTAGAAATATAGTGCTTTTAAATTTGAGAAATTCAGAATGGGGGTCAATGGCAGATTTTGGCAAGTAAAGATTTGAGTGGGGTTTGAACCCACAATCTCCAGATCATGCAGACAGTGTGATAAGTCACTGATCTACTTGCTACCTGCCACAACACAGTCTGCTGTTCCCTTTGAGTACAACATTGATACAAAAATAAAATACAAAAAATAAAATAACAGGAGATTTGTCTATTGTTTCTTTTGCTGTTGTTTATCTCTAGACGTTTGAATGTTTATGAACCACAATGGAAACAAGTCTCTGGCTCTTCTGTCATTATCTATTCGGCCTTTTAACAACAGCATGCACAGTGGCTCACTGGGTACAGAGCCTGCCTGTGAATCAGGAGGCTGCAGGTTCAAGTCCTGGCTCTGACATAGTATGTTGTTTTTTTCATGATTTTCATCTTTTTTTTTAAATCCTCCAAAATCATGAAATAGACATGCTATAGTATGTATTTTTTAGTATAGTATTTTTTTCAAATAGTCCAAAATCACGAAAAACTACATGCCGTCCGAAAAAGATTATAACTTTGGCATGCTACTAGTCCTACATACTTACACCTAGAATCCCCATTCAAACCTATTTAGGTTCATCTTACGGTGGACATGTTTGCCTGAAAAGGAATCTTTGAAATGTTGCATAATTTTAGAAATATAGTGCTTTAAATTTGAGAAATTTATAATGGCAGATAGTGGCACGTCAAAAAATCATTCACATAGAAACTCCATTCACACTTTTTATAATTCAGCTTTTTTTGGTTTTGGCCCATCATCTGACAGAATAGTCTGTGTATTTGCATATTGGTGCCCCAAAACTTGGTGGGAAAGTCCCTCTTTTATGTCTGGCTTCCAGGCCAGTTGGAAAAGGGCAGACTGAGAGGTGGTAAGACTACGATAAATTGGACATTTTCATGGTAAAACTTCAGCTGGACCCTCCCGATGGTCCTCCGTGTACATTGTGACATGAGACTTGAACCTGCCAACTGTCTGTAGCAGAGGCAACCGATCAAGCGCACCACACCATTGAACCAAGGCACCTTTGGGCATTCAGCAGATATGTCTCCTGGTGCTTTTGAGTTTTAATTTTTTTATTCGAGCCTTGAAAAGTTCAAATTACTGCAGCATTGAATGAGACTTGAACACAGAAAGTCTGTACTGAAAGTCTCATGATTAGACCACTGCACCATCAGTCAGACACTCTGAACCAAAGTCACCTGGTAATTTTGAAGTGATCTTTTGTTTGTCAGCCTTCAGTTGGTAAAGTTAAAATAACACAGAATCATATTAATCAGATGTTTCTTAGCGCTGTTGAGGTCTTCTTTTGCATGTCAGTGTAACAGCCGGGAATCGAACCCTGGTCTCCCACGGGGAAAGCCAACATCCTGACCACTGAGACAAGTCAAAGGCAATTGCCTGTGACTCAGGGGACATATTAGAGTTTTGAGGTCGTCAGGCTGAGGCTGTGAGCAACTGCTAGAATAGCCTTCAGTTAATAAAGCTGAATAACTCTAGCATTAGACTTTAGGGAGACTGGGATTTGAACATGAACTCTCTGTGCTGAGAGTCTGTCTGATCATCAGTCCCTACTACACAATCAGTCAGTAACAACTGCCTCTTCGTACTGTTGAAGCGATCTTTTGTATGTTAGCCTTCAGTTAGTAAAGTTGAAAGAATTGAGTCCTGAACACAGAATCACATTCATCAAATGCTTTGAGTGCTGTTTTGTACATTAGTGTAACACCCGGGAATCGAACCTAGGTGCCCCGCACGGAAAGCCAACATCTTAACCACTAAACCAAAGCAGTTGCCTATGGTGCAGGGGAGATATGAGACTTTTGAGGTCATCAGGCTGGGGCTGTGAGCCACTGCTACAATAGCCTTCAGTGAATACAGCTCTACATGTTCAAATCCCTGTTCGCCTATAGTTTAATGCTGGAGTTTCAACTTTACTAACTGAAGGCCAACACACACAATTACCAGGAGACTTTGGCTGAGGATGTCTGACTGATGGCGCACTGGTCTAATGATCAGTCTTTCAGTACAGACAATCCATGTCCAAGTTCCATTCCTCCTGCCGTGCAATGCCGCAGTAATTTGAACTTCCCAAGGCTTGAATGAAAAATAAAAACTCAAAAGCACCAGGCTTTCTGTGGTTTTAGGTTTTAATTTGTTCTTCTTGGTGTTACTTTTCAAATGGGGCCTTGGGATCATGTACAGAGCATTTTAATGGTCTTTGCTGTGCACCAAATGTGTCTTTAGTGCTTTTAAGTGTTATCATGGATGGTAATAAGATAATACAGAGGGGAAACCATGACAGAACATAGACAGCCTGGTAGCTCAGTTTGTTAAGTAGCTGTCCACATGATCCAGATGTTGTGGGTTCAAATCCCACTCTGGTCTTTACTCTGAAACTTTACTTTGATTCTGAAGAAGATAAAAGCGCTCGGAAATCTCACTCAGTTAGGCAAAGGTAGTGATGGTGCAGTTCGTAAAGAAAAGGACCTTGAAGTAAAAAAAAAAAAACACTTTCACCTAGAAACTCTGAGTTATTTAACATAAACACCAAATGCATTCTCAATGGCAACAGCACAAACTTTGGCATGCTACTAGTCCTACATACTTACACCTAGAAACCCCATTTAAACCTATTTACGTTCATCGGTGGACATGTTTGCCTGAAAAGGAATCTTTGAAATGTTTCATAGTTTTAGAAATATAGTGCTTCCAAATTTGAGAAATTTACAATGGGGCTCAATGGCACTCTATGACACGTCAAAAAGTCACTTTCACCTAGAAACTCCATTCACACTTTTTATAATTCAGCTTACTGTGGGCACACATGCTGGAACTTTTTACTTTGAAATGTTTTGTAGTTTCTGAGTTATTTAACTTAAACTCTCAATGCATTCTCAATGGCAATAGCACAAACTTTGGCATGCTACTAGTCCTACATACTTACACCTAGAAACCCCATTCCAACCTATTTAGGTTCATCTTACAGTGGACATGTTTGCCTGAAAAGGAATCTTTGAAATGTTTCATAGTTTTAGAAATATAGTGCTTTCAAATGTGATGCATTTATAATGGGGCTCAATGGCAGCTCTATGGCACATCAAAAAGTCACTTTCACCTAGAAACTCCATTCACACTTTTTATAATTCAGCTTACTGTGGGCACACATGCTGGAACGTTTTACTTTGAAATCTTTTGTAGGCCTAGTTTTTGAGTTATTTAACTTAAACGCCCAATGCATTCTCAATGGCAATAGCACAAACTGGCATGCTACTAGTCCTACATACTTACACCTAGAAACCCCATTCAAACTTTACATTGTTCGTCTTACGGTGGACATGTTTGCCTGAAAATGAATATTTGAAATGTTTCATAGTTTTAGAAATATAGTGCTTTCAAATATGAGAAATGTATAATGGGGTCAATGGCAGATTTTAAATCACTTTCACCTAGAAACTCCATTCATACTTTTTATAATTCAGCTTACTGTGGAGACACATGCTGGAACTAGGGATGTTTTTTTCCCCGTTTGTTGTAGATGTTTTTTGTGGTATCGTTCCCGATCCGATCCCGATACCACAATTACTGTGTTAGCCGATACCGAATACCGATACCACAGAATGATAAAAAAGAGAAATATTGATGCCAACAGTGGTGGTGTTTGTTTAGAGACAGATATCTTGTGTTGTGTTTATAGCTATCTAGCTATATATCTCGTGTTGTGTTTATAGCAGACTCCTCACTCAAATGTGTACTTGCAGTTTGGGCAACCTGAAAGCAAACTCCACATGCCCCAATATTTTATTTACCTGGCTGCCATAGTGTCAACCCCTTACCCCTGTGTCGGATCGGTGGTTAGACTGGCATATTCGTCAACACCGATATGACCCGGCATGACAAATAAGGGCCGATACCGATACTGTTCCGATACCAATACAGTATCGGGATATCTCTAGTGCATACAGAGTTAATCTCGCGTTAATCTCGCAAACCACCATAGCAGTCAGTGCCAAATGTCTTGTGCACACTGTCATTAGGCCGGGGATTGCCCATAGTTCCGAGGTCCCGTTAGTCCGAACATGCGGAAAGGTTGGCAAACATGCGCTGCTGGTTGGCGAACATGCGCTAAGGTTGTCGAACATGCACTGCTGGTTGGCGAACATGCGCTGCTCCCGTGCTTGCACTGCTGGGCGCCAACCAGGTTAGGGTTAGATATAGGGTTAGTAATTTCTGAACAATGGGAGGTCAGAAAAATGTACCTCCATGCATAACATACATTTTTATTTTATATATATTTTTTAAATATATATTTTTATAATGGAGGTCAGTGAGGTTTGGATCAGGCGTTTAAAGATTTTAAATTATATAATAATTAATAATACGTTATTTATCTGTCTGCCTGTCTGTCTGTCTGTCTGTCTGTCTGTCTGTCGTTGTTTTTTGTTGTTTCTATTTTATTGTAGACTGGAAGTTAATGTAGAGGTGCCTTGGGCTGAAACTGTGTAACACTGGGTGGCTACCGCGGCTAGTTGTTGTTGGTATATATGAGCGTCCTGTAACTGTCTTGGGACAGAGTCCCAGTTGTATTAGCACAAGGGGGCAGGAGGGAGTTGTTAATGCTGCTGATGCCATACAGGGCAGTTCCACTGTTGCTGGAGGAGGGAGCACGTTGATCTCTCCCTCGCCCCCAAAAGGCCTGGCCCTGCCCTCGGAGAAGCAAGGCCTGTATTCATAAGGACACCATGCGTCGGTTGGACAAGCTTTGGGGCCCGAGAGAACACATGAATATCCTTACCCTCCTGGAGAATGGGGTTCACCATTGGCTTCTGGAAGATCTGTGGTGGTAGGACAATTGTGCTACGCAGGGCATTAGGGGAATGTGTGGGCTTGTGAGAGTTCACAGAAGGTTTGAGTATGTTGAGCATCTCCTGACCCATGTCGGCAGTGCTTTTGGCAGTGCCGTGGGACCAGGTGGGGCAGCTAGTTGCTCGAGGCCAGCCAGAGGCACCAGGTGTGGAGACACCGAACACCGGGGCTGGGGGGCGTAGGTAGCTGGAGCAGGGGGAAGGCTGGGGGCTAGTTGGCGCCGGCCGACCCCAGGGGACCGGTGCTGTCAGGTGGTGAGGGAGATGAGGATCGAGGGCTGGTGGTGGGGAGTATGAATGGCTATGGGGGTAGGCAGAGGAGGGGTTTGATATGAGCGCAGTGGTGTTCTGGATGGGCATGGGGGGGAAAGGATCCTTGGGAATAGAGGCAAAGAGCTCTTCAACTGTGATCTGCTTTGCAACTGTTTGAGATTTATTTTGGGGTTGTGGCATGCTGTGGGCATGCTCTCTAGCACCAATCATGGCTGGATTCATGATATGCTCTGCAGTAACACGCACTCTCTCTTTTAGCGATTCCCTTTGCGCATGGTCTGCTTCCTGTTTCACAAGTGTGACCATGAGCTGAGCAATGCGTTGGCAGTCCCTTTTTTCATAGAACCAGATACAGTAGATATCCAAGTTAGCATTCTTGATGAGCAGGAACGAGTCCTGGATCTGGACCTCCAGGTCTTTGTTAATCGGCAGCACCAGGTTCTCCGGACTTAGCCGGTTCATGATGGTGAGGCCGTGGTGAGGCGGAACTGACCTGGTATAAACAAGTAAGGTTCCCTGAATCTCTGTGTTCTCCCACTCATTTGCTTTCTTGTTGAAGTTATATGGTGTCACCTGCCCACTAACATCGAGGAGTTTGTTTATATGTGGGTCCAACCTCTGTAGATGTCGCAGAGCTATCGCTAAGCTCAATTGACGTGGAGCTTCTTCCATCTTGTATTTGAGGGTGGGCGGTTGACTGGGGATAGTGGTGGTGCTCTTGATGGGTATGGCAGGCAGAGAGGGATCGTTAGGAAGAGAGCGGGCAAGCTCTTCAACTGTGATCTGCTTGACAACTGTGCGAGAGCTCTTCTTGTGTCGTGGGGTGCTGTGGGCATGCGCTGTAGTGTCAATGGCTGGATTCACGATGTTCTCGGCAGTAACAGACAGCTCTGTTTCACCTGTCTTAGTTGTATGGTACTCCTCATTGGCTTTGCTGGGAACCTCCAGAGTAACGATCGGGTGTGGCTCTGCAGTGTAATTAGTGGTCCTCATTGGTCCCACTCTTTCTGGCGATTCCCTTTGTGCATGGTCCGCTTCCTGTTTCACAATAGTGATCATGAGCTGAGCAATGCGTTGGCAGTCCCTTTTGTCGTAGAACCAGATACAGTAGATACCCAAGTTACCATTCTTGTGGAGCAGGAACGGGCCGTGGAGCTGTAACTCAAAGTCTTTGTTAATCGGCTGCACCAGGTTCTCTGGACTTAGCCGGTTCATGATGGTGAGGCCGCGGTGTGGAGAAGCTGACCCGGTATAAACAAACAAGGTTCCCTGAATCTCTGACTTCTCCAATTCATTTGCTTTCTTGATGAAGTTATATAGCGCTACCTGACCAACATCGAGGAGTTTGTTTATGTGTGGGTCTAGCTTCTGTAGAGCAGCTAAGCTCAATTGATGTGGACCTTCATCTGGGGTGTCCATCTCGTAATTTGATGATTGTGGCTCCCATGTGGAACCCGGAGTTTATGAGGCCAGCCTATGACATATCTATGGTGTATGACTCCAAAGTTGGGGCCGATTCTATCCCGACTGACTTCCAATAGTATCTATGGTATAAAATTCAAGTTGTGGGTTTGTCTGTGTGCTCAGATAATGACCAAATATGGACACACACCCATATATAGAGGTCACTGATGTGAGGCAGGTGGCGGATGGATTGTGCCCGAACATATCATGTTCATATCATATCATGCCCGACATGATATGGAGATTCCCAATGTCAGTGCAAATTGCCATTGTTAGTCAATGATTTCTGTTGAGTGTGACATCAGAATAGAACTCGATCACAGAGAGCTTGGTCATCCTACATGTATAAAAGGTGTCTATGACGCTGAGGTTGTATTCCTGTTAAAATGAGGAAACAGAAAAGGTCAGACTTTGTTGCTGAAGATATTGAGGGGGTAGATAATGTTGACAGTAAGCCATTAGCCTCTGTCGAGGAGCAACCAGCTGTAGAGACGAAGAAGCCAGCGAGGCGGGAGGATGACTCGGATGCTGAGGGGGAGATAGAGGATGATGGGGCATTCAAGAGGAAGATGCCTGTCCAGAAGAAAGCGGAGAAGAAGGAGAGAGACCGCAGGAGAAAGGACAAGAGGCTAAAAATGAAACAGGAGGATAAAGGTAAGGAGGTGAGTGCTGAGCCACCTGCTAACAGAGAGGTGGCCGTCGCAGAGGAAAAGCAGGAGGAGGAACAAAAGGAGGAACGTGATGAACAGGGGGGAGGGGCAGAGCCAATGGGCCAGATGGAGCCCAGGAAGAGAAGAGAAGGCGAAAAGGAGGCAGCAGAAGACAAAAAGGATAAACATGGGAAAAGGAAGACGAAGAATAAGGGACGTGGGGCCAGAGATGAGGCCATAATCAAATTAGCGCAGAATGAGCGTCCTGTTGTGTCATCCAAGGACTCTGTGCCAAAGAAGCCAGTGTATGGAGATAAGATGACCGCCACAAACTCAGCACCACAGCCTGTTACAGGAAAGACCCCTGAAGTTGTCAAGGCAGAGCCCCTCCCTAAAGTGTCTCCTCCCTCAGACACAGACACTAAAACACCTGCCCCCTCTTCTCTAACCCTGGACATGCCCACCTCCTCGTGCCAGCCTGACGTTGTTCCCCAAGAGCGTGATGTGCCCAAGCCCATGCCTCTCATCCAGGACCCAGCTGTCAATAAGTACAAAGAAAAACAATGGCAGCCATTAAACCAAGACATCTCAGCCAGCATGAACAAACCTGAGGGCCAGATAATCATTTCACTAACTGGCGATGTGCAGCTTAATAAGTCTGAGAATGCCTGGAAGCTGTCCTGCAAGAATCCAAGGAGGGAGGAGGTCGAGGAAAACGACCCAGATGAGGCCAAAACCCAGGATCTGTTCAAGCAGGTGCGTGGTGTCCTAAACAAGCTGACCCCCGAGAAGTTCTCATCGCTAATGGATCAGGTGACAGAGCTCCAGAGGACCATCGATACAGAGGAGCGGCTGAAGGGAGTCATTGACCTCATCTTTGAGAAAGCCATCTCTGAATCCAAATACTCAGAAATCAATGCTGAAATGTGCCTCTGCCATTCAAAGTTCAAAGTCCCCACCACAGATAAGCCAGGAGACTCTGTGACTTTCCAACATCTGCTGCTCAACCGCTGCCAAAAGGAGTTTGAGAAGGACAAGGATGATGAGGAGATATTTGAAAAGAAACAGAAAGAGTTGGATGCTGCCCCAGGGGAGGAGAAACAGCGTCTCAAAGAGGAACTGGAGGAATCCAAGGACAAGGCCAAGAGGCGCTCCCTCGGCAACGTCAAGTTCATCGGGGAGCTGTTCAAGCGCAAGATGCTTACGGAGGGGATTGTGCACGACTGTATCATCAAGCTGCTCAAAAACCATGACGAGAAGTCCCTGGAGTGCCTGTGTAGACTTTTTGAAGCGTCTGGCGAAGACCTGGACTCCGATACGGCAAAGGCACGCATGAACATGTACTTCAAACAGATGGAGAACATCCAAAAGGAGAGCAAGGGCATGATCCGCTGCAAGCTCCAGGACATGATGGACCTCCGAGAGAACAACTGGGTGCCCAGGCGAAAGAATGATGGTCCCAAGACCATCGAGCGGATCCGTGAAGAATGGATGATGGAAGAGCACAAGGAAGAGATGAAGGTTCACGCCTTCCCCTCTAATAAGGGGTCCATCGGAGGCTCAGGGGGTAGGACAAACTCTCACACGCAGAGTCAGCTTAACGTGCCTCAGGATAAGAGCTGGGCGGTCCCCATCTCCACCCAGAATGGCCCCGTCGATAATTTACATCTCGGCAAAAACACCAAGCCTCCAGTTCATGGATGCTCTAATAACCTGTGGCTGGGCCAAGCAAGTAAAACCCCTAATCCCTCTTCTCTAACCATGGACACGCCCCCCTCCTTGGATGACGCCCCACTCAACACCACTCCCACTCTCCCGCCCAGCACTGCCGTCACAAACATTTTTAACCCTCCCCCAGCTCCAAGGGAATGCACCCATACTCTGCCTTCAACCCCCAAGTTGCCAGATTACACTGCTGCACCCCTCCCAGAACCTGTTGGCCCCTTGAGGGGGTCTGAGGAGAATGGGACCAGCTCGAACAAGCATAATGATAGCCCCAATACCAAGCCCGATGTCGTTTCCCAAGAACGTGATGTGCCCACAACCATGCCTCTTACCCAGGAAAAGCCAGCTGTCAGTAAGTACCAGTACAAAACACAATGGCAGCCATTAAACAAAGACATCTCAGTTAGCATAAATAAACCTGAGGGCCAGAGAGAAGAGCCCAGTAAGAACTCCCCGACCATTCCCCTGACTGACGATGTGCAGCTGAATAAGTCTGAGAAGGCCTGGAAGCCATCCTGCAGAAATCAAAGGCGGGAGGAGGTCGAGGAAAACGACCCAGATGAGGCCAAAACCCAGGATCTGTTCAAGCGTGTGCGTGGTGTCCTGAACAAGCTGACCCCCGAGAAGTTCTCGTCGCTAATGGGTCAAGTGACAGAGCTCCAGAAGACCATCGATACAGAGGAACGGCTGAAGGGAGTCATTGACCTCATCTTTGAGAAGGCCATCTCTGAATCCAAATACTCAGAAATATATGCTAAAATGTGCCTCTGCCATTCAAAGTTCAAAGTCCCCACCAAAGATAGGCCGCGAGACTATGTGATTTTCAAAAATCTTCTGCTCAACCACTGCCAAAAGGAGTTTGAGAAGGACAAGGATGACGAGGAGATATTTGAGAAGAAACAGAAAGAGTTGGATGCTGCCCCAGGGGAGGAGAAACAGCGTCTCAAAGAGGAACTGGAGGAATCCAAGGACAAGGCCAAGAGGCGCTCCCTCGGCAACATCAAGTTCATCGCGGAGCTGTTCAAGCTCAAGATGCTTACGGAGGGGATTGTGTATGACTGTATCACCAAGCTGCTCAAAAACCGTGATGAGAAGTCCCTGGAGTGCCTGTGTAGACTTTTCGAAACGACTGGAGAGGGCCTGGACTCTGAGAAGGCAAAGGGACGCATGGACAAGTACTTCAAAGAGATGGAGGACATCCAAAAGGACAGTAAGGCCATGATCCGCTGTAAGCTGCAGGATGTGTTGGACCTCAGAGGGAATAACTGGGTGCCCAGGCGAGAGATCCAGGGTCCCAAGACCATCGACGGGATCCGTAAAGATGTTAAGTTGGAAGAGCAAAAGGAGAAGATGAAGGTCGACCAGGCCAACATCATCAATAAGGAATTGCTTGAAGGGGGGAGACAGAGCTCTCACGCGCAGAATCGTCTCAACGGGCCACAGGATAAGAGTTGGAACCCATCTGTCCCCATCTCCACCAAGAACGCACCCATTGATAATTTACGCCTCATCAAAATCATCAGGGCTCCAGTACTTGACATTTACAACCTACGGCTGGGCCCAGGAGGTAATAGCATGTCTGCTGTTACCTCCTGTTGGGCTAAAGGATGCAATGGTTGGACCAGTGTCTCTGGCTCAGTCGGGTAACCGTCTGGCTCACAATATACCCTACTCGTCCTAGGGCCATATTCCATAATCATTTCCTCTCCACACAACACATTAGTATACATTGCCCTATTTTGTCATGATAACCACTCTACCTCTACAGAAAGGGGCAGCAACTACGTACAGACAGAGGTAAAGAGATTATGTGCATTTATTGTAAGAGATCCTCATTGGTGCCACTCAGTTCCCATTCCGTTTTTTCTTTTAGTTTTTTTTAGTTTTTTATTTTACTTTCCGCTTTATTTTGGTAGCGACAGTGTGAGAGAGGCACACAGGACCGTTCTGGCAATGAGGAGAAAGAAACTGCTTGGATAAAAGATAGCTTTTGCTGGAAGGATTTATCTGTGCAAAACTTAAAAAGCCACAGAAGAAAAGAGCCTAACCTGCAGCAAACCAGTTAGGTGCAGGTGAGGGATGAGATGAATCATTACAACTTAAAAATGCAGGACTCTGAATGTGAGAGAGGAAACCTGAAAAGTTATCAAAACTTTATTTATTCATACAGGTATAAATCACATCCCATCTCCTTTTCGAGGGAGGCAGGGAGCCCTCTCAAAAACAGCAGCAATACAAAAATGACCACAATTAAAATACCATCAATAAAAACATCAATCAATCAATCCAGTGTATCAAATAACAAAACAAGCACAGTAACCACTTGACCCTAGCATAGGAACGCTAGACAGGAACGCCCAAAAACGTCACATCCGGTTTTAGCCTGGGGTAAGCCTTTTCTATGGCTGCCAATGCAATTTATCCTTAATCACATACGGACAAACATCTATGCCGATGCTATCTAACTTGCGGAGGTAGCGTGCCTTGTCCACGGCGCAAATTGCATTGCAGTGAACGAGCGCAAATCACAACTTCCCCCGGTTGTGGGCGGAGTGACAGTTTGAGGCGCTGTTTACGGGCCGTGGTGTCAGTGTATCTCCCACCTCCACCGGGTACGTCCCTGCACTCCGCAAACCATATTTTGCCATCTTTATACAGTAGCTTTATAGAGGGTTTAAACGATTAAGAAACAGTGAAAAGGGTAAATGGCTGCTATGTACATTTTTGAGGGGCACTGGCCCCTCCTATCTCCTACACAAACATTAAATTCCCTTTGACAATGAATGGACAATTTTATGTCATATTGTCTATTTTATGTCATGATGATGTACACGATGATAAGAATGCCCCTCACTTCACACGGGTGTGTTTTATTTTTAACAGATTAATCGCCCAGGACGAAGTTCTTTGTCCTTTCTATTAGTAACGCCCGACGCTCAGGACGAAGTATTGTCCTAAAGACGAAGTTTATTGATACGAGAACAGATCGCCTGGCTGTATAGCCCAGGCGCGCCTGCTGGGCTCTCCTCTGTGACGCGCAAGACTGAGACGTCATCAAAAAACTCCCTCCTCTGTTTAGCTGATGAAAACGAAAATCATCCCGTCTTTTTCTGAAAAAAGATCCTGTGTTAGACGGCGCTCCGCGGTCCAGTCGCTAGTCTCGATAGATTTATTCTTGTCTCCCGTTGTTGTCGATCGATTCTAAAGTGCTGTGGCTATTGTTAGCTGCTACACAACATCATGAACTTCCGGCCGGTCCGTCCGGAAAAGGCGTCCGTGTTTATAAATCGACTGGGCGCATGAATGTAATGGATTAAATAGTTCCGGGCAATTAAAGTGTTAAGGGGCGCTATAGCCCCTTCTATAAAGTATAAACAGTTTTGTCCCCACACGTCCCACGATTTGCCATTGACCACGGTAAGAGAATCCCAGCCAAATGTCCACTAAATTTTGTCCCCGCCAGTCTCAAGTTTTGCCATTGACGATGAATGGAGAAATGACTGACGCCATTGACATTGAAGGGAAAACTGATGATGAGCCGAGCCGAGCCCCGACCGGCCCAAGATTGCAAGCAGATTGTTAGAGACTAATACGCACAGTTTGAACTAAATGTTCCAATAATCGCTTATCTTTGACGAACTCATACGTGCTTTTTATAGGGTTTTTATTAATTCATTATTAATCATAAACACATACAACAATCATACACACGTTCTGTTCACTCTTCCCCGTTACAATATGTAAGTATTACAACACTGCATGTGGCTTTGCACACGCTATTTGCTGTTTCCTACGATTTGCTCAGTAGAAGTCTAGCTCTTATTTAACACTCTAAGCCGATATATGATGGGTTATTAGAACACATTAGACAATTGAAAAGGAACTTCATCCATATTTACATGTGCCTAGCTTAGTGAGTTGGGTTTCCCCTGTGGAAGGTGTGAATTCAAGGGGCTGCATGCAAGCTCCTTACACCTACTGGAATGTGAAGACCCACAGCCTCTACAGTTATCAGTAAAGTAACAGTTGATCAATCAATTTGACCTACTATATATTTTACTCCAATGTCTGAGAATACATATCGCGCACGCATAAATATCTCGACACTTACGTCATATGTAAACGAGCAAATCGGCTAACCAATCACATGTTGGTGGGAGCGCTTGACCAATAAGCTTGACCTTATGTACCATACTGTATGTATAGCAATGACAAACGTCCGCTAACATAAATTGATGTACGATGAGAAGAGCGCCTCATTTCACACAGGTGTGATTTTTTATATACCTTTGACTGTCTTAGCTTAAGTTATTTAACTGGTTAGGATTTATTTATTTTTGATCACACCTGTGTGAAGTGAGGGGGGCGATCTTATCATCGTACATCATCAACATCATACATCATCTCATTACGGCGAATCAGAATTTGCGTCCTCACCATCGTCTTCAATGTTTGTGTTACAAAATGTTAGTGTTTACACAAACACTCAAAATTGTCAATGGGAGTTAATGTTTGTGTCGCTAGGACAACGTTTGAGCCTGCATGGGGTCGACGTCAGCAAGGGCATGTGGTCACAACGGGTTCCTAACGCCAAATCAAATGGGTTAGAATCTGAGCCAAGTCTCCTGAGGAGGCACGTACGTCTGAAGCCTGTCCTGGACGTGGAATCTGGACCTATTAAAACCAATCCACATATTCACACTGCATAAATAGCATGCAGTATGAATTTAATTGTTGGAGAGGAAAGATTTCACTCAGATAACTTGGAATGAACATGATTGACCTTGAGATCCATTATGGTCACGGGCTGTGTCAGGGACCAGAGTTGGTCGGCAAAGAGAGACACCAGGATTCTTGTATGGTTTTCTTAAAAATAATAAATATCAAACATTAATTCTAGGCCTAAAAACAAGGAGGACAAACTTACATCAAGACTGAACTAACCAAAATGAGACATGACTCGGGAACATATATAGTGGGTGATCAAACCACCATTGACACACATACAGGGGAAGACAAATAACATTTAAATATAGGCTACTACAAATTACTACAACATAATCCACTACAACACGTCCCTAACTCATAAACTACAAAAAAAAATACAATTAATACAATTAAAATTAAATTAAATCAAAATGCATTTCTTCAAAATCATAATAAATTCAAACATAAATCCCTGCCCATCCCCAATGCAAAGGGGACATGGTGCAGTCCAATTACCCAGCTCCTTATAAGCCAATCTGAAGCAGCTGATCCTTCTTTCTGTGGCCAAGACATTTAAACTCCAGTACTCATTTGAACTGATACTAAAACAAACATTAAATAACTCCTGATAAAACAACTTGGCATTGACAAAATGTAACTTAATGGATGTGTATTCCAGTCCGTAATTTCATCACCACAATTGCAATAAACAGTGTGTCATTCAACCAGTTGTGTGTAGTCCTTTATGTAAGTTTCCACCATGTTTTACCAACTTTGTGTGGCCATCATATGTGGCCCTCGCACATGGGCTGTCATGATGCTCTCCGCTAAACTGACCACCCCCTTCTGGCAGTGGTTCCAGACTCGGTTTGGTAAGAAAACGGCAGTTTACGTTGGAAGCGCTGCTTGTTTGTCACCTATACGTTGTCTCCTTTGCTGTACTGAGCTTTGCGGATCCGGCCTACCTGTTGCCGTAGCCAATGCTTCCCGGTGTGGTTGATGACTTCAAGGTGCACGACCCGGACTCCAGTGGCCCATCTTTTACTCATATTCTACATTTTCTCTGCCAAACTAGCCTCTGGGGTTGCCCAGGGCATTTCCACACTTGGAGCTTAGAGTTTGCATTTGTCAGCAACGCTGACTGGTCCAGTTACATTGCTGCTTGCCTTCAAATATCTGTATAATGATACATTACAATGTCATCATGGTAACAGCCTGGCTAACACCTTTTTCTAAATGATTTTATCGGTGGATCTGTTGGGTTTGTACTGTAGGCAGAACTGCAGTGGAGCCAAGGTGCTGGAGAGCTGCAGTTCATGGCTATAGCTTTTAAGCTTTTCCGTCTAATCTCATCTCAACATCTGCCATGTCATCTTCCATGACCTGTGTGTGTGTGTGTGTGTGTGTGTGTGTGTGTGTGTGTGTGTGTGTGTGTGTGTGTGTGTGTGTGTGTGTGTGTGTGTGTGTGTGTGTGTGTGTGTGTGCGCACACACACACACACACACACACACCGGTCTGTGAGATTCAGCAGAGATTCTATCAGGCTGGTGCATGGTCTAACTGGAAAATGTATGCCCAGTCAGACATGCATGCATGCGTGTGTAACCCACAAGTGACCCTGCATTTTCATGGTACTGCTAGTTTTATATTCTACTAGCTAGTTAAGTTAACTGGCGTTAAACTTTCACACTACTGTTACCCACTATGGGTTGAGAGCATTCTTCGTTACCACCACCTGTAATAGGCTGACGTGACCCATGTTGGAGAGGTTTATTGTCCTGTCTGATGGAACTGGTCTAACCGTGGCTGATATCATCCGAGCCATGGCGTCATAGGTCTATGCTACGCTTTTTGTCAGCAAATTTCTATTTTAGTTTTAGTCATAGTCTCTTGAATAGTTTTCACTTAGTTTCAGTCACATTTTAGTCACCTGGAATGTGTTAGTGTTAGTTTAGTTTTAGTCGACTAAATGTCATGAGATTTTAGTCGACTAAATCTACAGTTGATTTAGTCGACTAAAATGTATTTTGGCGGGCCTTGATGCCGTCTTAATGACTGATTTTACACTTGCTGAAAATAGCCGATCTACAAGTGTAAAATGACTTATACTGGATCTCTTGTCCACTAGTCCCTTCCTAACATTTTAGTCTAGTTTTTATTTGTTGACGAAATTGTCAATATATTTAGTTTTTATTTAGTTTCCATTTGGTTTTCGTCAGTGGAAAAAGGTAGTCGACGAAAAATGTTCGTCTTAGTTTTAGTCGACGAAAACAACACTGGTACCACGTGAGCTCCATATAGGGGTCAAGTGAAGACATCAGCAGTATGATGTGGCATCTTTGTGGGAACGTGCTGCATCGTTTCTTTTTTTTTAAATTAGGTCTGTTTAGGTCAATGTATCTGGTGATCGAAAAATCCCTATCATCAGTACATTTGAAGTTTTGGACATTTCCTATCTGGAACTGTTGTAGGCGAGGATTGACCTTTTGTCAAAAGACAAAAGTGGAATGAAATATTTATATTACTACAGGTAGTTCTTCTGACCAAGCTTGCAATTGGTTGAAATATGCTATCCAGCCGTGTTGAAATGAGCATGACTTGCACACCTAGCCGTTAATAGAAGATTTGAGAACACATTAATCACATTAGAAATATCATCAGTTGTGCCGATTAGTGATTAGACAGAGTTTTGTCGGAGCAGCAGCATTATTGGCTTACAGTACATTTTAACAGCGGGCGACAGCCAGACAAATTTTCCGGAAGTGCATTATGTGTCTATATGGGACCCGGCGACTACCGGCGATAGTAGGCGAACGGGCGATGGTCGAATAGATACAAATAATTCATCTTTTCGGGCGATAACGGGCGATGTGTCGGCCGATGCTCGCCCGCTGTTAAAACGTACTGTTAGGAACGGAACACAGAGGGCAGGTAAACGCTCCTGTATATTAACATCAGTTATTATGGTGGTTTTTGGAGAGCCAAATATTTTCTGAGGTGGTACTTCAGTATAAAAAGGTTGGAAACCAATGCGAAAATGACTACATTACCACTGTTTCTCAAAGTCTGGTGCGGGGACCACCCAGGGGTCCAAATAAAACGTATAAGGACCTAAAGCATAATTGAAATGGGTTTCCTTAAAGTTCCGCAAAGAATCATTGGTTTATACACCAAAGTATAGTTTATTATTAATTCATTACAAACAATCTGATTAAAACAGGACACATTCATTGGCGCATAATACACTTGTAAAAACGGTCTGGCTGGCCCTGACGGTTAGCTCAACTGTCTGGGCACCTAGGCTGCTGAGCCAGCCTGACGGCATGCCGCGGGTTCGACTCCCGATCCCGACGGCCATTTCCTGTCAGTCTACTATCAATCTATCAATAAAGGCAGAAAAAGCCAAAAACATATCGAGAAAAAAAAAGAAGAATGGCATACATCATCAGGACAAAGGAAGATGTGCCGAGGCGGGCAGGCAGCGCGCTGCACCCGATTGGTCGATCACACAGGAAGTGCTGCCAGGACAGTGTACGGTTCGACAGGATCCTGGGTGGGTAGACAGACAAATGGACAGAGAGATTAATGAACCTAATTATATACCCCTCTGGTGCACTGCAGATAGCTCAGTTGTCCTCAAATGTTCTTTTTTCTTAGGGGCGCTAGCCCCTCCTATATACAGATTTTGTCCCCACACGTCTCATATTTGCCATTGACAATGAAAGGAGAAATTAAGTCAAATGTCCGCTAAATCTTGTCCCCACACGTCTCATATTTGCCATTGACAGACAATGAAAGGAGAAATTAGGTCAAATGTCCACCAAATAGAACGTAGATTTAACCAACCAATCACATAAATTCAGTTGTTCATGAGATGATGTATGATGACGTATATAATGATAAGAGCGCCCCTCACTTCACACGGGTGTGATGGTTAAAAGATAATAACGTAAGTTGACAAATTAATTCATGAAGAAGTATATTGATTTTCTTATTGGATGATGTACGACGACAAGATCGCCCCCTAACTTCACACAGGTGTGATTGTATTTTATGTGAAGGACCCCCAAACTAATGTATTTGGTCACACGGACACCCATCTGAACATATTTGGAACCAGAGAACCCCCCCCCTTTTCAGGATTCAAATTCTAAAATAGCGAAAGGAGCAGCTCCACAAGCACAAGGTTCGCGAGCTTGTGAATCTGCTAACACAAAATGTTCAAATATGGAGATAAGAAGCTTCTGCCCGACAGCAACCCTCTCTCTCGTTGCAGTAACACGGCTTGCTGCAGCCTACTCAGTCACGGAAGTGTTTGGTCCCGTTCCAACTTCTCCACTGAAGTTTTAGTTCACACCAGAGACACGCCCACATTACCCCACCCGGCCACATATAGTTTTAGAGGTTCAACTGATTTTGATCCTTTATTAACCGATATTGGGGACAGGACCCTCCCCGGGCCTCACTTTGATAAACTCTGCTGTAAGTGACATAGTTAAGCAATATTACACGAGAGGGTGTGGTTTAACGTGATTATTGCCACGACAGTGATGCGGTAAGGAACGAGACGAAGTCGAGTTCCGCAAGCATCACTGAAGTTAATTACCCAACAGTTACCCTTAAAACTAAGAAAATCGCTGAAAAAATATATTTTTTTAATGACAGATGTAGTCACTACGACCACAAATGTCCCAAGAAACTAGCTAGCCTAGCCACCGAGTTTGCTAGCGCTCTGGGAAAACAGAGCAGCTGAATTCTTTGTTTTGATTAGGTGGTGAATGGTGCTGGTTTGATCCACGGCTAGAAGCCGTTTCAACCAATCAGATTGCTTCCTCGAAACGACCTGTTGTATAATATAGTATAGTTGCTTTGTGATTGATCTCCCTAGTTAATGGTGAGTCTTAGGCCCAGGCCACACTACTCTGGATCTTTTGCAAAACGGATATTTTCGTCCTCCGTTTTAGAAGAAATATAAAGATATCCCTGGCCATACGACAGAGATATGAGTCCACACCCCAAACGCAGAAACGCATTGAACACAGGATAAAATCACTGCAGTAAGCAGGTTTCAATTGTAGGCTATATTATATTTGATTTTATATTTACACTTATGAGGTGCCACTGCCAATCATATTTTTTAATGAAGGAATAAGTACCGCATTTTAAAAGCCACCTAAATTGTGAGTGGAAGTGGAACATGTTTCTTTCATTGTCTGTCAGCATGTCACACTATGTGCGTAAATCTCCAAATCCAGACTCTCGACTTTTCTCTCCATATAATTAAAAAATGATAGACACTTTACCATTGCTCTGGCGACTTGGCAAGTCCTGCACAGAAAATAATAGCAGAGTCAGACCTATACAAGTGTCCACAACCAGTTGTGAGCTTGTAGAGTGGCTATATTTTCGAGCTGTATAATAAATGTCACGTTATAATGTAGGCTAATACAAGTTCACGCGCACATTGTCAGCATGTAGGCACGTCACATGCAGTCAATGGTGCGCCCTTAATTACCTAAACATGAAAGAGATGTGCCATATATGCGCGCCGCACGCACGATGCGATTCCATTCACACCTCTCTCTCTCTCTCTCTGCACCCTCTCTCCTCGCATGACCATGACCATGAAATGGAGAGCAAAATACAGCACGATATAGTTTCACATGCGGCTATGCACACACCACGCATAGACTTGTGGTGTAGGCTACTGCGCAATGGCATTTGGCCTGGGTCCTTATTGGTAGGTAAATATATCCACAGTTTATCTGTAGCGGTCCGCAATTAGTTAGTTATTTCTAACTAATTGCGCGTTTTTCATCGCTAGAAATGCCAAAACGCGACGATGCGCGTTTTTCATCGCTAGAAATGCCAAAACGCGACAATGCACGCTTTTCATCGCTAGAAATGCCAAAACGCGACGATGCGCGTTTTTCATCGCTAGAAATGCCAAAACGCGACGATGCGCGTTTTTCATCGCTAGAAATGCCAAAACGCGACGATGCGCGTTTTTCATCGCTAGAAATGCCAAAACGCCACGATGCGCGTTTTTCATCGCTAGAAAGGTCAAAACGCCACGATGCGCTTTTTTCATCGCTAGAAAGGTCAAAACGCCACGATGCGCTTTTTTCATCGCTAGAAAAGTCAAAACGAAAAAATAGGTCAAAGGTCAATTCATCGCTAGAAAGGTCAAAGGTCAAAACGCCACGATGCGCTTTTTTCATCGCTAGAAAGGTCAAAACGCCACGATGCGCTTTTTTCATCGCTAGAAAGGTCAAAGGTCAAAACGAAAAAAGGTCAAAGGTCAAAACGCCACGATGCGCTTTTTTCATCGCTAGAAAGGTCAAAACGCCACGATGCGCTTTTTTCATCACTAGAAAGGTCAAAACGCCACAATGCGCTTTTTTCATCGCTAGAAAGGTCAAAACGCCACGATGCACATTTTTCATCGCTAGAAAGGTCAAAACACCACGATGCGCTTTTTTCATCGCTAGAAAGGTCAAAACGAAAAAAGGTCAAAGGTCAATTCATTGCTAGAAAGGTCAAAGGTCAAAACGCCACGATGCGCTTTTTTCATCACTAGAAAGGTCAAAACGCCACGATGCGCTTTTTTCATCGCTAGAAAGGTCAAAACGCCACGATGCGCTTTTTTCATCGTTAGAAAGGTCAAAACGCCACGATGCGCTTTTTTCATCGCTAGAAAGGTCAAAGGTCAAAACGAAAAAAGGTCAAAGGTCAAGTCATCGCTAGAAAGGTCAAAGGTCAAAACGCCACGATGCGCTTTTTTCATCGCTAGAAAGGTCAAAACGCCACGATGCGCTTTTTTCATCGCTAGAAAGGTCAAAACGCCACGATGCGCTTTTTTCATCGCTAGAAATGCCAAAATGCGACGATGCGCGTTTTTCATCGCTAGAAATGCCAAAACGCGACGATGCAGGTTTTTCATCGCTAGAAATGCCAAAACGCAACGATGCGCGTTTTTCATCGCTAGAAATGCCAAAACGCGACGATGCACGTTTTTCAACGCTAGAAATGCCAAAACGCGACGATGCGCGTTTTTCATCGCTAGAAATGCCAAAACGCGACGATGCGCGTTTTTCATCGCTAGAAATGCCAAAACGCGACGATGCGCGTTTTTCATCGCTAGAAATGCCAAAACGCGACGATGCGCGTTTTTCATCGCTAGAAATTAGTGTAGGCCTATAGCAAGCTCACCACAGATCATATAGGCTGCATGGCTATAAGGGCTTGGGCACTACCCTACCATCTCTCTATATCATTTGATAAAGGCATATTAAAAACATGACTTGTACACCCAATGCAAATATAAACTTCACGGAATATATACCACTTCGAATTATAACGGTAATCGGTTGAAGATTATCTGAATATAGCACGAGTAAAATCTCAACTTCTTTGCGCAACGAGCCATTGCGCTGAGGACTGGCAGTGTTTTACCTATACTTGTGAGGACCTCTGCTTGGATTCATGGTGAGTGGGGCACCGACGATCTGCAAGCTCACAACGCGCTGCATGTGGACGCAACACTTCACAGAATATATACCACTTTGAATTAAAACAATCGGTTGTGCTTCCCACTCGGCACCAATACAAATGAAATCACCAGTCTGCACTGGACTAGTAGGCTGATATATTTATTATTGGATGCAGCAGAGCAGAGCCTTTGCTCGCTGCAGTTGATGCAATCATGCAACATATACATTTTTAAGTTGTTAACAGTGATATATAAACATGAACAATTGAAAATTATCTGTGTAGTTTCCATGCAGGCACAAGCTGCATTTCACACCTAATTATAGTAAAAATGATATGCGCTAATAAGTGGTGACATCATCGTTTCTCAAAAGCTCCATTTCGCATGACTACACAGCTCCACTGATCCAGATATTTTCGAAAATCTTCACTTATTTATCCGTTTCCAAAAACCTCCGTTTGAGTGGCCGAAAACGCCGTTTGCGTGTGGCTGAAAGGCCCAAACGCACAAAGAAATGTGCGTTTTGCAAAAGATCCATATACGTGTAGCCTGGGCCTTAAATCTAACTTATTTTGTTCCTAGTTTGCTAGACTGCCGGCTATTTATTTTGTAAACCATTTGAAATTTCACTTCACTTCAGTCAGTCTATATTTAGATTATGATAACTCGCGCAACTCAAAACAAATGCATGAGCAAAAATTCACGACCTAATAATGAGAGAATAATCAATACAACGTACTTTTACATCGGCCCGGGTACTGCACCCTCAAATCCACTCGCTTCTGCAGACACCGGGCTCGAACCAGGGCACAGCGGCTCCTGTAGGACCTCCCGTCCGAGCCACACACAGGGCCCCCGGCTCCCCCGGTCCCTCCCGCACCTCCGTGGGGCCCGGGGCCTCTGGCAGGGCCCCCAGGGACTCCGCAGCCTGCCGGGAAACACACGCACTGGGGCTCGTTTCGCCGGGTGGCCACGCAGTACCTGTCTGCACCACAGTGGACACTGAAGCAGGGGTCTGGAGAGGAGACAATGGATGATGAGAGAAGATATGAATAATAATTATAGGCCTATATTCAAACAAGAATATATTTGAATAACAATAATCTGGTTTATAATCACAATATTGTGTCCTTTGTAATGTCTCACAGTATGTAATGACGACAATACGCACGCGCGCACGCACGCACGCACGCACGCACGCACGCACGCACGCACGCACGCACGCACACACGCACACACGCACACACACACACACACACCTCTACAGGGGACACAGTTGGGGGCCCCTCCACCGTAGACCCCCCAGTGAAAGAGCGTTGCCATGGGAACCTCGTCCTCGGACCAGTGAGATCCCAGACTGCCGGAGGAACGGCAGCACTCCTGTCTGCTGAGCTGAGAGAGAGAGAGAGGGGGGGGGGGGGTCATCAGGGGTCAGGGGTCATCACCATGTCATCAGGGATCAGGGGTCATCACCATGTTGGCTTCCGGTGGACATTTTTGTCCAAATTCCAGTTCCGCCACGGACATGCAAAATGAGTGGACGATAATATTACCAGAAACACATGAATAGATATCGACGCTGAATGACCACAGGTCAACAGGTCTGTAACTCAGAGAGTGTAGAAATGGAACCAAATGGACCATTGGAACCATTTGGTTCCATTTGTACGGGGTAGTTAACGGGGTCCTTGCAAAATTAAAAATTAAATAAAAATAAAACATTTGAGAACCACAACCACCAGTTACTAGTTGGACCCTATAATGTGCCGTACATTAACGTCATAGTAAATAACCGTCATACATATTCTGGGGGGGGGGGGGGGGGGGGGGAAATGGAGAGACTTGGCATTCAGTAATTGGCTTCTTATCATCTGATCAAATTAGAACATTAGTGAAGAAAAGACAATCTAAAATTTGCCGCGGAAGCAGCCCAAGTCTTGCCACGGAATACATTGGTGAACCCCTGAGAGGGATGCCAGAGGGCAAGATATTAAGCCTTTTTGGGGCGGGAACCCCTTTTGGTGTTCTAAGCATTATGTTATACTTTAGCTATTGAAAAATAGCAGATCTACAAGCTCATAGCGCGCCACCGAGTGGCGCGCTACGAGCTTGTAGGTCTGCTATTTTTGAAAAGTCGTGAAAATGTGGCGCAAATCTTTGAATATATATTTCAGAGCGAACATTTTTAACTAAAATATTGGCTTCTGGGTGTCCCTGGAACTACATATTTTCAGATGGGGGTCCGTGGCCCAATAGAGATAATTCTGGGGGTACTTGACATGAAAAAGGTTGAGCACAACTGACATAGAAACATGGGTTTTTCAGAAAACTATTAGGATTTAGAAGCCTTTTTTTTAATCGACCTCAGTCCAAAATGGGTTAAATGACGTTATACTACAGTATGCCATGGAAAGGTAGAGGGGCATTTGCTCACAATAAAGAGATATTTTTGACTCACCCCGGTAGAGTACAGCACCTGGCATCGCAAGTTCGAACCCCGCCGCATCCAGCAGTTACCAGCTATGAGGGGTAGAGCCAGTAGTGGGAAAAAGTACTCAGAATAAGCTTTATTGTCTCATCACAGTAAAAATAAAGTGGGTGAAACACTGAAATTCATTTTTGTGCATAGTTCCACGTCGGAGCGGGGCGGAGGGTTAACCCATTTTGACCTGAGATCAGATTCTAAAAATGTCTTCTACATCCTGAGAGTTTTCTGAAAAAGCTATGTTTCTATGTCAGTCGTTCTTCGATTTTTCAAAAATAGCAGACCTACAAGCTCGAAGCGCGCCACTCGGTGGCGTGCTATGAGCTTGTAGATCTGCTATTTTTCAATAGCTAAAGCATAACATAATGCTAACACCAAAAGGGGTTCCCGCCCAGAATGGGTTTTAAGGAGATCCAAGGCAGGAAAGAACAAAGTTTGAGCGCTTTTACCACAAAAAGTGAAGGGTTTCAGATCATTTAGAAGCTCACAATTTTACTTTAATTAATTAGACATGTATTTCTGCAGTACAGAAATACTCTGTTACAAGTAAAAGTTCTGAATAAAAAAAAGTAATAGTACAAAAGTATTGGTAATTTTGGCATCGAAATGTTCTTAAAGTACCAAAAGTACTCATTATGCAGAATTTTTATAATTGTAGATTGACCATTTTCAGGTGGCTGAAATGAAGTTGTTAATATGTTTTGTAATAATAATCAAAATCTACAAATAAATATAGTAACTAAAGTTTTCAAATTAATGTAATGGAGCAAAAGTACAATATTTGGATCCGAGATGTAGTGGAAGTAAAATGATTGATAATACCTCAGTAAAGTAAAAGTACCTCAAAATGTACAATGCTTGAGTAAATGTACTTAGTTTCCACCACTGGGTAGAGCGACATCAGGTTATGATGGAGAGATAGAAATAGAGAGAAATAAGTATGACTAATGCTACTATACAGTGTTTGTTCACTTACAGGGTCTCTCCCTGTCTCTCCAGCTCTTTAGCAAACAGAAGATACATTTTCAGGACGGGATGCCATTTTACGAGAAGGAACCTGACAAATATGATCATTAGATGTTGTGTTCCAATCCCAATTTTGTCTGCTCATTTAATTTGTTTCATTACTTCCAATTTCACTTCTACCCTTCTACCCTCTATCACACTGTATTGGATACAATAGAGCTGAATGATTACTATGGGAATTTATATAGAACTATTTAACACTTATTTATTTTTGAGTGGTGTAAACCACTCCAACAACTGGCTTTGTACCCGTGTCTGTCCGTACCAAAAAAAATGAGCACAGTTGCTATGATTTCATTACGTCAGACATTACGTCAGACCACTGCTGATCAGTCTATATAAGACCTTACACCACTCAGTTCACACGGGTGTGATTTTTTTTACAAGAAAAAAGCTGATCTATAAGCATTGCATATTATTAAAGCATTAAATTACTTCATAGCATTATAGTTCTCGTGCTTGCATTTCATTTCTAATTCACTCGTTCATATTTCTGTGCCTAAACTTCATAAAGTCTCCGATATACGGTTGCATTTAGTTTTAACCCATTTTGGGGCGGGAACCCCTTTTGGTGTTTAAAGCATTATGTTATACTTTAGCTATTGAAAAATAGCAGATCTACAAGCTCATAGCGCGCCACGAGCTTGTAGGTCTGCTATTTTTTTGAAAAATCGTAAAAATGCGGCACAAATCTTTGAATATATATTCTTTCAGAAGACTTTTTTTTGTACTACTTTTTTTTTGTACTACTACTCATACATTTTTAATTCAGAACTTTTACTTGTAACAGAGTTATTTCTGTACTGCAGAAATACATGTCTAATTGAAGTAAAATTGTGAGCTTCTAAATTATAATATCTGAAACCCTTTACTTTTTGTGGTAAAAGCGCTCAAACTTTGTTCTTTCCTGCCTTGATCTCCTTAAAACCCATTCTGGGCGGGAACCCCTTTTGGTGTTAGCATTATGTTATGCTTTAGCTATTGAAAAATAGCAGATCTACAAGCTCATAGCGTGCCACCGAGTGGCGCACTACGAGCTTGTAGGTCTGCTAATTTTTTTTAAATCGAAGAACAACTGACATAGAAACATAGCTTTTTCATAAAACTGTCAGGATGTAGAAGACATTTTTAGAATCTGATCTCAGGTCAAAATCATTCCCGCTTCGCTCTTTCGTCCTTACTTACCTCTCACTTCATTTTCTCCCACAAACCAAACGAACACCACCACCACGAACAGCATGTCCCTCTAAGAGTGGTCACATTCTGAATGTGGGGAGAGAGAGAGATAGTGTGTGTGTGTGTGTGTGCAGTGGCGTGCACAGATAGACACTAGGGGGTGCTAGAGCACCCCCTGCCCTTTTGGCAATGTGCCCTTTCGAAAAAAACAAAGAAAAAAAAACACTTTTTTTCTTCTTATTTTGTACAGTTACACTGTACAGTATGTGGACCATGGTAACATTGATCAATTATTGATAAAAAGCTTCTATTTAGGCCCCACAATCTATAAATCTCACACTATTAAGGCAACCGGCCGGTTCCACGCGCTGCACAAAGTGCCCTTTTTTTCCACTTGAGCACCTGCCCCTCTAAATGTCTGTGCACGCCACTGTGTGTGTGTGTGTGTGTGTGTGTGTGTGTGTGTGTGTGTGTGTGTGTGTGCGCGTGTGTGTACTGTCAACAGGAGACTAACAGTTATAAACAAAGTATCAGTATCAGTGATAGTAGGGATACAGGTCCAGTGAGCACCAGGTATTTGGTAAATGGTGCATTTATATAGCGCCTTTATCCAAGGCGCTTTACATAGATTGTGCATTACATTCACCCATTCACACACATTCATACACCGATTGCGGCGGAAGCCATGCAAGGTACCAACCAGCACATCGGGAGCAATTTGGGGTTCAGTGTCTTGCCCAAGGACACTTCGACATGTAGACAGGAGGAGCCGGGATTCGAACCACCGACCCATGGATCATTGGACGACCTGCTCTATTTCTGGGAGCACCAGCATTTTTTCTCCCCCCCAAAATGTTAACAAAATGAAAAGTATATTATTTGAACATGTACAACATTATCAGACCAAAATGTACCATTCACATTCTTGTTTATCCCCGAAATCACTGGATAGTGGATATCAGATGTTTTTTGCGGCAATTTGGAGAATTTCTTCAAGTATTGATATGTTATTAATACATTATGTATTTGGCCCCTCATTTATAAAATAAATGTAAATATATAAAGACAAATGTAAAATATAAAATAAATAAATGATAGTAACATTAGTAAATATGCCAGTTGTATTAGCACATTTCAATCATTTTCTGCTATAACTTAAAGGACCACTTCACCATTTTTCAACTTCTCTTCCTATAATTGGTCCTAACTAATGTTCATGATAAAATACCACAATCTTTTCCAACTCAAGTCTGTCTCATAGGAAGGCAGTTCAGAAACCCGTCCACCAGTGTCATCATCGATGGTGAATCCAAGCCAATAGAAACGGCAGGCTTTCTTTTCCTGAAAAGTTGCAATGCAAAAGTTGAAGCCATCGATCTCACGATAATAAAAATCTAAATATATTTTAAAACAAATCTTGTTTTAAAAAAAAATTGCCTAATGATGATGTCACTGGTGGACGGGTGTCCGAACTGCAAAAAAAGCTCTCCTATGAGAGACAGACTGAGTAGGAAAAAATTGTGTTTTATCATGAACATTAGTGAGGACCAATTATATGAAGAGATGTTGAAAAGTGGTGAAGTGGTCCTTTAACGTTTTGAATCAAACACAAATGAAATCGTACACACAGATTATTGTAGTGGTTCTGAAAATGAAGGACCCTTTACACCCTGTGTATGAACTAAACGAACCCGTTCTATTTGAACAATCTCAGTCATGGTGGTGGTCCTTGAAATTAAAACGTTTAAGAACCACAATTACATAGCAGACATGAAGTCCACCATGGCCTACCAGCTCCGACAGTGTAATAAACCGCTTCAGGAAACGGTTCATGATGGAACCGATTGCGGTTTCTCAATGTTGGATCTGGTTACCTACCCTAGCCCATTCTGGGCGGGAACCCCTGTTCGTGTTTCAAGCATTATGTTATACTTTAGCTATTGAAATCAAGCATTATGTTATACTTTAGCTATTGAAAAATAGCAGATCTACAAGCTCATAGCGCGCCACCGAGTGGCGCACTACGAGCTTGGTAGGTCTGCTATTTTTGAAAAATCGTTAAAATGTGTCGCAAATCATTGAATATATATTTCAGAGCGAACATTTTTAACTAAAATATTTGCTTCTGGGGGGGTCCCTGGAACTACATATTTTGAGATGGGGGTCCGTGGCCCAATAGATAATTCTGGGGGTCCTTGACATGAAAAAGGTTGAGCACCACTGACATAGAAACATAGGTTTTTCAGAAAAATGTTAGGATTTAGAAGCCTTTTTTCCCAAAATGGGCTAGTCCAGTACCTACCTCTCACAGCACGTATCACTTGGCCTTCATAGTTTCCTAACTAGTCTGTATCCAGCTTGTGGGCATAACACATTGACTTCTGACTGTTAGATTCTGTTGATTTCGGTTGAAGTCTGTCACAGAAATCAGTCCTCTTCAGAAACAGTGCTGTAGAGTTCAACTAGTCTCTTCAGAGCAGCACTGAAGCACTGAAAATGATTAGAAATTCTGAAATATTTCCATGAACAGAAGATCACAAATGACGGATTCCTGTTGCAAGTGTAAATTGCGAGGCGCAGTTCAGACACTGTAGCATTCAAAGACGGGCGTGGCATGAGAGACCTTTCTCTAACAAAATATTGTATTCCGTTAGGCTCCAGATATCACATCTCTTTGTTAATCCAAGTAACAACTCTCTCTCCTTGGTTAAATAAGGAAATACAGTGAACTATTTCATTACCCCCCTCACCCGCTCCGAATAATTCAAGTAATAAATATTCTTATTTTATTAAAGCTTATTCTAAGTTATAATAAAGACAAAAGCCATATCTAGCAAATACCTGTTATTTATTTATTGTTCATTTCAACTGCTTAAAGTGCAGCCAGCTACAACAACTAAATTAGAATTCACAAGTTACAAAATTTTACCCAAAAAAAAAAGAAAAACGTAGGCAGTTCCAGATGTGTCATTTATGTTGTTAGAACGTATTCTCTGTAAAGGAGAAAAATATGGGAGGCAAAAATAGCCAGGAAAATTGTGGAACTTTGACATGCCCAAAACCAGGGACACCAGGTTTAAAGTGATTTTCAATTAACTCCAGAACTTTTTTCATAAAAATCATAAATACACATAAGTTCTATTATTTATTGACTGTTGAACAATAAACATAAGGGGACGTTATTATCTTTAACCCATTTTAAATGTTGCTAGGTATATAGCAACAGGAATTAATTTTAATTGTTTGAATAAAAAAAACATTTTCAGAAAAAAATTGGACTTGCATGTAAATGGTTTAAAGTAAAATAACCCAAAACAACCTTTTTATTATTTATTCTTTGAGCCATGCAAACCTGAAAGAAACGCCAACAGTGTTAAATCAGCGCTTCTCACATCCTGGTCATGGGCAAGGACTATTAAAAGAGGAGAGGAGGCGAAGACCGTACTGGTGGACTCCATGTTGCTCCCTGGAAGGAAGGAAACATGCGCAATGGGCTATACGCAGCTAACACTTCCGCGTTCAGCAGCTCCTTGGTCTCAATTGCACACGTTTCTTTCCTTCCAGGGAGCAACATGGAGTCCACCGTACGGTCTTCGCTTTCTGTCCTCATTGAATAGTCCTTGGTCATGGGAATCCAGAGTTAGTGAAGCCGGTCCCTTCTCTCCTGGTAATCAGGGAGTGGATTTAACCCATTTTGGGGCGGGAACCCCTTTTGGTGTTAGCATTATGTTATGCTTTAGCTATTGAAAAATAGCAGATCTACAAGATCATAGCGCGCCACCGGGTGGCGCGCTACGAGCTTGTAGGTCTGCTATTTTTGAAAAATCGTGAAAATGCGGCACAAATCTTTGAATATATATTCTTTCAGAAGACTTTTTTTTTTTATTTCGACGTCAGGCCTCTTCGGATCAGAGTGCAGAACCACACAGGAAGAGGGAACATTTAAATGAAAACATGTCGACTCTGAGACAGAGCGAGAGAATTAAGAGTTAAGCTGCGCTCACGTTGGCAGCTACAAAGCTAGTCTACCATTAATTTCCCATGGAAGTTAGTGACCTGAAGGTGCAAAGAGACACCAGACGTTTGCAGCCGCTACAACGTCTACAATCCAAGTTGATCTGCAAGCTACAAAAACGACCAAATGCTGTTTAAAACCCATTTTGGGGCGGGAACCCCTTTTGGTGTTTTAAACATTGTTATAATTTAGCTATTGAAAAATAGCAGATCTACAAGCTCATAGCGCGCCACCGAGTGGCACGCTACGAGCTTGTAGGTCTGCTATTTTTTTTTTAAATCATAAAAATGTGGCGCAAATCTTTTAATATATATTCTTTCAAAGTGAATGTTTTTAACTCGGGTCTAAATGGATTAACCATTTCCACCCTCCTCCTCCTCTCTTCACATAATTACCTTTGTTTGACGGAGGAAAATATCCCGTGTCCGACACTGTCCGTGTTCTTCCAACAGCGACATCGACTCGGCATCGCTTCGTATCTTTTGTAGCTGCCAGTTGTGAGCGCAGCGAAATGGTCTTTACACGCCGGGGACATGAAGCATGAACGACCGGAACATTTTTGTCTGCGAATGTTTCACCTCGAAATACTTCACATAGCTGTATCCGTACAGACTGATGCTTTTATTCAAAAAAGGTGGAAACAAATCAACGTAGAATTGGAAATGGATTTACATTGCTTCGTCAGCACATCATATTTCACGTTCAGTGTGGATCTAGTGTGTGTGTGTGTGTGTGCGTTCTGTATGTGTGTCTATGTACTGAGCTTTTCTAGCAGGATTTCAACCCCTTTGCTGTTGTTGATGTCACTGAGTGTTGCTTTAATGGACGTCAGCGCCGCTTTCACCTCTGATGCCACCGACTGGTCCACGCTGCCCAGGAGGCTGCACACACACACACACACACACACACACACACACACACACACACACACACACACACACACACACACACACACACACACACACACACACACACACACACACACACACACACACACACACACACACACACACACACACACACACACACACACACACACACACACACACACACACACACACACACACACAAAATATGAATTTATCATTATTTTGTTTACAAACTATAAAATGTTAAATGTAGACATAAAAGCATGCTTATCGTATATATTTCCAAATAGTAGCCCTGCCTTAAACAGCCACCCGGTTCCTTTTAAAAAAAACCCGGGGGTCCGACACCATTTTGCATATTACTAGCCGGGGCTACTATTTGTAAATACCCTATTGGCCTGAATATAAGACTATGATTTCCAATATAACATTTAAAAAAATAAAATGGGGTCGTATTATAATCGGGGACTAGATTATTTGACATTCAATGTTATTTTTCCACAAATGAGTCTTGAGAAATGGGGGTCGTCTCATAATCAGAGTACTCTTATATTCGAGACAATACGGTATGCGGTATGTGCCGCACGTACAACCATGTGTGTGAACTGACCAGCAGAGCACCATGGCTCCTCTGTTGACGTTGACCCAGGTCAGCAGTTTGTCCATTCCTACTGTGTCCACTAGGATCCTACTGAAACGCTCTGACGCACAGAATGAGAGAGACACAGAATGAGAGACACACAGAATGAGACAGATGGACAGAGACAGACAGAGATAGAGAGGACATCTTATGTTGGATTCAAATAACCCATTCAGGACGGGAACCCCTTTTGGTGCTTTAAGCATTATGTTATACTTTAGCTATTGAAAAAAAGCAGATCTACAAGCTCGTAGCGCGGCACCGAGTGCCACGCTACAAGCTTGTAGATCTGCTATTTTTTAGGGGGGGAAAAGCGTAAAAATGTGGCGCAAATATATATTCTTTCAGAGCGAACATTTTAATTCAAATCTTTGCTTCTGGGGAGTCCCTCCCTGGAACAACATATTTTCAGATGGGGGTCCGCAGCGAAATACAGATAATTTGACATGAAGAGGGTTGAGCACCACTGACATAGAAACAATTTTTTTCAGAAAACTTATTAGGATTTAGAAGCCATTTCTTTAGAATCGGCCTCAGGTCTAATGGGATAAAGCATTCAAACATAGTGTGTCTTTGTGTGATGTCTTCAAACATCGAGTCTGTTCCTGTGAGAGTCAATTTGTGTGTGCATGTGATGTGTAATCCTACCTTCCTTCTCAGCCTCTGCCAGTTTTTTATCTTGCTCTATCAGCCATTTCAGCACCAGATGACCTGCGGGATGTTCTGCCATGTGGAGCTGCGCGCACACACACACATGCGCACACACACACACACACACACACACTTTACAGCACTGAACATATTTTTCTGCCACAATGGAAGCTAGCATAACAACGGGGGTCAGTCTGTGAGAGCTAGGCTAACAACAATAGCTTTCCACCGCTTCAAAACAACAACCAGGCAGCGCACCCCCAAAGATCAATGCAGGCGACCTCGTCAAAGCCACCCGCAGATCGAGCCAGCCAACAAGTTAAAACCCATTTTGGGGCGGGAACCCCTTTTGGTGTTAGCATTATGTTATGCTTTGGCTATATGTTATGCTTTGGCTTGTAGCGCGGTACCGAGTGCCGCGCTACAAGCTTGCTTAGCTCACGCTGTTATCTTTCGCCAGAAACGTTAACATGTCGGGAGCGATGCGGTACAAAATCACAAATGACATCCGAACCTTGGATGGATGGCAATTACCAAAGACAGCGCTCGTATTTTCAGAGTTATAAGGCTTTGAATATCTAGTACTACATTGGGGGCCGTGTGCAAAGATCCTGGTGCTGGGTGGGGTTGATGGAGGCATTGCCTAGCAACCGGACCAATGTTAAAAGCTGATATTCGGCTCAACCGCTTCATATATGGTGTAAAGGGGGGGGGGGGGGGGGGGGGGGGGGGTTGGGGGGTAGACCTCAGACCTCTGCAAATGGTCCCTAGAACGGTTTCGTCAAGTTGGAAATCTCAGGAAAACAAAAACAAAATCTGTGGAAAAGTCGTGAGGAGGGGAACCCACTGAAAACTAACTAACTCACTTTCTTTTTTTTTCTGTATAATCTTTATCCCACGATTTTGTAACCCATTTTTCACCCCTGTGTCAATTCTCTAATGTGATCCTGGGCTCTACACACCCTCTGCCAACCTAGTCCCCATATATGGGGGACATGGGGAGAGCAACGGACTTGAACTCATGCTTCCTTCATGCCCGAGTGTCCAAGTTGCTCCTTTACACCTAACAGGGGGGAGTTTCCCTGGTTGGATGTAGCGCGTGGATGGAACACGTTATTCCAACCAGTTCCTTTCCCCTCCATCAGGCGCCCCGGCTGGCCAGGGGGAGGCAGTTTAGAGACCAGGATTACTGCATGTTTTTTGTGAGGGTACCTAGAAAAGCCCTTTCGCCAACCCCGCCTCGGGTATGGACTTCCGGGTTTCTTTTTTTTTTTCTCTTTTTTTTAAATCCGTTTGTCATTGGCCCTCCTCACCTGTCCATCCGTCCCTCCTGGTACCAGCTCCCGATCGGCCAGTGCAGCCACGGCCGTCATGGCGGGCCGCAGGTCGCCGAACGCCGAGCCCAGGATGTCGCTGACGGTGACACTGGAGGCCTTGTCCATGGCCATGGTCGCGGCGTGGTCGCGGAGGTGATCAAGCAGCAGCGGGGACACCACCTCCAGAAGCTCCTTCCGTCGAACGGCCGTGTCCTTTTTGCTGCAGGGAGGGAGTTACAATGTCAAGCACTTCACCCTTAATTCATTAAAGGGATAGTTTCTCTCTCTCTCTCTGTACTGTACCTGTGTGCGTTGGCATCTCCTTGCTGGAGCACCTTTAAGATCTCCGGGACGATGTGGGCAGGATCTCTGGGGCTCAGAAGGTACAGCAGAACCTTCTTACCGTATTTGTTATTGATCACTTCTTCCAGAGAGGACAGGATCTCCTGCAACAGGAACACAGAGGAGGAGGGAGAACATGTGTGAGAACACTGATCCGTCTTTTGATTAATATTACTAATATGAACCCATTTTGACCTGAGATCAGATTCTAAAAATGTCTTCTACATCCTGACAGTTTTCTGAAAAAGCTATGTTTCTATGTCAGTCGTTCTTCGATTTTTCAAAAATAGCAGACCTACAAGCTCATAGCGCGCCACCGAGTGGTGCGCTATGACCTTGTAGATCTGCTATTTTTCAATAGCTAAAGCATAACATAATGACATAACACCAAAAAGGGTTCCCACCCAAAATGGGTTAAATACCATTGTGCGCCTGTGCGGCCATACCAATATTAATTAAACATAATTAGCACTAAGCAAATGGGCTTCACATCGATGTTAATCTACAATGTGACATTATTAAAATCATGTCGCACTCTTGCTTCAATATCACTGATTTACAAGATAACCTTTTTTCAGATTTTCTTTTTTTTCTGGACAAATGCCTCAACCGTAAAAGCGTATCATTATGTGTTTCTTTGGAACTTACTGATAAAACGGCCTGTTTAACCAGCTTGGTGTCGTCAACACAGTCAAATATGGCCAGAAGAACCAGGTGGCCAAACTCGCCCTGTGATTGTGAATGACACACATGGATTAGATTAAACTAATGAGTGTTACTTTAAAACACACACACACACACACACACACACAGTTTGTTATGAGTCAGAGTGGCAAATATCAAGAACACCGTTTATTTTATCGCATGACCAACAGGTGAAAACTTACCGTTGCGAACTTCACCATGTACGTCTTCATGGTTTTAATGATGATTTTTCTGTCCTGGAATGTAAAAATGAAAGAAATTCATGAAATGAACAGTAAATAGATGCATTTTTTTATTTGAATGATTAAATCATTTTTTGATTGTGTTCCACCTTGGATGACTGAATGGAACCAACGTTAGTATATTTTCAGTATTTATTGGTATCACGTTTCATATTAACCCATTTTGGGCGGGAACCCCTTTGTGTTTTAAACATTATGTTATAATTTAGCTATTGAAAAATAGCAGATCTACAAGCTCATAGCGCGCCACCAAGTGGCGCGCTACGAGCTTGTAGGTCTGCTATTTTTGAAAAATTGTGAAAATGTGCCTCAAATTTGGAATATATTTTTTCAGAACGAACGTTTAACTAAAATCTTTGCTTCTGGAGGGTCCCTGGAACAACATATTTTCAGATGGGGGTCGGAGGCCAATTACAGATCATTTTTGGGGTCCTTGACATGAAATATTGAGTGATATAGGCCTAGAAACAGGTATTTCAGAAAACTGTCAGGATTTAGAAGACACTTTTTTCAGGCCTAAATGGGTTAACGTTATATTTGATATGGCCAATGATATGGACGCCCACTAGCAAGACCCTCGTGGCCCGACATTGTACCAGTGTTGTTTTTGGGCGGCAAATTTCTATTTTAGTTTTAGTTGCGAACGCAGTGAGCATTTACTATGAGACCCAGCAGATCATGTCTGTCTGTGTGTCTGTCTGTCACGCTGTAACACCACCCGCCCACCACCAGAGGGCGCAGCTGTATCACACACAAAAACACACACATGCACGCACACACACACGCACGCACGCACGCATGCACGCACAAAACTTTAAAAAAACTTAACTTAAAAAAAAACTTAACTTAAAAAAAAACTTAAAAAGGAAAAACTTTAAAAGGAAAAACTTACAAAAAACTTAACTAAAAAAAACTTAACTTAAAAAAATACTTAACTTAAAAAAAAAACTTAAAAAGGAAAAACTTTAAAAGGAAAAACTTCAAAAAACTTAACTTAAAAAAAAACTTAACTTAAAAAAAAATCATAAAAAACACAAAAAAAGAGAACTTAAAAAAAACCTTAAAAAATTACGTAATTTATTCTAATTGTTGTTTTTGCAATTTACGAGCTGCATTCGCTTCCCGCGTTCGCGCGTCTTACTTGTCATAGTCTTTGGAATGAAACTTCATTCAGTTTGTCATATTTTAGTCACCTGGAATGTTTTAGTGTTAGTGTCTAGTTTTAGTCGACTAAATGTCATAAGATTTTAGTTGACTAAATCTACAGTTGATTTAGTCGACTAAAATGCATTTTGGCGGGCGGCGGGGCCTTGATGGTGTCGTAATGGCTGATTTTACACTTGCTGAAAATAGCCGCAGCGTGACACGTTTGTAGATCGGCTATTTTCAGCATGCAACCAATTGTAAAATTACTTATATTGGTTCTCTTGTCCACTTCTCAAGTCCCTTCCTAACATTTTAATCTCGTTTTTGTTTGTTGATGAAATTGTCAACAAATTTCGTCTTAGTCATCATAGCTTAGTTTTGATTTAGATTCCATTTCGTTTTAGTCAGTGAACAAAGGTAGTCGACAAACATTTTTGCGTCATGGAATTAGTCAACGAAATCAACACTGCATTGTACTTGCCTTGGGTGTGCCGTGCCAAATACAGTTCATGATTGTACTTACCTTGGGTGTACCGTGCCAAATACAGTTCAATGTACTTACCTTGGGTGTGCCGTGCCAAATACAGTTCATGATTGTACTTACCTTGGGTGTACCGTGCCAAATACAGTTCATTGTACTTACCTTGGGTGTACCGTGCCAAATACAGTTCATTGTACTTACCTTGGGTGTACCGTGCCAAATACAGTTCATTGTACTTACCTTGGGTGTACCGTGCCAAATACAGTTCAATGTACTTACCTTGGGTGTACCGTGCCAAATACAGTTCATTGTACTTGCCTTGGGTGTGCCGTGCCAAATACAGTTCATTGTACTTGCCTTGGGTGTGCCGTGCCAAAGACAGTTCATGGCTACTCGCGCGCCATCGTGCGTGTACGCCATGTACACCACAGCTTCTCTGATGGCCTCGATCATCTCCTGTTGGATAATGAACACACACCACGGAACTCGACATCAATATCATTCCGTCTCTCGTTTACGTTGTTTTAGTGCCGTTCACCTCATTGTTTCATTGTTCCTGTGAATTATTGTATGCCATATTCTCCCTTACTGTAATATTGGTATGACACTACAGAAAATATTTATCCGATATTTATCCGATTATTAAAGGTGTTGGTCATCTATGATATATATATATATATATATATATATATATATATATAGAGAGAGATTTTTATTTTATATGTTCAATACGTAGATGTGAGTCCCATCTAATTCACTATACAACAAGTAAGTACCAAATAAATCTGCCTAAGAATCTCACCCCTAGGGGTCAGTGTTTCTTAAGTACTGGCATGGTGTGAAGTTGTGGAATGGACATCAACAGATACATATGTATCCCTCTCTGCTAATCTAATTTCAGATTTGTTTTTTGCATTTAAATTAAATCCTACTATTTCAGTCCAGGTACTGTACCTGGAATCCATTTTGTTTTAAAGTATAAAATAGGGCTTAAAATGTCTCAATGGGAAGAGTAGACAGACCAACCTTCAACCACTGCAGAATGTACTAGTTATGTACCGTTACAGATTGGTCAAAATAAACATTTTATTAATGAATAAATAAAAAAGACGCATGGCATCAAATATTCATCTCTCACCATTTTGAGCTTGTCTGGAGCAAACTGGAAGAAGTCCAGGAAGACTTTATGCACCAAAGAATGTTTGATGACCTGCTCTCTGGAAGAAACAACAGGGTCAGAGTTCACGTCAACCTTTCATTATTCAGATTACGTGTGTGTGTGTGTGTGTGTGTGTGTGTGTGTGTGTGTGTGTGTGTGTGTGTGTGTCTGCCTTACTTCTGTGCCATGGGAACCAGTATACTCTTCATTTCTGATAGGATGTTGGTCATTTTGTCTGGGTTGGCCTCCAGGACCTTCTGAATGGAGTTACACGTTGACGACTGAACATGATGGAGAAAAAAAATCAATCAATCATTTAATTTCATATGTACCAATTAAATCATTTATAATAGCACCATATTTCAGAAACGCTTTTATAGTGTAGGGCAGTGTACTTATTCTCCAGGATGGTTTTTACCCATTTAGGAATTAGGACGGGAACCCCTTTTGGTGTTTTTACCCTTCAGGATGGGAACCAGTTTTTGGCAGCAAAATTTGATTTTAGTTCTTGTCACATTTTAGTTAGCCTGAGCTAACGCTAGACATTTCTGGCCTAGATGGGAGGACCGCGGCTCAGATTTGCGCACACCCTGGATTGGTTCACCGATCTGTCCGCCAGCCCCAGTCTCTCCTCCCCCCCCAGTGCAGCACTGTTATTGTGTCGACCAGAAGCAGAAACCACTGGTTGCTGGAGTATACCATTCTAACGGACTGTCAAAGTTATTTCCACAGAGTCGGCACACGTTGGTTTTTTTCTTAGACGGTGTGGTGGGTTCTTCAGCCATTCTCCTCATTTTCCTCGCATAGCCTCGTTTGAAGTTCCACTGGTAATGATTTCCTCACGGTGTTATTTTGAGGGGTGCACACCGCTCAGAGCCCTGACGTCACATCATTTGAAGCGACGCCTACGCGGAAGGGTTGACTCCCACGTTTAGGCCAGTGCAGCCCATGCGTAAATCCAGGCTTTCATTTTTCGCGCAGACGAAATGAAAGCCTGGGTATCGAGGCTACATTTTAGTCACCCGGAATGTTTTATTGTTAGTCTAGTTTTAGTTGACTAAATGTCATTCGGCGGGCCTTGATGCCGTCGTAATGGCTGATTTTACACTTGCTGAAAATAGCCGATCTACAAGCTCACAACGTGTCGTGTAGATCAGCTATTTTCAGCATGCAACCAAGTGTAAAATGACTTATAGTGGATGTCTTGTCCACAAGTCCCTTCCTAACATTTTAGTCTAGTTTTTATTTCTTGACGAAATTGTCGATATATTTAGTCTTAGCGTCATAGCTTAGTTTTCATTTAGTTTCTATTTAGTTTTCGTCATAGTTTTAGTCGACGAAAACCCCTTTTGGGGTTCTAGTTGCCGTGTACAGTCGAGTATATACACCGGTAGTAACATAACCTTTTTGTGCCATCGTCTTGGAAATTATGTCATGTATGTTTTTGGAGTTGTGCTTTGAATTCCCAATAAATTCCTAATAAACTGTATTTAATCTCGTGTGTATAGTGTATGTGTTCACATGTATTGTGCACACTGTATATACAGTACATTTGTCCATACCTTGCAGACGGTGAACACGTTCCCGTACAGTTCCTCGGTGAGCATCAGTCTCTGGGCGAGGACAGCCTTGTCGTTGTAGGCGTACTCTATGAGGAAGGCGGAGCTGGAGTGACGCAGCATCTGACGAACTTCTCCTTTAAACTTCTGGATCACACTCGCCACCACCTCCTTGTTACTGTGGAAACGCACACGGCAAGTCAGAAAGCATAAAGTACACATGGGCCCACCTCTCCCAAATAATTGGTAAGGAAAATATTAAGCAATAGCCACTGAGTTATGGCAATTTCAAAGTGTTCCAAACAGCAACAAAGGTGCAGGTCAATGAAATGTTAGCCTCGGAAACCCAGACGTTTTTATTTCCAGGGAGAAAAAAGTCTGGGACCGAGTCCACTTCAATTCGGCATACAGTAGTGCAAACGTCGGTCACTCTCTGCTGATTACTGATCGTCTGCACCTTTGTTAAATTGACGCACACACGCACACACATTCCTCTCTCTCTGTCGCTCTAATTAATTAGTCTCATGTCCAGCACCTGTGTCTAGTTTCTCCCGGCGGATCCTGCCGGGAGCTGCCTATGCCATAAAAAGCATAGGTGAGTTCCAGTCTAATGAAATGTGAGACTTCTGTCAGCATCAAACACCAAAGGACGACACAAAGATGAGACTTGAAGAACAAACGTAAATGTAAACCACCTCTTTAATGTGCCATGTTAATTATGATGCGGTCAGACTCACCCATACTGTAGGAGTTTCTTGACCAAATTTCTGCCATATTTCTGCTTGCTCAATTCCACTATGTCGTCTGTGGAAGGAATCAAGGAAGAATATTAATTGTTTATAAACCACTGCTGCTTTCTCTATTGTTGTTTTACACTCTTATTAAAGGTGCCTTTAGTAGCTGGCAAGATCAAAGCTACTAGTTATAATGAATTGCATTTTTATAGCGCTTTTCCAAGTGCTCAAGGCGCTTTACAATGGTTCATTCATTCATACATTGGGAGGTGAAGCGGCGAACAGTCGACGCCAGCGTCCTCACTTCCCACATTCACACACCAATGGTGGCGAGCTCACACCGACCAACTCATTGGAGGCAATGTAGGGTTCAGTGTCTTGCCCAAGGACACTTCGACATGTGGACAGGAGGAGCCGGGATTCGAACCGCCGACCCAGGGATCATTGGACGACCTGCTCTACCTCCTGAGCCACAGCCGCCGAACGTGTGAACTATGAAGATGTGGACACACTGGTAATTAAACCATGACACGAGAGTGTTTTGGTTAGAGTCAGCTTGTATGATAGGATACCATCATCAGATCAATGATTACAATTCCAAACAAAATCAAACAAAAGACAGCTAAAGCCTCATCCAGCAAGACTTTTCACCAGGAGAGGCAGATAAATGCAACACATTTTGTTCACATCACGACGGAAGTTATTCATTAACAAAGAACGCATTTTATATGTTTTATGTCGATCGATTGGTCAATGATTTCTTACATTTTCTAACGCTCTACAGTAAAGTGTGTTGACAGACACTGATTATTTTATTGTGGAATTAACCCATTTTGGGGCGGGAACCCCTTTTGGTGTTTTAAACATTTATGTAATTTAGCTATTGAAAAATAGCAGATATAATAAATATTTATTTCAGAAAACTGGAGGATTTAGAAGATTTTTTTTAAATTTTGAGGTGTTAAGGAATAAATTCAATTAGAGGAATGAATAAAAGGGGGAACACGACTGTGTCTGCACTGTGCAGTGCACAGGGGTTCCAGCCACTAACCTTTGAGTTCTTCAAACACCGCCTGTCTCTGCTCGTGGCTGCCAAACTGGACGAAACACTGCAGCGCGCGCACCGAGTCATGGGAATATGCTACCTGGAGATGTGACAAAAAACAGCAAGAAATTACCACATTTTGACCTGAGATCAGATTCTAAAAATGTCTTCTACATCCTGACAGTTTCTGAAAAAGCTATGTTTCTATGTCAGTCGTTCTTCGATTTTTCAAAAATAGCAGACCTACAAGCTCGTAGCGCGCCACTCGGTGGCGCGCTATGAGCTTGTAGATCTGCTATTTTTCAATAGCTCTGCTATTTTTCAATAGAACCAAAAGGGGTTCCTGCCAAAAATGGGTTAAGAAAGCTTAGACGAAAACAGCATTGTAGAGACAGACAGCATAGGTATTTTCTGGCAGTTTATTCTAAATTCAAACACAATCCAATGCACTGATATTACACAGATATTTATACTGGATTACCTGAGCCTGAATAAAAAAAAAAGGGGCAAAGACAAACCTCTTTCATCCTCCCACGGAAAAGGTCGTGCATCCCCTTCAAGAGTTTGGTCTTCTTCTCTTTGTCACAGTCTTTCCTGTCAACACAACGACACAAGCATTTGTGCGTGCGTGCGTGCGTGCACACACAATGCAGCATACCGGTAATCCTTAGTCCCCTAAGGGCCCATCGGATTTCATTTGTACATTCTTCTGAGTTACATTAACATTACATAATGATAATATAATGTGATTATCCAGGAAACAAGGTTTGTTCTAATAGGTTTAGATGTTCACCGTTTTCACTCTCGTCATTATTAAATCTATAATGTGCGAAATGTGCGAGCGTGTGTGTGTGTACGTGCGCATGTGTGTGCGTGCGTACCTCCTAATGACCTCCCAGACTTGTTTGGACTGACAGATGATCTGATATTTGTCTTTCTGCGTTGCCTCCTTTCTCATTGTCCTCTTTTCATGTTGTTCTTTCCTCTGTTCCGGCTTTGACAACTTCTTCATCTTCTTTGGCGCCGGGCCTGCCCCGCACATGCACGCACACACACACAGTGTCACACACACAGTGTCACACACACACACACACACACACACACAGTGTCACACACACACACACAGTGTCAGTGTCACACAGTTTCACACAGTGTCACACAGTGTCACACACACACACACACAGTTTCACACAGTGTCACACACACACAGTGTCACACACACACACACAGTGTCACACACACACAGTGTCACACACACACACACAGTGTCACACACACACACACACACACACACACACACACACACACACACACACACACACACACACACACACACACACTTTAAGGACTACATCAACTGCTTACATTCTTAATTGAATGAAAGCGTGATCACATCACGCCGACAGACAACATAAACCGTTAACTGACAATAACTTTGACCGATAATACTATGGGTTTAACTTGCTTTGTTTTTTTTTTTACAGTGTGGCACCTAGGGGCAGAGCCATCTAGAACGGGTCTGTCCGTTTGTCAGTCTACGGTTAATATCACAAACCAATGGACTAGATCAGCACCAAAATTCTGGATTATGAATTCACAAAAAAAGATTTGCATAAAAATGATATATTCACAATATTAATGTGGAAAGATATGCAGGGATGTGCTTCTTCAGCCTAATGGCAGTGAGTGTGCACAGGAAATATGGTGCTGAACTGCTGATCACACAGACAAGACGCAGCACAGATCATTCTTGATACCGATCCGATACCAGTGTGTAATAACAAAAATAAAATAAATAAAAATCTAAGGATAAGGACAGTGGTTCTCAAAGTGGGGTCTTAGGGCCGGGCTACAATGGCGACGGAATTGCCTCCGCAAGACGCTGCCACAATAATCAATGGAAACCCGGCTGCAGTGCACAGGTTGTGTGTAAAACTCTGTGCGTGAATAATTTTTCTACGCAAGAGCTCTATTTTTATGCGTGTCCGAGGAGATTACACAGCCCTTCACCTCGCCTTCAGAGGGAAAGAAATCACATCATTTTGGGGGGGGGGCTCCCCAGATGACAGTGAAGTGACAATTTAAGGACTTTCAGGACCTTAATATAAAAGGCAACATTGTCGAAAATAGCCAAACTACAAGCTCAGAAAATATGCGGATTCAGGCTGGCGTTGCGAGGCGTTGTGAGCTTGTAGATCTGCCATTTTATATGTGGAACCTAGTCAAACTAAAGTGAATGCCTCGACTCCTACGTTCCAAGTGCTTTAATCAAGGTGGGGGGGGTTCCCAAATATGATTTTGGGAGGGTCTCCAGTTAAAATATGATAATTATTTTGGTTGGTCACGGCCTGAAAAAGGTTGAGAGCACTGGGGATTACAGTAGACAGAACAGCGTCACGGAAAACCGATCCCTTACCTTTGACATCCTCTCCTCCTTTGACATCCTCTCCTCCTTCTCCCTCTTCCACCGTCCCCTCGGTGGCGTCATCTTTGACGACGTCATCTTTGACGAAGGCTTCCTTATGATCTCTCTTTCCCCCGTGGTGACCACCACCCTGTCCCGCCTTCTTTCCTTTATGATCCGTCTTTCCGCCGCCGTGGCCTCCTCCTCCTCCTCCTCCTCCTCCCTGTCCCGGCTTCTTCCCAAACTTCTTCGGCGGACTCTTCCCAAAGCCGCTGATCTTCTGCGAATTGTTCTTCGGTTTGAAAGGTTTCTTCTTGTCTCCAGGCTTTCCGCCAAGTTTACCCCCCATGGATTCTAGGGTGACAACAAACAAACGGTGGCATCATGATTCAAGAGAGGACATAAAACGTACAGATTGAAGTTTTAAAGCACTTTCAAGGCATAATAGTAGTCGAGTATGTTTCCGTGGAGAAGAGCCAGTGGTAGATGTGACCGTTTAGTGAAAGGACGCAACTCGTGAGGAAAACAAGGATTTAATTTAGAGACCTGGGATGCAGCCAGTGTTAAAAATGCCTTGCTTTAAGTGCCTCACAAGGGTGTATTTTGAAGAATATCTTATAATCTACAGTTCAGAGTAAAGCTATCTATGATCATCTTACTATCTTTAGGTAATGATTAGGTAATGTAATGATGATATAACACAAACGATGTCAAATCTTTATTGTTAATGGGAATGACATCGCTATGGGGGGGTGATCAGTGATTGCATGAGTGGTAGATGTTCCGCTCCTATGCCACCAAAATGTGGAACGCCCTACCAACAGTCATTAAGACATGCGAATCCCTTGACTCCTTCAAAACCGCTCTCAAAGGGCACCTACAGATGGCTGCAATTCGAAACTGGCCCCCGTAAAATCTGAATCCCCCCCCCCTTTCCCCTCACTGTTTATGTTTCTTTTCCCTTTTTACCTCCATTATGATGAATTCCTGTTCTGTTCTTTGTCTATATAGAAGTGTCTATTTGTACGTCTCTTGTTTTGATGAATTGAACATGGTGGACCCTGTTGTAAACAAGTGTACTGCTTAATTGGGTCGTCCACTCACAGTTAACAGCCTTTGTATTGAGTTTGTGCTTGAAATGTACTGTAATTCTGCAAACTGTTAATACAATTTTCAATCAATCAAAAAAAAAGTTGCTCATTATCAGACTGCTAGATGTGACCGTTTAGTGAAAGGCAAGCATTGGTTGGAATATAAATAAAAATTTAAATACAAGCATTCTCAAGTGATTTATTAAACATTCTGATTGTTGTTCAATTGATTGCAGGCTAAAATAATAATAAGCTAATAACAACAATAATAACTAACGTCCCGTATTCTGACATCGATTGATTGACATTCATCATCATTACCTTTCATGAACTTCTTGCCACCTTTATTGGGGTTCAGAGCTTTCTTGGGTTTAGCATCCTGATCCATTCTAACTTGCATCCCGAATCAGAAGCAGCAATATAAGTCCTACAAACAAGCAAACACAAGCAGTTAGGCTGTTGTATGACACACCGGCAATAACCGATCAGCTCTCAATTTCTGATCTATTGCTGATCCACTGATCTAATAAATATGCCGTTGTTGTCCGCTGACTAATACAAACTTCCAAATGTACACTCACGTTTACCTTGGTTTTTTTTTAACATGTGTTGTGAAAACCGTGACGATTTACGGTGCCGTAAACCAGAGTGTTGCCGTGCTGCTGTCGTGAACCGCAGTCGCAGCCATGCGCACGCGCAAGAAATGTAGACCGTGATCAAAGTGAGTAGTCAGATCCCAGAGCTTTCCAGGGGGTCCCTCAATCACTTTGGAACCAAAATGTAACCGTATGTCAACAGCTATTTGAAAATAACCAATCTACAAGCCCACAAGGTAAGGACCCATTCTACAAACTGTTAATAACATGTTCAAACATCAATCAATCAAGGTAAGGTCATTTTATTTATTGCGCCTTTCGAAACAATTGTTACAATTAAGATTATGTAGCCTACAACAATACAATCATAGAATAAAACAAGAAGTAAGAACATCACATTCAAAAATAAAGCAGCAATAAAATAAGATAAGATAAGAGCAACAAAAAGCTTGTAGATCTGCTATTTTCAAAACATCTGAAAACTGGAAACCGAAGGGCTGAATTTTAACCACTTAAACCGTGGTCCATCAAGTGTATTTTCTTAAATATTAAATCTTCACTGAAAATAGCCGATCTACAAGTTTGCCCTAGACCAGGGGGTTTCAACTGATTGGGACCACCACCCTGACTAAGAATCAACCTGGGGACCACTGTTGTGTTGGGTGGGGAATAAGGGCTAAGATTAGTGCTTTTGTAACACTTTGTAACAATTGCTATGCATTCCATGTGTAGGCTATACATCCCACTGTTTCTCAACCAATGGTCCATTTGACTAGCCTGGTGCAACCACTCCCCCTGCTGGACAACATTTGCATTCTGCCTGCTGGACAACATTTGCATTCTGCCAGCAGGGAGAGTCTGGGAACTCAAGCCAAATTCCAATACCCAAAATCTCGGCCACTCGCTCACTCCCACTCGATCACTCGGGGTCATTCCAGCTTGACCCGGAAATGGTTAACGTTCCGATTGTTAAAGTGCTCCATCGAGGAGGAGAGTGGAGTCGAGTGGAGGAGCCGAGTGGGCTCTCCGAGACCGCATAGAGCGAGTGTACATCAGGTGCAGGCTCGGTGGGGTATGTTGTCTCCTCGCTGCGGATTTCCGCATCACGTGTACATGTTTTTTTCCTTCTCCAGTGACATAAGTCCGCCTCCTCCACATGTGGCACAGAAAACACTGCTTGAAACCCGATACTATGCACCCCCCCCCCCCATCCACTAGCTGCCGGCCGCTGCGGCTGATGAGACGCTGTCGCTGACCCAACACACACATGCACGCACACACATTAAACTAAAAAGCTTTGCTGTTTGTTGAAGAGACACATTTTCGCTGAATTAATAGAGCAGAGCTTCAGAATGATACAGTAGCCTATGTATAGCCTATGTGAAAGTGAAAGGACCACAACAAGCCACTGGCTTTATTGCGTTGTGTGATATAAGCATAATAAAAGTAGGCTATATTGTGCGCACCTCAAAAGCTATAGTTAATTTCTCTCTGTGCATGCCTGAATGCACAGACTGCTATGAATGACGGTGACAAATATGTATTTATTTATATGTGGACTGAACTGAATATGTAAGTCAGAGAGACTACCTATAATAATTCCTGTTATAGTGTCCGTTATTTGCAAAGACTGTCGGAGGAGGGACTGTCCGAGGAGGGGGGGGGTTATTTATACGAGCAAAAAGGAACGCGGGCTGCGGGCAGGTCAGGAATTCCCTTCACATTCACAATCATATAATATAAAAGTGTGCGCATCCTGGCGCTTATTCACTATTTCAGGAATAAATAGCCTTGTTGCACATGTTACCAATACATACACATTGGCCTCGGTTACATGCACAAAAATGAATTGTCTATTCTGTAGACTGTATGGCTCTGGGTTCAGAGTTCCAGTGATCCAGCTGTGTGACACTGTATTGTTCCACCACTTTTGCTTTGGCAATGTAAACGTATGTTTTCCCATGCCAATAAAGCCCTTTGAATTGAATTGAATTGATTCACGTCATAAGTGATCGCGGAATGTGCCGTCGCTTTGAAATGACAGCGGAGTACATTCCGATTCTAGAGGCAAATCCACTCCACCACTCTGTCCTCGCATTGAATCCTCTCCTCCTCCACTCCTCCTCGCTGGGGGCGGAGCCGAGGAGCGAGTGGAGGACGTGAGGGGAGTGAGCGAGTGTGAAAGTTGCGGTATTGGAATTTGGCCTAAGGAGATGCCAGCCACCCGTCGAAGAAAACTCATTCCGGCCGCTTGTATTCGTGACCTTATTCTTTCGGTCATGACTCACACTTCATGACCATATGGTGAGAGTAGGAACGAAGATTGCTCGGTAGACAGAGAGCTTTGCCTTCTGGCTCAACTCTCTTTTCGTCACAACAGTGCGGTGTATTTCCCCCTCTTGAGATTCTAACTCCCTTTTCTGTTGAATTTCTTTACCTCCAACTTGTCAGTAAATGACTATATACATGAACTGTCATCATAGGTCACCTGCAGGTCATTCAGTTCACTGTTTCTCAACTAGTGGAAAAAGAAAATCAACAAATCTTACATTACTAAATGAATGATCAGGGACCACATGCAATATATCCACGGACCACCTTTTGAAAACCCCTGCCCTAGAATATGGATTTAGTTGACTGTGTGTGTGTGTGTGTGTGTGTGTGTGTGTGTGTGTGTGTGTGTGTGTGTGTGTGTGTGTGTGAGCACGCACATGTGACCATGCAACACATTTAATACTAGCCTACACACACACACACACACACACACACACACGCACGCAGCACTGCTACAAACTGGCCCAGGACAGGAGTAATGAGTGACCTCTCGGTGTTTAATCTCACTGTGACGTGGCTGAGTGAACTGCTTCCATATATTCATAAATCGGCTTTACAAGATTCAATCTGATCTCCTCTATACACACTGTTGAACCGGCGCACGCACGCACGCACGCACGCACGCACGCACGCACACAGAGAGAGAGAGAGAGAGAGAGAGAGAGAGAGAGAGAGAAAAGGCTGTAAGTGCAGTTAGTTGTCCACACACAACATCAATGACAACATGGAGCCATGCCGAAAACCACACACCTCCATGCAGGTACACTCTGCTTAATTTTGTTTGTTTGTTTGTTTGTTTGCTTGCTTGTTTCTTTCTTTCTTTCTTTCTTTCTTTCTTAAAGTTCCGTAAATTGTGTAGCTTTTCTTAGATTATTATGCAGTGGCTCTGCAGTGTGTGTATAGTCTGTGTGTCAGTGTGTGATTGTGTCAGAATGTGGGACAGCGGTGGCAGGCTCAGGAGGCTGTGTTAGTGTAAAATCGGCTATTTTCGTCCTACACAAAGAATGGAGAATTTACGTCATATGTGTTGTACGATGATAAGAAAGAGCGCCCCTCACTTCACACGGGTGTGATGTTTGATTTATTTTACAGTTTCATAAATGTTTTAGTACGGCTGTCAATGGGGCTCTGATCGAGATGCAACTGTGCCCGGATTTAGAGTGATATGCTTCATAGATATGTGACGTCATAGAACAGAAGATGACACAGGCTGGATACACAAGTCTGAGATCCACATGGGGATCCTGCAGATTGACATAATTACATTTTTGAGGGGCGCTAGTCCATCCTATGTCCAGCTTTTAGTGTGTGTGTAAACACAAACTTTGTCCCAACACAAACATTAAATGCCGTCGAGAATGAATGGACAATTTTGAGTGTTTGTGTAAACACAAACATTGCATAACACAAACATTAAAGACGGCGGTGAGGACGCGAATTCCGATTGGCCGGAATGAGACGATGTATATGATGATGTACGATGATAAGAGCGCCCCTCACTTCATTCTTTTTCTTTTAAATAATTATACCTTCATCTTCCCTCTCTTCACCTCGTCCTCTTTGTGCTTGTGAACAGAATGCGGGCAGAGACATCTATGATCCATACGCCGATTATGATGAAGACGAAGAGGAGGAGAGATGTGTGTCCGCCCCGACACAGCTCCTCTCCCCTCCCCCCAAACACTACACACTCACCATCAACGTCGGAGGCAAGGTACAGTCATTCACCCGTTTGAATTATGAAATATACTACTGAAACTCAGTAGTTCTTGGAAGTCGGCCTATAATGTCTTAAAACAGGGCTCTTCGGCAGGGGGTCTGGGACCCTAGGTGGTCCTCAGAGTTACTATAAGAGGGGTACGGCAAATCTTTGTTACATTACTTTCTTGAACCCTAGCATCTGAGGAGAACTTCCTCAGCAGCACGAGGCGTTTTGACCTTGTAGATCAACTATGGTCAGCGAATAGGTTGGTGTGTAGAGGAAAAAAGAGCTGACCAAGTACAGAGCCAAAGGTTAAGTTTACTAAGCATTGAGGGTTTACTGATGCCACCGCTGTCAAACAAGTGAAGCTGTCTATGAAATCTATTAAAAATAAAGAGAAACATCCCTAGATAAGTTCCTTCTTAATAATATAGTACCAGGCGTGAGGGTGTCACATCTTTATGAATCATTTCAAGTGGCAAACCTATACCTACTACATCAGCTATTAAGTTGGCATGGGAAAATGAGCTGGGGACTTCAATTTCAGACGAGCTCTGGGAAGACAGCCTTGAAGAAATTAATGCGTGCTCTATCAACTCCAGACATTGCCTTATCCAGTTTCGAGTCATACATAGACTCCATTATTCCAAATTAAAATTACATAACATATTCCCAGATATTTCTTCGCACTGTGACAAATGTAATGCAATAGATGCAAATCTTCTTCACAGCTTCGCCCTTTGCCCTCGGATGCAAAGATATTGGATTAAGATATTTGAGACACTCTCTGATATTTTGAGTATTCATATTGACCCCGATCCTGTACTAATTATTCTGGGTTTGTCAGACTCCATGCCTAGGTTGACGAGGGCACAGAAACAACTCTTCTCATATGGTCTGATTACAGCAAAAAAACAAATTTTGACGCACTGGTAAAAGGAGGAGGCTCCTGCATTTAAGCATTGGCTAAATGAAATGACTAGTACACTTCATCTTGAGAGAATAAGGTATTTCCTGAGAAACAGGGAGAGACAATTTGATAAGGTTTGGCTGCCCCTTGTCCATAACTTGAGTAGAAACAATTAATAGACAGGATACCACTGATATGGTTGACTGTACGACATTTTCTTTCAGATGTTTTCCATTTTTCAAATTACTATATTATTCTATAGTATGCGGTGTCACTGAGCAGTATGGGTGGGAGGGTTGAGGGTTTTCTTTCTATTTTTTGTCCTTGTATTTTTTCTTTCATTTTTTGTTTTCTATAAAAGAAAAATGTAATTTAATCACAATGTTTAATCTACAACAATTTATAATCTGTTCTCAATAAAAACCTATTTGACAAAAAAATAAAAAAAATAAAGAGAAACAAAAAGGTTTAATCTGCAACACAATTGTATACAATATGTATTGGGGGATCCCTGCTCCATCTGTCTCTCTGCTGAGGGGTCCTCGGCCTGAAAAACCTTGAAGACCCCTGTCTTAAAACAAGCCATGGTTGTTCGACTGGTTCTCTCTCTGTTTCTCTGTGTGTCTCTCTTTTTCTCTCTCTCTGTTTCTCTGTGTGTGTCTCTCTCTTTCTCTCTCTCTGTTTCTCTGTGTGTGTCTCTCTCTTTCTCTCTCTCTGTTTCTCTGTGTGTGTGTCTCTCTCTTCTCTCTTTCTCTCTCTCTCTGGGTGGATGATGGACACAACTGGAGAGAGAGAGACTGGACGTCAGGGCATGTTTGAAGAACTGGAACTAGGTCATAATCATACTGTAGCAAAGCCTTAAGTCGCTGTACATGTTATCCTGCCATTACGAGGTTAAATCTCTACTTATTACAGCTTGTAGTAGACCCCCCCCCCCCCTTCCTCTCCCCTCCCCTCCCTTCCATACTACTCATATCTATCTTCATCTTTCCTCTCTCTAATCATCTCCTCACCGCCCCCAGCTTGCCCCTCTCTCTCTCTCTCTCTCTCTCTCTCTCTATCTCTCTCTGTCACACACACACACACACACACACACACACACACACACGCGCGCGCGCCTGCACGCACGCACGCACACACGTGTTAAATACACACAAGTTGTGCAGACACTCTACGTAGAATAATGCAGACACGCACACATAGAATCATGCAAAACACATACAGTACACATACAGTATACACATGCATGCAGTTTGCACGCACACACGCACGCCACGTGTGTGCACACACACATACACGCACGCACACATGCATGCAAGCGCACACACACACACACACACACACACGCACGCACGCACGCACGCACGCACGCACGCGTGGTGACAGGGCATCAACTCTTTAATTGTATTCTATTGTCTTTTGGTCCAGGTATACCACATGCCCTACCGGCTAGCAGCCAAGTATCCAAAGACTCGCATTGGTCGGTTAGCCACGTCCACGGACCACCGCAGGAGGCTGGACCTGTGTGACGACTACATCTTCCAGAGCAACGAGTTCTTCTTCGACAGAGACCCCCAAGTCTTCCACCACATATTTAACTTCTACAGGTAGTGCGGCTGCATGGGAAATTAACACCAAAATATATGGAAAAGCGATATGTTAGAAGCAATAACCGACTTAATCTCGCTCATGTAGGTCAATCGAATAATCGAGAAACATTTTTTTTAATTTATTTTTTATAATGTAAACAAATGTCTTACACTCTGTGTAATATAAGTGGGTCGCACGCACGCGCACACACACACACACACACACACACACACACACACACACACACACACACACACAGCCACTGCCACGCCACTGCCATGCCAATCTGACATGACATGTGCGTGTACTTGTTGCCGTTGTACTTGTTGCCGTTGAGGACTGGAGTGCTGTGGATCAAAGAGGAGCTGTGTCCTCGCAACTACGTGGAGGAGCTGAACTACTGGGGCGTGAGGATGAAGAACGCACAGCGCTGCTGTCGCATCGGCTTCGAGGAGAGACAGGACGACCTCAACGAGCAGCTGCAGATACAGAGAGACCTGGAGGCTGAGGTCTGTCTGTCTGTCTGTCTGTCTGTCTGTCTGTCTGTCTGTCTATTCTATGGAGTTAACATTACTCTAATTTAGACCCCTAGCTGGGTGTGGTTATAATATGCAAATATGTCTTCCCTGTGTATTTTTGTATTATTTCTTCCTGAAAGCTGACAGTCAAAAGGCCCAATGAAATACACCGCTTTAGTGAATCATTTACAGAAAATCAATTATTGAATTGAATTACTAGGCTAGGTCAAATATCATCCCTATATAATTGGCTATAGAAATTACAACAATAAAGCTAGTGGCATAATTGCATTTTGCTGGCAATTACCAGTAGTTAACCAATTCAGAATATACATGTGGGCGGGGTGGCGGTGGCTCAGGGGTAGAGTGGCTGGATGGAAACCGTAAGGTTGCCAGTTCGAACCCGGGCTCCCTCAGAGTTACTGTCGAAGTGTCCTTGAGCAAGACACTGAACCCATAATTGCTCCCGATGTGCTAGTTGGTGCCTTGCATGGTTTCCTCTGCCATCGGTGTATGAATGTGTGTGTGAATGGGTGAATGTAATGCACAATCTCTGTAAAGCGCCTTGGATAAAGGCGCTATATAAATGCACCATTTACCATTTTATTTATTTAGTTCTGTTCTATCATCCTATTCTCTTTTGCTGTAAACCGCAACAGCTACATTGTCCTCCTTTGGCCTGCTTTAGATCGAGGTGGAGGAGAATGAAGAGTTGTTCCATGGCATGGTGTTGGGACCCACCAGGAGAAAGATTTGGAACTTCATGGAGAAACCGTTCTCGTCCGTCCTCGCCAAACTGATGGGCGTTGCTTCGTCCTTCTTTGTGCTGGTGTCCCTGGTGGCCATGACACTCAACACAGTAGAAGAGATGCAGTACAAGGTGCGTTGATGCGCGTGTGAGTTGTTGTATCCTATCCCAGGGCGTTCTCAACGTTTTTTTGGCTGGGATTCTAGGGTTGTTCTAGAGTTTAAAACAATCACTACCTATATGGAGTTTGGGTTGATATTCCGTGACCAAATATGGCACCGGCTGGGGTAATTAATAATTATGATGTCAGGGATCCTTTTAAAATGTTTAGTTGGTGTCATTTATTTTATGACTATAATTTGTGGAATGCTTTTGTATAGCTGTCTCTGGTGGATGATGGACACAGCTGGAGAGACGTGGCGTAAATCTTTGAATATATATATACATTCTTTCAGAGTGAACATTTTTAACTTGATAATAGAACTTCTTGCTTATTGTAAGTGGAGTACTATAGAGGGTATGCGCATGCTTAAAGTGAATGGCGAGTGGCAAATCGAGTGGCAAAGCAACAGGCAAAGTGAGTTTAACATTGTTTAATGTTATTTAATGCAATCAAATAGGACTTTTCTGTTTGGATGTATGGTCTGTCAAGGCCAGAAAGTCGTTTTTTGCCACTCAGTAGGCATTCCTGCATAACTTCCGGGATTGATGATGATGTCACGCGCATACCCTCTATTACTTGTATGTAAATATTTGTGATATTTGTATCGTCCCCTGTCGAACGAATGAAATGAACGACGCACTTCAGACGTCACCGGAGGAGCTCGGCGGGAGGTCGTACATGGAATACATGGAGATGTTCTGCATCGCTTTCTTCACCGTGGAGTACCTGCTGCGTCTGGTGTCCACGCCGGACCTGCGGCGCTTCGGACGCAGCATGCTGAACGCCGTGGACCTCATCGCCATCCTGCCCCTCTATCTGCAGATGGTCCTGGAGAGCTGCATGGACGAGCACACGCTCAGAGACACCTGGGACAGAGAGACGGCCGCCCAGGTCGGCAAGGTGAGACCGACGAGTTACCTACAGAGATACAGAACCTTTGCTGCCATGGAAAAAGGTCCGTTTTAGCAGGAGTTTAATTTGTCCCCTCAGCCATTAACCCATTTTGCGATCAGATTCTAAAAAGGTCTTCTACATCCTGACAGTTTTCTGAAAAAGCTATGTTTCTATGTCAGTCGTTCTTCGATTTTTCAAAAATAGCAGACCTACAAGCTCGTAGAGCGCCACTCGGTGGCGCGCTATGAGCTTGTAGATCTGCTATTTTTCAATAGCTAAAGCATAACACCAAAAGGGGTTCCCGCCCAAAATGGGTTAAACGAACTGCCCCGCCGATAGGATGGTTCTGTATACAACGTACATGTATGATGGGATGGTTATGTAAGCAGTGGGGACCTCATCTTTTTGTATTGTCTTGGTGTTATGTGCTATGTGTTGTTTTTGATGTGGGTGTTTGAACAGACTGTGAAGACAAATATCCTTCGGGACAATAAAGTTTATTATATTATTATTATATGAAGCAGAGTGGGTGAACAGTGGGTTCATTGGACATGCATTTTCGACAAGCACAATGCATATTGGATTTTGAATCTTGACTTGACAGACAATGTGCAGGAGTGTTAAAGGACCACTTCACCACTTTTCAACCTATCTTCATATAATAGGTCCTCACTAATAATCATGAAAAATGGCACGATTTTTTTCTACTCAGTCTGTGTCTCATAGGAGGGTTGTGGGCAGTTTAGAAACCGTCTTCCAGTGACATCATCATTAGGCAGATTGTTTTTAAACAAGATTTTTTTACAAAAATATTTAGATTTTCATTATCGTGAGAATGATGGCTTCCATTTTTGCATTGCAACTTTTCAGGACTAGAAAACCTGCAGTTTCTATTAGCTTGTATTCCCCATCGATGATGTCACTGGAAGACGGTTATGAGACACAGACCTCATGAGTAGAAAAAAATGTCCCCATTTTTTCATTATTATTAGTGAGGACCTATTATATGAAGATAGGTTGAAAAGTGGTGAAGTGGTCCTTTAAGACAAAACTATGCGTGCGTGCGTGCGTGCGTGCGTGCGTGCGTGCGTGCGTGCGTGCGTGCGTGCACTTGTGTTTATTGCCTCCAGAGTCTCCAGACTCTCCACAGGTATATAGTCAAATTTGAGAAATTGTCATTGTGAGTATAATTAGAGATTAGGTGCATGCACGCACACCCCTAACCCCAACCCCTAAACCTAATGTATAGGTTTAGGGGTTGGGGAGAAGTTTTATAAAAGTATCCGAGCTTGTCATAATAAAATGTGTAATATTAGCCTTCAGTTTGGAACCAATTACCAAGCCATGCATACAAATGTCCATTTGTACACTCTCAGAGTTATCAGGGTCCTTGGAAATCAAACGTCTGAGAAACGCTGTCCTAGTGGACTCCTATGTGCCATGGTGTCATAGTAAATCAGTGTCATACATATTGTGCAGAAAATCTGGAGATTGACACTCAGTAAATTATAAAATAAGAACATTATAATGTGTAAAACAAAATCTAGAATTTGCCATGGACGAGGCCAAGTCTTGCCACAGGCACATTTGTCCGTGTACAGACATATTGACATATTTACGGACATAACCTTTATCCTGAGTTCCAAGCAGGGAAGCATTGGATACCATTTTTGAGGGGCGGTACGCGCTAGAGCTTCCAACATCTGGCTTTCCCGTGTGATGTCATGTGGCAGCCAAGTCTGGACTTCGTGCATGCCCCCAAAACCCATAACAAAAACCCACTGTGCCCTCTTATTATTCTGTGTTTGTGTGTTTCTCGCCTCCTGTCAGGTAGGCCAGGTGTTGCGTATTGCGCGTCTGATGAGAATCTTCAGGATTCTGAAGCTGGCTCGTCACTCCACAGGACTCAGAGCATTTGGCTTCACACTGAGGCAGTGTTACCAACAGGTTTGGCTCGGTGTACTTCTAATGTATGTATGTTAATGTATGTTCTTCTTCTTCTTCTGTCTTCTTCTCTTCTTCTTCAACACACTGTCACTCCTCAAAATGCATATTGTGAACTGTGTTGATGTGACCTTAACGCCAAACGGTGCCGGGCACTTCCGCGGTCAAGAAGGGAAGCGGAAGTGCTGTTCTCAAATCCAAGACGTAAAAGGGTGACGGGCCTGACGGCTCTACCAAAAACAAACAAACAAACAAATAAAAATAAAATGACGGAGGCATGCTGTCTAAAGTGGACTTGAGCCACGAGAGGCATCGCCGAGCAAGCCCTTATAGGCAAGCGAGTGTTGCGAAGTCTGTTTCAGTCTATTTGCCCTCCCTTCCAGACTCCAGTCACCCGTTTGCCAGATGTCGTCTTCTTCTGTATCCTCACCCCAGTGTTAATTTTGACAGCAAATTTGTATTTAGTTTGTCATAGTCTATTGAATACAATTCCATTAAGTCACCTGAATAGTTAGTTTTAATCTAGTTTTAATTGACAAATTTCGACTAAATCTACAGTTGATTCACAGCTAGAAGGTCCCGTGTTCGATTCCCGCTGGGGGCCCTGTGGGCGTGTTTACTGTTTTCTGCGTCATCAGCGCCCTTACCCTAGGTGGGGTTGGCGAAAGGGCCTTTCTGTGTGGAGTTTGCATGTTCTCCCCGTGTCCCCTAGGATAGTAAAGAAGTCTAGCATGTGCAGTCTAGCCTCTGTCTTTCAGAAGCTAGACTGGGCAAGATCTCAATTGACTGAGCCTGTGCCTGAGTGGCCCAATGGACTCCTATGTGCCCAATGCAAATCTTTGAATATATTCTTTTAAGGCAGAATTTTTTAATTCAATTATTTACATCTGGGGGGTCTCTGGAAGAAAAGATTTTGAGATGGGGGGTCGACGGCCAAATACATTTTGTGGCGTCCTTGAGATGAAAAAAGTTTGAGAACTGATAAATAAGAATAATGAAAAATAAGACATTTGTAGAAGAAGGGCTAACGCTGCCTCCTCCTCCTCCTCCTGCAGGTGGGCTGCTTGTTGTTGTTCATAGCTGTAGCGATCTCCATGTTCTCAGCCATGGTCTACACTGTGGAGCACGAGGTCCACAACACCAACTTCACCTCCATACCGCACGCATGGTGGTGGGCTGCTGTGAGTCGCACGCACGCACGCACGCACATGCACACACACACACGCACACACACACACGCGTGTGTTGTGAGCTTGTAGATCTATTTTCACTATTTCTTAAAAGACGACGTCACCCATTTTCAACCTATCTTCAAATAATTGGTGGTCCTCCTCAATTATGCTCACGATGATATTATCTGATCTGTTATCTATCTACAATCTATCTAGTATCAGTATAGAGTGTCGCAGTCCCGCCCCCACCATGAGGCCCAGGAAATGAATCCCAATGCAGTTTTCCCATAGACATTTCAAAAAGTATTTATTTAAAGACCTTTTAAGTGTCGTACGAAGCCGACTCGAGTCGTGACAAATCATGACAACAAACACAATATTTTGGACCAAACGAATAATTACAAAGAAGAAAAACAAAACAAAAAAAAAGTGTTGTAACCTGCCGTTTTTTTCCTACTTTCTAATTCTTTGTTTGGCCCAAAACATGTGTTTATTGTCATGATTTGTCACGACAAGAGTTGGCTTTGTCCGCGGCGTAAACGTCTTTAAATAAATACTTTCTGAAAAGTCTATGAGGAAAATGAACGGGGAATTCTTTTCCGGGTCTCTCAAGGGGGCGGGACTGCGACGCTCTATACCGTATGTCTGTCTGTCTATCTATCTAATTTATCTATCCATCCATCCATCCATCCCCCTTTTCTCTCTCTCTCTCAGGTCAGTCTGTGTACGGTGGGCTATGGCGACATGTTCCCAGAGAGCAACCTCGGGCGCATCTTTGCGTTCGGCTGCATCTCGTTCGGCATCATCCTCAACGGCATGCCCATCTCCATCCTCTACAACAAGTTCTCCGACTACTACGGCAAGCTCAAGTCCCACGAGTACACGGCGGTCATCAGGGCGCGCGGGAAGCTCCACTTCGCCCGGAGAGCCACCAGGAAGATGGCCATGTGCTGCGAGAACGCCGCCAACCCACCACCACCGCGCCTCCACTGAGCTCACCGACACACGCTGGCTTAACCCATTTAGGCCTGAAAAAAGTGTCTTCTAAATCCTGACAGTTTTCTGAAATGCCTGTTTCTAGGCCTATATCACTCAATATTTCATGTCAAGGACCCCAAAAATGATCTGTAATTGGCCTCCGAGACCCCCATCTGGAAAATATGTTGTTCCAGGGACCCTCCAGAAGCAAAGATTTGAGTTAAAAACGTTCGTTCTGAAAAAATGTATTCCAAATTTGAGGCACATTTTCATGATTTTTCAAAAATAGCAGACCTACAAGCTTGTAGCACGCCACTCGGTGGCGCGCTATGAGCTTGTAGATCTGCTATTTTTCAATGGCTAAATTATAACATGTTTAAAACACCAAAAGGGGTTCCTGCCCAAAATGGGTTAAATCAGTGGTTTTCCACCAGTGGTCCAGGGACCACCAGTGGTCCTTGAGAGGGGGTTCCAGGTGGTCCCCATGCAGCTAAATGATGGGAGAGTTGGTAACCAAATGGACCCTTGTCCCTTAGATCTCTTAAGAGTGTAAAATGACAGAAGATGGGAGAAATGGACTGAGTATAGAAATCAACAGGTCGACACTGATGATGATAATACTGGACATTCATGAATGGACTGGAATATCTAGGTTACTTGTTAAAGTTGTTAATGATGAATATGAACCCTTACAGACTGCAATTCTATGTTTATCTGCAAATAAAAATTACGTTTAAAAAAATAATAATAATAATTTAACTCTCAAGTTAAATTATTGTTAAACATCTCTATTACTAAGTTTACAAGAAGTCTACACAATTAGCGAATGTAGAATAATTGTTATTTTGATCGTTTCCCTGTTATCTCTCCTAATGGTACCAACATCAATACAGCATGGAATTGAGGACAAAATCGGCTAAAGTTTTGGGTCTGAGAGGCTAAATGTCATCAAATGGTGGCCCGGCTCAAATACAGAATAAATAAACACTGCAAAGCACATGTGCAGACTAATGCAACTTTAAATATGTACGCAGAATATATATAGAATAAATCTGTTTAATCTCGATGCAATGTTTAATCCATAGACATTAGCATGGATTTCAGCATCACTGTCCCTACTTGGTAAAATCCTCACTGTAAATTTAAGTCTGTGTACAAATGTAACCAAATGGACCCTGACACTCTATAGTATGTCGTCGAAAAGCATGATTTTCATCACTATTTGGAGCACGCCAAATCGAACTGTGTGGGTCTCTATTTTTTCGGATCTTTGGAAAAGTGGTTAAATCAAGCGTTGAAATATTCCGTTTTGGAAAGCCATGAAAAACGACATAGGGCAGGCTACTGACATCATCATGGTCAGGATAGTGGTGGTCAGTATGTTGGCATCGTGGTCAGTATCATGTAGGCATATGACCAGTATCATGTTGGCATCATGGTCAGGATAGTGGTCAGGCTAGTGGTCAGTATCATGGTCAGGTTAGTGGTCAGTATCATGGTCAGGATAGTGGTCAGTATCATGGTCAGTATCATAGTCAGGATAGTGGTCAGTGTCATGGTCAGGTTAGTGGTCAGTATCATGGTCAGGTTAGTGGTCAGTATCATGGTCATTTTGTTTTAACCCATTTTGACCTGAGATCAGATTCTAAAAATGTCTTCTATATCCTGACAGTTTTCTGAAAAAGCTATGTTTCCGTCAGTCGTTCTTTGATTTGTCAAAAATAGCAGACCTACAAGCTCGTAGCGCGCCACTTGGTGGCACGCTATGAGCTTGTAGATCTATTTTTCAATAGCTAAAGCATAACATAATGCTAACACCAAAAGGGGTTCCCGCCCAAAATGGTTTAATTAACAAATTGGTGGTTTGTCATTGTATGCAAAATTGCCTTTATTTTTCATGTATTTCTTTTCATACATCTGTTGTCAAATAAATAGACATGAGAAGAAGGCAGATGATTCCATCCCCTTCCCAATGCCGATTACGCACCGTTTTTTTTCTCCACACTGCAAACAATTTTTCATAGAATTTACAACATAAAAAAAGCTTGACACAAGCTGAAATTACTGCCACCAGCTCAATGCTTACCACCCATTTTACATTGATCTCAATGAGCTGTACTTCTGTAGCAAATCCCAGAAACAAAAATATATATATAGTATTCACAGTTGGAACTATTTACATTTTGGAAATGGACAGAAAATGAAGACGTTTCTACAAGAAACAATCTTTCAAAGGGAGGTGGAGACGTTTTCTTTTGTACACGTGGACCTTTTTCTTTAAATAAACAACCCTTCAACCCTTGTTTAACTTTGAAGATTCCTTTTTACAGATCCCTGAAAATATTTTAAATACTCAGTCTTTTCATCTAAAAAGAAAAAGAAAAGAAATAGAAATGCATCATCCAAAGTATTCTCCTTGTGAAGATGTATATAAAAAAAGCGTCTGTACAACTGATCATGTACAATATAAACATCACAGGTGAGAAAAAGTCTCTATAATCAATCCAACTGAACGAGAAAGCAACGACTAAAGCCTGATTTATACTCGGTTGTGTGACGCTGTCCAACACCAGCAATAGCAGATCAGCAAGCTCAACACGTTGCATTGTAGATTGGCCATTTGGGGCAATGGACGCCGTCTTACGACCCAGTATAAATCAGGCTTTACTTGGTCTTAGGAAAACTGATTGGCTAGAAAAGGCATGAAGCATAAGCACAGGCCTCTAGTGCATCAAACACAAAGAATATTAAACTTCTTGAACAAAATTGTTAGAACAGAAAAAAACTTAAAAATTAAAGCGTGACGCTCTTGAGTATGTTAGCTATAACTAGGAGGTCTGAGAGGTTGTAGAAACACTTTGCGTCATAGATAGAACACTGGTAGCATTATGGCTAATGCATTCCTCGCACAACCCTTTTGACCAGTCACTCCAAACAAATGATGCATTTAATGCGTCATTTTTGTCGGAATGACACTTTTTAAAAGGGTTGTGGATGAATTTTTAAAACAAAATTAGCCTTAAGGGTCCTACTTATTACAGTGCAGGAGGAAGCACTATGGGGTGAGAGCAAACAAATAAACCATCATCCCCGACACATAACAGAACAATACTTTAAGCCCAATTAATGATTCGTCATACGACAGTGTCGCTCGCAGAATATAGTTCCGGCGAGTGACATGGTCACGCGACAAAATATAGCTTTGCTCATAATTCACTGAAGGCAGATTTATACTTCTTTGCACGGAAACAGCAGATCTGCAAGCTCACAGCGCGTCGTGATCAGCTGTTTTCGGTGTAGATTAAGCATAATTAAGTATAAATTAAAATTGAGCATCATTCTGCACTACTGCCACGTGGCTACAGATAGGCAGCACTTGTTTGTGCATGCATGTTCACACAACCGCAAGTGTCACTTCTCAAAGACATGCCCTCCGTCTATTCAGATTTACTGAATAGTCTTCACATTCATATGGCACATTGACAAATACATTATCATGTATTCTTCTACCATGCTGTTGCCCATCGAACAAAACAATATAGAGACAAAATGTGCACCGATTGGAAAATAGATACAACTGCATCTTCAAATGCACTTCCCACCAGGAACTACAGAGGGCAGTATACTGACATTATTACGCACAAAGATATACTGTTACATTAGGTCTCATTCAGGAACATTACAGAAATAAACAAACATTCTCGATCACACTGGCACACACAAGTATAGTGTCATTGAAGAAAAGGAAATATTCTAAAAGAGTGGAAACACTGGAATATCATTAATACCATTTTGCAAATCTTTGCAACCAAATCCTTAACTTTGCATAAACTATCAAGCAGCATGATCCACATTACTGGCTGGTGAAAGCAAGTTAGATTGGGCATTATTACAGATTTGATGAATTAACCATTTTGTTGCTTACATCTCCGTTTTATGTATTTCAAGAAAATGGGTAGGAGCAAGAAAGCTCGGTTTCAGGTCAAGTTAGGGCTGTGCCATATTGACAAATTCAAATCATTATTATTATTATTTTTTTAGCAAATACTTCAATATTATATTGTGATCATATATATTTTTTTAAATAGCAAATCTACAAGCAAGCGATGCAAGCAATACATTGTGACCTTGTAGATTGGCTATTTTAGCTATTGTTTTGAACATTTCCCAAAGAATTTCAAATGAATGACTAACACCAGAAGCAGAAAACACTTGCTTGTATGTAAATTCTTTGGGAAATGATAGAACGATATCCAACCCAGACAAGATGTAGTCTTGTGTGACAGTATGGATATAGTATCGATACACTGGACCAGGTCCTCGACACCATATAGCACTGATACACTGGCCAGCCCTGGACCAGGTCCTCGACACCATATAGCACTGATACACTGGCCAGCCCTGGACCAGCTTCTCTACACCTTCACCCCAGTTGGCCGCCTGTACTGCTGGAGGAGGACAGTATAGTTTGCATTATATGGTGTGAGTGTGCGTGTTGTGGTAATCATGCCATCTCCCACAGAGAGTAAAGCATTTTCCCAGTGGGGACTTGTGCGTCTCACGTTTATGAATAAGCAGCAATGCGTGTGCGTGACTGTGTGTGCGTGTGTGTGTGTGTGTAATGCAAAGTGTGGGTTTATGGATATGTGGTCTACATAAAGCTTATAAGGAGTACAATTAAGTAAAACTGTACAAACCAAGATGGAGGGAACCATGCTGAAATACGACTCAAGATGAAAGAAGTTGAAGAGTGCCGCACTAAGTGTTTGAAAGTTGTAAAAACAAAACAAAAAAATAAAATAAAAAAAAGGAGAAATGAGAAAAAATAAAATAAAAAAATACATGCTTTCTCATTTTAAGAGCACCAGAAATCGTAAACAATCTTGAGTAAATATGTGTTTGTCAATAGTCCCATACAGGTAGCTGCATTGTATCCAGATGACTTACATGTTTTTCCCCCAGAACCCTGCATCGTCAGTTCTTCCTCTTCTGGGTTTTTGGCATGGAACATCTGTGTCTTCTTGTGAGTAGGGATGTTTGGGGGACAGTGCTTTCCATTTCTAGAAGATAATACTCGCCTTGACTGGATGCCAACACTAATTCAATGTTCCCCTACAGTTCTCTGCCCCACATAAACAGGGGATCTTCTCGTCCTCGATGGGGAATTTATAGTCATACGTGATCTCCTCGTTGACATAGATGGGTTGTTTGGAGTAGATTACAATCTTCTTTTGGGATTCCACCGTGATCACCTTGGCATAGCAGTTGGGCTAAGACAAAAATAAATACATTAGAAGTTTGTAGTGAGTTACCCCATTAACCCTTATTTTGGGGACATTTTCTTTTTCAAACATAAAAAGAAAATTCCAATGTGTTTAGTCGGGAAAGTCGTGTTTAGTAGTCAAACGTATGGATGCTGACATTAAATCTAGTATTAGATCGTAACAAATGCTAGCGGAGTGATACAAATGATATTTACTGTAACTACAGTGTGTTACACCATCACAACAAGGGGCTCCATAGAATATGTGTGTGTGTGTGTGTGTGTGTGTGTGTGTGTGTGTGTGTGTGTTAAGGCTGTACCTTAGCCCTTTTTTTAGGACTCGAACTTCGGCAGGAATTTTTGAGCGAACATCCGGACCATTTGTTTCTAATTAATTAAAAAAATAACCTTTGAGATATCCGTCTCGATCAGAGCGCAGCGCGTCTCCCCTGCTCTTTATCAATCTCTCTCGTCTCTCCCAACACACACACACAAGCACACACCGTCAAGTGGCTCCGCGAAAACAGCTGATCTGCAAGCTCATGTGAGCTTGCTGGCAGGCAGCTAAGACAGCGTATATTGCTCGTTATTTGTTCCACCTGTGTATCCGTTTTGCAATGATGAAACAATGATCAGAGTTCCCTGCTTTTTGTGATGTGATGCTAGAGAGCATATGCTAATATATCATGGCTGCTAAGAACGGTTCCCCTGTCAGCGATCATGCTGGTGTGTGTGTGTGTCCGTGTGTGTGAGAGAGACGCGTCAGACATTCCATTCAATGGAACTCTTTTGTTCTCACAGAACAAGGTGAGAAAGGTCAATCACCTCAGCTGTAGGCCAATCAGCAAATTAATGTGCACGGGAGATGGGACAGCAGAACTAGGAGATATTTCTTTTAAAAAATCATAACTTCTGACAGGAATGCACTAGAAACTTACTTTTTTTTTACATGCTCATATCGCATTCTCGCCGAGATATATTTTCTTGTTAATAAAAAAAAGGGAAAAAAGAATAATATTTTTTATTTAATAAAAGCCCATTAATTAAGATTCGAGTGCCAACCCTAACGAGCGAACATTCGAACCTTGAATGTTTGGGGACAGCCTTAGTGTGTGTGTGTGTGTGTGTGTGTCATCAATCATCAATTGGATTAAGCTGATCATTACAATGAATAAAGCTTTCAAGGAGACAATTTGTGACTGTCTTACATTGCAGCTGTGGTTGATGAAGCGGGCGAAGTTGCCACACTTGGTGGCATCAATGATCGTGTCATGGTCGACACGGAACATGTAGCTGCTCCCGATGCCTTCCTCCTCGTAGCGCTTCTCCCGCATGTCCGCAATCACCTGGACAAAGAATATTGTTGTTAAAGGGGAATTTCTTACTAACCCTTTATTTTACAAAAGTAAGTGGATATTGGTGGTATATTGACCAAAAAAATTTAAAAATAAAAAAAAATAAAGATATAGGGAAGAACCAGGAAGAGTGCAGCAACAACACTTCATGGACTAACCTGTCACATCATCTAGATCAGATGTAAACTAAAAACTAAAACCAATTGTGCGATTGAATAGGAGTTCCAGCGTTTGACCCACATGGACGGTAAATCCGCTAATTATAATAATAATAATTCCTGAAACGCTCGTTTTTTTTCCAATGGCGAATGGATACGCGTCTTCATATACGGTAAGAAAACAGCTTGTGCGAAACTCCCCTTTAAGTGTGCCTTAGTAATATATTACACAGAATGTTGTATTGTATATTCCACAGTTTGCCACAAGAGGGAGCCATGGAGCGATAGTGAATCACTGTTGGTATCAGTGTTGGTTAATTTACCTTTTGTATGGCATTATTATGCTCAGTTTGGCTAATCATTTTGATCACTATCGTGTCAAATTCTGTCAATCAATTTCTCACCTGTCTGATGTTCTGACCCACGTATTCGATCACCATTTCATCCGCAGCAATCGGCTCCATAGCGAACAGACCCCAGTCGTGGATGTGCGATCTGCAGAATCTGATCTTCTTCTTACGGAACTGGGGAGTGGAAGGTGGACGGAAAAACCACAAACATAAGAAAAACTCCACACTGAATTTGAAGGGAACTTGGTTGAAGTGTGTACTGTTGTGCCTGTTATTATTTGTTTACCTTCAACTGGTTGAATTTAAGGAGATCACTGTCACAAGCGAAAGAGGACAGTAGGCGCCGTTGTTCCGACCGTCGCTCGGAGCCAGCTCTCGCAGATACGTGCACTTGTGCAGGAATACTCATGCCCTGAACAGAAAGAACATGCATTATGATATGATCAGATACGTGCACTTGTGCTAGGAATACTCATGCCCTGAACAGAAAGAACATGCATTATTATGATATGTATATGATCAGATACGTGCACTTGTGCAGGAATACTCATGCCCTGAACAGAAAGAACATGCATTATGATATGTATATGATCAGATACATGCACTTGTGCTAGGAATACTCATGCCCTGAACAGAAAGAACCTGAATTGAAGACAGGCTAAAGTAACTATTGTCCCTTTAGCCCATTTTGACCGGAGGCCGCGTCTGTGTCACCGAATAGCTTTTAACCACTTTAACCGTTATTTTAAACTGTAGCTGTTGAAAAATAGCACATCTACAAGCACATACGAGCTTGCGGATCTGGTATTTTTTTTTGAAAGATCTTGGAAAATGTGTGCAAATCTTTGAATATATGTTATTTTTATTTCATAGCAAAAGTTTGAAGTTGACATGAAATAGTTTGAGCACCACTGACATAGAAACATAGGTTTTTCAGGATTTAGAAGACATTTGTCTTATTGTATTTGTCAATGTTCTGAGAAAAAGACCTGAGAAAAAAATCTACAGTCTAATAAGGGTGTGGACTGCCTATCCTTTAGCTATTGATAGCTAAAGGATGGGTAGGTATGCAATTCTTTAGCTTAAGTGCTGTTCCTGTGTGTGTGTGTGCGTGTGTGTGCGCGTGCGTGCGTGCCCACATATTGCCTTGCACCAAACTTTGTAATTCATTGCTCACCTGGGTGTCCATGGGTGGTTCTTCTGACCCCTCTACCCGCGTGCTCTCAAGGTATTTGATTTTGTCCTTCTTGTCAATCTTATAGTATCCCTCACTCCGTGCACAGCCCGTCATATGGTCCCTCATGCCATCGTCTCGCCTCTTTCTCTTTATCAAAGGTATACTGGTTGGTGAAAGGGAGTTAAGGAAAGCCCAAGACAGCAAGCTTTTGGAAAAAAACATTACAGCTAAATAGTATAGATGACTACCTCACGTCCTTCTCACTATCTGAAATTCTATTCCCAATACTGGGATACATTCCTTAGCATTACCAATCACCGCCAACAGAGGGCACTAACGTGCAGTTATGTGGAAAACAAGTTAACCCATTTTGGTGTATTAACTAAGCATTATGCTATACTTTAGCTATTGAAAAATAGCAGATCTACAAGCTCATAGCGCGCCACCGAGTGGCGCGATACGAGCTTGTAGGTCTGCTATTTTTGAAAAATCAAAGAACGACTGACATAGAAACATAGCTTTTTCAGAAAACTGTCAGGATGTGGAAGACATTTTTAGAATCTGATCTCAGGTCAAAATGGGTTAAAAGAGTTAACCCATGCAAACAATGTAGTGGTGCACTTTCATGTTGAGGCTAAAGCAGTAAAGGATATGAGGGTGGCTGACCCACAGCGTGTCGTTGAGCCAGTCATTCACAACATTGTCCTGCTGAAGCATTTTGTCATAGGTGATCTGTAGCAGGCGGATGTCCTCTTCGTCGATGCCATCATTCCAGATATCGTACAGGATGGTCATCTCCTCAAAGTCCGAGCGTGGGGTACAGATGGGGCCGGGGGGTGTCGAAACGGGGGAAAGGCTGGCCAGTAGCAGCTGCTCCCAACACCGCCGTACCCTCCTGGGAGGCTTAACGACAACAGGTGCTGGCGGTGCTGCTTCTTCATAGGGCAGGAAGCCAGCACCCGGGGGCAGGGCGGTCTGAGCCTCGATCGCAGCTTCCCGGAAGTCCAGGTTCGGGTGGCTTGGGATGTCAGTGGATTTGGTATCCATCACGTCTTCGGGCACATCTCTGAGATGGGCATCGTGATCGTGGGGTAAGAGGGCGGGGGTATCCGACATACCCTCCGAGAGGGAATCCAGAGACTCAACAGGTGGAGGGACCGCCGGCATCTTTTTGCTCTTGGGCCGGCCAGGCTTTCTCTTGGGTGCGGTGGTGTCAGGTTGCACTGGGATATCTATGGATGGGAGAGCAGTGAGGTCTTCGGTGCTAGACGACTGGACCTGGTTCGGTAGGGTGCTCACGTGGGGGGGCTCCTTGAAGACTGGCCTGTCGTCCAGGCTCTCAGAAGGTTTCCTATGAATGGCCAGGCCTGTAGGGTCAGGGAAGATTGGCGTGAACGTTAGGTCTCTGCCCGGGGTGCGGGGGACACCAGCGCCTAAGACAGGAGATTGGGCAGGATAGGAAAAGGGGCTACCAGGGATGTGTGGGGATCCAAGCAAAAGGCTGTTCCCCGTTAGCGGGCCATCGCTGCCCGGTGTAATGGGTACGACATCGGTACTGCTCTGGGACTTGCCCAGGCCTCGGGCTCGTTCCATCAGGTCTCTACCAGGGGTGCGGGGGATGTCCTCATCTGTGGTGGACAGCCTAGCCCGCAGGGGGAGGTCAGACAGGGGGCCGGGTGGCAGTTTAGGGAGGGAGCGGCCTTCTATACCAGGGTGAGGCGGGAGAGGGAGGTGCAGGAAAGGAGCAGGAAGGGATTTGGGGATGGGTGCAGCGATCTCTAAATGGGACTGGGTACCTCGTCCAACAGTGCAGGGAACCTCTTCTGGCTCCGTTTTACTCTTTGCATGTTTGTCCTGGTCCTTCTCAGCCAAGGAGCTGGTTTGAGAGGGTTGTTGGAGGCTTTTAACAACCGACTGAGCCCCAGTCTTCACTACAGAAACAACACTGTCTGGCTCTTCAACTGAAAGACAACCAAAATATGATTTATAGCATGAGTACTTAAGTAAAGAAAAGCTGCTTGTCACTACATATTTTACATTTCACATGAACAACACAGAATAAAGCATAAGGAAAGGCCTCAAACCTTTAGGAGATGGAGGTCGCAAGTCATCCACACGGCTATGCCCACGATCCACTACTTCTTCACTGGGGCTATGAGCTCTGCTTTTCGGCTTACTGCCAAGCTCCTGCGCGGGTTCCTCGTCCTCTGGGGTAGGTCCTGGTCCTGGCGGTGTGCTGGGTGGCTTGGCCTCTGCCTCCGTCTCCACCTCCTCGTCAGAAGACGAGGACGAAGACGATGAAGACGATGAAGACGTTCGAACACGATCCCCTTTAACCTCCTCCTCCACGTCCACTGCCATCTCTTCCCTCTCCTCCTCCTCTTCCTCCTCGACCTCCTCCTCCGAGCTCGTCTCGTACTCGGAAGCGCCACTGCTCTCTGACGAGTCCGAGGAGGCTTTGGAAGATGATGAACTCTCAGCTTCTGTCAGAATTTAGAAACAAAATGCTAGGTTACTGGGCAGAGGCATTATATACACAACAAATGACCACTCACTATGAGAGGCAGCCCGTACCCTCGTCAGAAGAATCAGACGATTCACTTTCGCTGGATGACGCTCTCTCATGTTCATCTTCATCATCTTCTTCTTCCCCACTCTGCTAAAGAGACAAGCAAACCATTAATTCTAGAGAAAATAGTGTACACTGTCCAAATATGTTGAATGCATTCAAGATAATGACAAGGAAACCACTTGAACCCTATATTCAAGTGGTATATACGTATGGTATACTTATGATGTACACACAATAATTTGACTTATGATATGCTTATGATGTACACATAATAATTTGACTTAGATTCTAAGTCAAATTATTGTTAAATTGTTTAGAGGAATACATGACTTTATGTTTTTCTATCAGTTACTCACCTGAAGCATTGCATTTATGGAGAAATTGTGTTTGTGTTGCGATCCTTCATGAGGAATGAAGAAACTAAAAATACTTTTGTGTTTCTGGATGAATGTTTGGGATGAATTGCAAAATAAATTAGGGTCACAAAGATCTAGGTATAATCCAACTGTCTGGGTTTTAGATCACAAGCACACGCTCGGCCGGTGTGCACCTCGCTCGTGCATGAAGTGTTTTAAAAATGAACGTTTGAGAGAATATTTTATTTGTTTAGAAGTAATGAGGAACTGGACTGCATACTTGGATTATAATCTGAGAGCTGTGTTGGAGTTTATAAGCAATTATTTTTAGTTTTTGCTGCTGTTAATCCAGGACCCCATATTTTCTTGAATTCATCAAGTATTTTCTTTGTGTTGCATTCCTTGAATCCATGAATACAAGGCTTCGTTGATTTGGGGTGAACATTCCTTTAAGAGTGCATTTATTTCTCAACATTTTAGTTGACTTCCTTCTTTTGCAAATTATGAGAACTTTTGTAGAAGGGCACATTTGGACGAGTACATGAGATCAGAGGCGTCATTTGAGAAGGAATCTGTGGTCGCCAAAAATGTTACCGGCTAATGGACCACAACACACATCTTCTAAATACACAAATAAACAAGCCAGCAAGTAATGGCGGATAGCTCACCTTCTCCAACAACACCCTCTCAGAGGCTGCGGTTGCATGTGGTTCCTCCTCCCTATCAGACAGCGACTCTTCCTTCCCAGACGTTTCCACTTCTTCCTCCCCCTCGCTGTCCAGAGGCCGCGATTGTCGTCGTTTTGCAGCCAGGCCCTCACCATCCATTTTGGAATCATCTGATGGGAGCTCAGTTTGGTCTCGATCCCGCTCTAAAGAAAATTAATCGTGAGAATTATATAACCATTACAAATGGTTATTGACTTGCGCACATTGCGTCACATTTATCATCCTCCAGCCTTAAGACAAATGTGAGGTTGAATAGGCCTAACAAACAGGATTTTGCTGCTCTGTTGAGTTTTAGCTGGAGACTCTGTAGGGGGTTACCTTCATCCTCCAACTCGTCATCCACAGGAGTTGAAGGCCGGGCTCGCTTGTTGTCCCCGGCAGCTATAGCCTCAGGCTTCCTTTTCACCTAAAGACAAGACAAAATGTGAGTTAGTTACACCAACTTCTAAACAAGGTGACCAATTGTACTCTGCATTATATAGTATGTTTGCTGATGTAAAAATTAATTTCAGGGTACCTTAAATGAGGGCAAGCGGATGGCTCCTCGCAGGGAAATGCCCAGGCCCATCCCCTCATATCCCAGTCCCTCTCCCTTGTTCCAGTTCTCCAGCAGACTGGAAGCTATGGTCTCTTTCGGTTTAGGCCTCTCCTCTTCCTTTCCCTCTCCAGCTTTCACTGGAGTAAGGGATGCCTGGATGAACATTAAAGTGTGTGTCAATTAACCTTGACACACAAGAATGCAAGGCGGTGTACCGCTTAGTCACATAAGTGACATAATCAAGAGAAAATAATATTGTTGATATAATTAAGGGGAGACGGAGAGAGAAGCCAACAAGATCATTTCTCCCAGTATTGGGGCATAATAACTACTCTCAATGTCATAGCCAGCCAACTAAAGTAACCAAACCAACGAGGCGCTAATGTCACACAAACCGTAGAACAGATCAACGCAGAATCCATTGCGCTCACTGCCAGTAGGCCTCTCCACAATGTTTATTACATTTGAGCCACAAAACAGGATTAAAGTTTATAGAGTGTGCACTATTGTTGTTACTGCGATAATTCCTGTAATCATCAAACCAACTTACTAACTTAATATCATGTGAAGGCAAGAGTGTTACCTTGATAAAAAATAAAGAAAATCACTCCCGTGTGAAGTGAGGGGCGCTCTGATCATCACATACATCATCTCATTCCGGCCAATCAGAATTTGCGTCCTCACCTTCATCTTCAATGTTTGTGTTTACACAAACACTCAAAATTGTCCATTCATTGTCAAGTTTGTGTTAGCACAAAATTTGGGTTACACACACACCAAAAGCTGGACCTCAAAGAAATCACACTTGTGTGAAGTGAGGGGCAGTCTTAGTCTTATCATCATACATCACATGCTCAGCCAATCAAAATCATGCGCGCGCACGCGCGCGCACGCACGCACGCACGCACACGCGCGCGACACACACACACACACACACACACACACACACACACACACACACACACACACACACACACACACACACACACACACACACACACACACACACACACACACACACACACACACACACACACACACACACACACACACACACACACACACACACACACACGGCATTGTTACCTCTGCCAAGTGTCAAGGAGGTTGTTTCCACCCTATCTGTTTGTTTGTCTGTCTGTCTGTGGCCAGCATATCGCAAAATATTAATAGCCAGATTACCATGGAATTTGCTTTGTAGTGACACCATGACCTTTCCCCTAGCGACACCATCAGGCCAAACTTTTACAATGGGCCACAAAAAGGGACCTCAACACAGGTAACACTGCTTTCTTACAGTAATGATTATACCGTGTACTGTACAACATTGAATTATTTTGATTATTTTCCAGCTTTTTAACTCAACGTTATAGTAACACAGAATCCCCAAAGCTTATGTATAACCAGGAACAATGAGGAACCCTGTGATGAAACGGCACAGATAAATTCACAACTCACCTTGGCCGAGCGTTCCTTCTTGTCCCACCAGTCATCAAAGGCCCTAAAAGCCACTACCTCCACCATTTTGCGGTTGAGGTCCCTCTTCATGATGGCCTTTAGCTCCTTGACAATGACCATCAGTACTCCATCTACCGTGGCCTTGTGGGGGTCTTCCTTTTTATCCTCATATCCAGGAGGAGGAACAGCGGGGTTGAATTTTGGTATGCTGGGATGTGGCCACTGTTGTGCTGGGTCCCCTGCAGAATTGGACTGTATATCACCCATGGAAAGGGGTTGGAAGGGTCCCCCGAAAGCGCCCGCCGCGCCCGCGGCACCCATGAAGTGTGGGTACGGATAGGGACCCCTGGTCTGAGCAATGCGACTCAGCATCTGGGTCTGCATCTGGAAAGACATGTGAACGCTGCCCCACTGTGGAAGATAGTTCATCAGCTCCATCTGCACCATGGTGGGCATCATGCTGGGAGCATAGGGGCCCATGTGAGTCAGCATATGGTGGGGGACCCCATGTGGACCACCCAGGTGGTGCGAGGGCATGTGAGGGTGTGGAATAGCATACGCAGTCTGATGGGAAAGATGGGGGAATCCTGGGGGGTGCATAGGAATGGTCTGATGGGGGGACACTGCAGAGTTCACCACGATGCTCTTGTCTCCACCGGCGATTGGTGTTCCAGGCATCTCGTCGTCAGAGATTTCCATGTCTTCGCCTGACGATTGATGGCCCTATGTAGGAGATGACACGTTTAGCTTGATTTTGTATGATATTATGCGCTACACAACATCTTTCTAATCTAGTTTAAGGTTTTCTCCTATACTTCATTCTATCAAAAAGAAATACATCTTCATCCACGCCATCATTATAAACCACATATAAACCCACAAACTGCCTTCAATTCTAAGCTTCACATTACAGCCTGCTCAATTAACATTTTACAGAATTTAACCACATGAATCGTAGCATCTCTATTCTGGGCATTTCATAATAGACGAACATTTGGCCAAAACTTTTTTTTAAATAGATTAATCCGGCAGAAATACACATTATGAGCTTGTAGATTGGCTATTTTCGGCAAAAGGATTCAGTGTAGAAGGGAAAAAAAGAGGGATCCAAGTATAGAACCCTGAGGCACCCCGGTCAACAAAGTATATAGGGTGTAAGTATATTCAATAACAAATGCCCATATTTTTGACATCATTTCACAGCTGATTCACAAATGTATGTATGTAAAAAATAAATAATCACACCTGTGTAAAGTGAGGGGCACTCTTATCATCTCATTCCGGCCAATCAGAATTTTCGTCTTCCATGTTTGTGTACTCTAGAACTATATTAGTAATCATTGCAATAGTCTATGTTCAATAACAGATGTCTTGTCTTCCCTATCTCAGTTCTGATTGGATGAAATTGCTGACCCACCAAAAAATATATTTTGTTGTTAAAGATGGAGAGATGGGGAGACCCCTGAACACTTCATAGCAATATTACCATCAAGAATAGTCAATTATTTTTTACCACTTTTTTCTCCCCATTTTAGTCGTTATGCCAATTAATTTCCCCCCCACACACATTTCTGTGTCGTCACTGCTGTTGTATCGTACTGGCTCACCTGTCAGTGAGGACTCGGAGCCCCCACCGTGAGGGCATGTGGCCTTTCGTCCCACTCCTCCCAACCCAACGCTCCCTGCTGACAGGTGCCACCCCAGCCCGTATAGGAGTACGGTGCAATGATCACGATCACCCTCCTCTCCCACCTACATTCCCTCCCCCGAACACGGGCCAAATATGTTTGCATAGACGCCGGATGCACCATGGTGGATTTGAACCCACAACCTCCATGGTGGTGGCCAGGGACTTTACCACTGCGCCACCGAGTGGCCTGAGCTTTAACCTTTCAACAAAAAAAAGAAACCCTGGAAATATAATTTACAGCATCTTTAAATATATGAGCATTTAACTACTAAATAATACTTGCATAATACATGCAATTTATATAGCGCTTTTCATAGCAGATATTGCCAATCTAGAAACACACAAATTACATCTTTTTAAAACATGCTCAAAAGACTCAAGTGAATACAAGTAAATTATCATTCACTTGTATTAATTATAGAATAATTTCTGAAACAACTCGTAATGAAATGAACCCACACACAGTCAACTAAGCATTGGGAGTGGCATCTTTACCCAAATGACCAGTTTGCAATGTTTGCTTTGTGATAAAAATGAAATGTGAGACACGAGGCACTGTGGCCAATCCTGACTGTCGGGCTCAGCAAAACCAGGAAGTGTATTGCTGAATGGGGCCCACACTCAGCCAGCCACCGTTTCCCTCCAGTTGCGAGTGTTAGAAAGAGGAAATGAAAGTGTTCTATTCCCCAACAGCAGAACAGCTCTGATTACTCCTTTTGGAGGACAGCACAAGGTGTAGAAATACAATGAGGTTATAGGCCAGTTACTACTGTACTATAAACAAACATGCAATCCTATTTTTCTTTTAATGAAGGTTCATGCATTTATTCAGGCCTTGGCTATGAACAATAATGTCATCTAAGACTCTGCATTCATTAAATAAATAAATTGGGTATATTGTTTTACATAAACTAACAAGACCTTTTCCCCATTTTATACACATGCCATAGCCTGTTTTCCTATGAATATTATGATATTTCTGACTACTTTTTCAGACCTTCTCGGCCAAGAACAAAGTGTAAAAGAGGATGATAAAAGTACAACCAACTAATGGGAAGGTTGCGACACAATTTCAAGATATATTTTTTCTTCGCATTTACAGTTTGTTCCTCCACATAAACAAAACACTCTCCATTAAGTTAGGGAAAGAATCCTTAAATCCTTTGCTCTCAGTTCAGCAACTGTTTGACATGCATTGAAACCAAAATGTTCTCTACAAGGCTTAAAGAAAAGGGAAGGCTTCCTACTACTATCTCCCAATAAAGCCAAATCACGCTTCTTGCATCTGGGTAGTGGGTAACTCTGTTATGGGACACTAGGTGAGAACAGCATAGTCAGTCAGCTCATTATTTACAAATGTCACATATATCACTTGTGTGCAATGACCCTATTCGTAATGGACGGAACTATTTCAGGTATTAGGTAAACTACTAACTAGGGACAAAAACATGCATTGTGTTACTAATCACCACCTACAAGGCCCTCTCAACAACCAGGCTCCCCGCTACCTCTCTGAACTCCTCCAACACCACGCCTCCTCCCTCTCTCTCAGTCTCAGGTCTGGTAATGCCAAACTCCTGGACATCCCCGGGTCAACTCATTAACCAGGGGTGACAGGGCCTTCTCGGTGGCAGCCCGCTCCCTCTAGGATCTCACTCCCAGCTCACGTCAAAGATGCCCCCACACACACACACGCCACGTTTAAAACCACACTCAAAACCCACCTTTTCAGACTTGCATTGCATGCCAACCCAATCCCCCCTTTTATAGCTTTACTTCTATAACTTTTAACCATTTAACTAGTTTTTCCTAATAATGTTTTTATTTTGTAAAGCGACTTTGAGTACACAGAAAAGCTCTACATAAATTGCTATTAATTCTAATTATTATTGTTATGTCTTACCGTGTCTATTTCAGGTGGCGTATGGTTTCCTAAACAGCCATCTTTGAGGTCATTGGTGTTCGTCTTCTCATGGACAGGAGGGCTGATCCTCTTGATCAAGGAGGCTGTTCCAGGGATTGGCTCATCATCATCATCCGAGTCTGGCAGTGGGGTTGGACTAATGTCCTCCAGGCCTGTACTAGAGGGACGAGAGTTATGCTGACCACCATGAGACCCCCCTGTGTAAGGTGGGATCGGGGACAGCTGAGAGGATGAGGAGGATATGGGACTTCCCTCCATTCGCACTTCAGTGTCTGAGTCACGCTCAGCCAGGAAGGGCAGCAGCTTTGTCCTTTTTTCTTTGAGGAGCATCTCAATGCGGGAGTCCAGGCTATTTCGCTCTGAATCCATCGTGGGGGTGCCAGGCGAAGGACAGTGCTCCGGCGTTTGAGGAAGGGGGGGTGTGGTTGGCTGGTGGACAGGCTCTGGAGGTGGTTCGGGGATTGGTGGGGTTTCTGGCCTCTCCTTGACCGACATAAAGTCAGTGGCAGCTGCCAGAGGTGGTTGGGGGGGTCTGAGGTACTCCGTTTCCCGCTGGACGGGATGAGGGAAGGGGGGCTCTGAAGGAGGGAATGCAGGTGCCATGGGAGACGGAAAGGGAGAGAAGGCTGACTTAAAGTTGGCGGCAGCAGCAGGGGGAGGTGGCGTGTAAGCAAATGAGGAGGTGGATGGTGGCGGTTCAGATGGAGCAAGTTGCTGTTTGAAGCCAACTTGCTCAGTGGCTGTACTTCGATAGTTTGTATTCCGGTACTGTTGCCTCTCCGGTCTGCGGTTGTACGCGTCCTGGAACTTGCTATCGTGTCTGCGGGACGACTTGTAGGCCGCCGAACCTTCGGCTCGGCTGGCCTGGTACGCCGCAGGAGTGGTCTGCCTGCTGGAATAATTGGAGTCTTGAGAGAAGGGCGTACCCGTCTGGCGCGGGGTACTATGGGGTGTTCCTTGGGACTGAGGCGTAGATTCCTGCCTTAGGCTGGAGTAAGCCGTGTCCAAGGACAGAGGGGTGCCGGCGCTGTTGGGGGTCACTGGTCCTCCCACAGCCGACGCACTGCTCTCAGACAGCCTACGGATACTAGGCTCACAGGCCTGAGTGGACATGAAATAAACACTTTTAGGGGACATGCTGCGTTGAAGGAAATGCATGTTTAACACACAAGAAAGCATCTAGCATGCCAGCACAGCAATGAAATATATATATATATATCTCGTTTTAACCCCTTTATTAGAATGAATACAAAATAAATAATGCAACTGGCAATAATAAATTAATAAATGGGAACAGCAATTTAGTAGGAGAATAAGTATCCTTGTAACTCTGTTGTAATGCTGATTGGACCACATGCCACAATGCTCCAGTCTGCAGTACATGTGCTGCTCCCCTTCCAAGTCAAGGGGCTGACTGACTACATTCCTTCATCAGTCTCTTTTACCACCTGCTGTACTGATTAAGTGGATTAGAGATGCTTAAATTGGCAATTTCTCCATTCATTGATTCCAAGAACATCATTCAATAACAATAACTACAGCATCGTCTGAATCCATTCACTATTCAGACCAACAGAAAGTGTGAGTTTTAAATAACGGCGTGAACCCTAGCATCTCTATTCTGGGCATCATAATAGCCAAATATTCTTTGAACATTCTGCGGAAATTCTGCAGATCTACAAGGTAAGCTGTCAGAACCTCGTTGTGAGCTTGCAGATGGGCTATTTTTGGCAAAGAGATTTGGTGTAGAGGGAATAAGGAGGGGACCAGGTACTAGTACAGACCCCTGAGGGACCCGGTTAACAAAGAATACATTAGGGTTAGTACCCTGCCTGAACTAACAAAACTCTTTGTCAGTTCTTTCATGTTTTGTCTTTTTTGTTCAGTTAGTGAAAATCTTACCAGTAGGGCTTCTGCTAGGCTACGAGGGGAAACCTCTCTAGACTCCTCCCCACCAAGAGGAAGTGTCCATGGGGTGAAACTGCCATTCATAAGGCGCTGGAAGTACCTTAGGCGCTTCTCACCTTAATGGGAAACAAAAAGGTGCAGAGTGGGTTTAGGGACAAAATGATCAAATAGAATCTTTGACACAGTAAGACTAATTCAAGTAGTAAATATTGTATCAAAAGTAAACAACATAAGCCACTTTGCTTGGTCAGTTTCCTCACATAATGTCAAAACATTTGCCCATTTAAAAACAAATTATCAACTGCTAATATGCTAAATTAAAATATTGGGCAATTTCAACTACAATTTGTGACTGATATTTAAATGCAATGTTACACATTCAATATTAACAATATAACTTAAGCAAACTAAAGCAGTTTGTGCATAGCATTTTTATCTCATAGAATAAGATAAATCTCTGAATTAGATAAATGCTGCCAATTTCATCCACTGCATTTATTCTTATTAAATAAATTGCATCAAATACACCACCATCGTTTATGAACTGTACAGTTGACAGAAAGTGAAACTGTCTCTTTAAGGAAATTTAAAGAAACAAGCAGTGTCACAAGCACAGATTTGTTCTCTGGACAGGCTAAAAGGACATGTCCACACCTCAGTGATTTAATAGAATGCTATAAGTATAATTAGGAATATTAATAATTCACACACACACACACACACACACACACACACACACACACACACACACACACACACACACACACACACACACACACACACACACACACACACACACACACACACACACACACACACACACACACACACGGCAAGACAGATGTTTTTGTCTCACTCACTGAATTCATCGATTGACAGCATGACATGAAATGCTGCCATTCTCTCAATAAATAAATAAATAATAGCTAGCCCAAAAATAAAGCCCCACATAAAGTTAAGTTGTATATTTCGATATAAATCTAAAATGTCATACACAGCACCTTCGGCTCTAGGCTCGTGGGAGAAGTCTAGGCAGCTCAACTCAATGAAATTCAATGATTCAACGTTACCAAGCAACGGACGTAAATGTGTAGCCTATACACACGACACGTGACCACAGCACTACGAATAATTTCAATAACATAATGTATAAATCTGAATATTTTACCCCAGGCCAAAAATACCATTAATAATTGTGCAAAAAATATGAATAAGTCATCATTTAGGCAACTGAAAAGTTGTTTACCTTTAGGGTCAAGCTCCACGTGGATAATGTTCCCCATGACAGACGTGTTGTGAAGCGTCCGGACAGCATCCTTAGCGGATTTGACGTTCTCAAAAACAACTTTGGCTATTCCCAGGTGCTTTTTGTTCTTCGGGTTGTACAAGATCTCCACTTCTTCTATTTCTCCGAATTTTTTGCACATGTCGTTCAAAAACCCTTCTCTGATGTTGTCGTTCAGCCTCGCAAATGTCACCTCCTTGGGAGGCACGGGGCCGATGTAGCAGTCATCGATCTAAAAAAGAAAAGGGGGATACTAGTTAGAAGTATAGTGATGGTTCAACTTTTAAAGAATTGTAACGATGCATCATTGTGCAGCAACGTTGTCCGAATGTACGCCTGCCCTGTATTGTATACAGTTCCAAACTTCCAACCTTAGGGCGCCGTTAAAGCATTCGAAATAAACAAGTTCTAAGTAAAATAAGGTTATGCACTGGACGAGTAGTTTATAATCTACGCTGCAATAATTTAATGCCATAGGTCATAAACAATCAAACTAAAATGTGCACACCGGAGGGGGTGTGTCTGACTACCTCGCATTTGACAGCCCCCCGCACCAAAACTTCAGGAGAAGAAAAAAAACATGGTAGTTTCTTTCAAGCCCAAAGTCAAAGTGCTTTGCCAGATTTGCTATACCTTAAACTTCGGAACAGGCAGATCCGTCTCCTTGTATTTCGTCCAGAGACGACCGATTCTCGGGTCTCGGACATCCACGGGCGGAATCCCAGGATTCTGTAGGGGGAAACAATGTTTAGTTCCATGGAAGCGGGCGACAATAACTTGTTGCAAAGTTGAAGGGCGCTACTGACAGAATATCAACTAAGCTGGGTCCCCCAGTAACCGGCAGATTTGTCACGACTGTGCATTGCAAGATGCAGCACCAGAAGCACTGTCGCCAAAGCAATAACAATCTGGGCAACATGATTGTAACCCATCATGGAGGTCGGTTTACTCCGTTACAATTGTAGCATTTCGCCGCATCAAAGGCGGATGTAAACGATCCACTCACGGGCATGCTGAAAGTCTGTCCATCGTAGCGATACAGTTTGTGCGACCCCTTCTTCAATGCCGGGTCAATAATCAACTTGTAACTTCTCCAGTGGTGATTTCGCTTCTCCCCCGAAGTGCCAACGGGATGGCTGTCCATGCCGTTCGACAAACCTGGAACGAGAGAGCCAACGTTAGAAAGCTACCATGAGGGGAACACAGAGCCACTAATTACCTAATAATAAGGTAGCAAACATTACAGCTGATTACACTTTGCTTACAGGGTCCCATAGGCTGGCATACTAACACTGAAATGGGGGCTAGCGTATCCCAGTTACCGAAACAGACATTAGGCTACAGAAAGAAAAAGAACAAGCTTACTTGAAGTCTGCTTTCTGCCATGGTCCTCGTTCAACCTGTTTCGTTCCCCTGGCTTGGACATGATTTGTCCGATCGAATGCGTTTTTATTTTTGAAAAAACAAAATCGTTTTCCTTTCGCTCATTACATTACATGATTTAGCTTAAAGAATACTGCCTCCTTTTTTAGCGAGAGCCAACACATATTGTGTGCCTCTAGTCTGGAGCTTCTGTCTCTCCCACAATACACCGCTGAGCTTGCCCTCCTCCTGTGACATTCGCACTTTCGTTACAAAGTTCTTTCCGAATCTTCATGCCATTTAAAATTGATATCGGGTTGAATAAAATGACAACGTTGTTAAATTATCGTATTAGTTATATTCACGCAACCACGTCATGTTAATGTATATTAATAAATAACTGTTTGGCCCGGACATGGAATTGGTGTTTGTGTTGAATCTACTGATTGCATTTACCCAAATGGCAAACAAGACGGACAGAAGGGGCAATAATTTCTAAACCGGTTCTAACGCTAATAAAACGATATGTGCCTATAGGCCTGTGTGTTTTGGGGGATCCGAAAACATTATAGTCTCGTTTCTGTCTTACTACTATATGACTCTGCTGCCAAGATGGTGATATGGACGTACTGAATGTGAAACGTCTGGGGAAGCTAACACAGGAATACAATTTGGAATAATTTCAAACATCAGTTGATTTCCATAAAAATGTATCCCTAGGCTATCGAACCGAACACCTCGTCACGTTAAGTATTTTCTTTTTTGGCAAGCCAATATTGCTCCAAGATGATAGGCTACAAACTAATCCGGCCTGCCTATTAGTACCTTATTAAAACATTTATTTTTCATTTATTTTATTCTTTTACCAATACTGTATAAATATTATCGTGCGGGGGGTTATCAATAAGCCTTTGTGGACAGTATGGCAAACAACACAACACAACACAACACTGCTTGATATTTTGCAGTGCTCGGGCAATTGGCTGGTTAACAGCTCAGCTCCGGCGGCCAATCAGAACGAGGCACCATTTCAGCATTCTGCTATTAGAGGCACGGCTCAGGAATCCTTCAACAGAGAGCAGAGAGAGGGGGCTGAACGCTCTCGGCAGCCATTTTCCTAAAACAGGACTCAATGGCCTATATGGGTTTCCTTTGTTCCAAAAGGGATCTTATACTTGCTTTCCTCATCTCTCATGGACTATGATAAAACTGTGATTCCTCCTTTAAAGGATTGAGAAGAAGGAAGATAAAATACTGGATAACCCCTTTGACATTTTGAACCTTTTTTCCTCTGCCTGGAATCCATCTTTGTCTTAACTGGGTCATGGCACACCCATAGTATTTATGTTTCTAAAGTAAAAAAAAAAAAAAAACCAAATGTGAATAAACAGCTTATAGATTTGGAGGTGAATTGAGAGAAACAGTGAAACTCAATGTGTAATGGCATATTGTTGGCATTGCACTGTATGGCCTTATAGGATATGATTAGCAATGAGTAAGTTCAATTCTTTTATAATTTAACAATGTTGAGTTGTGTATATATGGGGCATGCAGTAACTGTTATTAAAAGTGTTTATCAGATTGATCACATGGAACAATGGTAGGCCTATCTATATCAACCAGCTCTCTTCAAAAATGTTCACTGGCATGCTGGTATAAGATTATCCATTCCACATTGTGTAGCTATACCATTGCTCCTCAAATGACAGACTGCAGGCCAGGACAACTATGCCCTTTTTCTAACTAGTTTAATGGTGTCTGAAAACTTGCTATAGATAGATTCACCATAAGCCCTTTGAATTGACTTATAACTTAAAAACGTATGTCATGTTAACACCCTGAATACAGTTAAATATTAGGCTACTCTGTCTGAAGTTGTACAGGAGTGTTGATTGAGACTGCTTAAATCATTGTCAGGTGTTAATTGGCTCTATTTGTCAGTAAAGAACCTAACATTTGAGTAATGTTGCCTGACCTTCCCTTCAGGGTACATTTCACTTTCTTGAGAAATTCTAGGCAGACAGGCAGTCTTTCCAGTTTCTGCAGCTGCTTAAAACTGATCTAGTAAGTAACTCTTAGAGGAAACAGATGGAGCCAAAATTGATGAAAATATTTACCTTAGCATTTTGTTGAACTGTATTTAACAGGCCTAAATGCAGGGGAGGAAGGAATGTTTTCAGTTCCATCTTCGGATCTTCTATTAATGGCACTAAGAAAGGATGGGATACATCTCCTGAAAAGAATGAAATCCATTAGCTTGACAGCTATAGTTCTTTGGAAGTTTTTTTTTTAATCAATGGTAGGCATTGCCTCTTAACCAACGAAATTGCAGCACACCTTCAAGCATCATCTGTGTGGGCAATATGCTGCACACAATCTCTTTTCTTGGAGACAGGATTGCAGCAGTCCAGTTTTCCTCGTCCATTTCAAGAATGTGAGCCTACACAACATTACATTGGAAGGGTTGTTTTGAAAGGTAATTCATTCTTGAGTGTTTCTATCTCCAGTGTAAGTATTATGTAAGTATGTTCTCAGAGAAGGTTATCGTGGTCATCTTATTTAAGTGTTACACACAGCCAACAATGACTGTAAACTATAGTATGAGTACAAACATTTTATTCATGTGTATTGTAATAAGAGACTTACAGTTATTCAAAACATGCAGTCCAACAAAGAATATAAAAGGAGCTCTAAAATCTTATGGGCAGAAATATCTTGTGTAATTCACTGCCTTCCTTTGTAAAAAAAAAAAAAAAAAAAAAGACCTTTTGGTTTCTAGCCTGCATTTGTTTTAAAGACTTCTCTGCTGTTCTCAGAATCAAAATGGCTTCTTCACAGACAAAGGAGAGAGAACTGTGTGCTGTAAATGTTGCTGCGCCATAACTGGGTGAGGCTGCTCGAACATTCGAAGGGGAGGTCGTTCTCACTCTCAGTAGTTATCAGTTTTACTTATCAGTAGTAGTAGCCTATAAATGCACAAACAACGAAGACCATAATTTGTTTTAAACGTGAATGAGTGTAGGATTTTTAAAGCCTAATATAATTACAATCCACAATGTGTGTGTGCCAGAAAACGCAGCATTGCACAAGCGCCATTCAAGTCCCCGACCGTCTCCTGGTTACAAAACGGCAGCTCAGACCTCTCACATCTAGTCCAGACTGGTCTTTGGCAGCAACAGTAACCTGATAATACTGGACGGTTGCCATGGGTGCTGCTCGGTATATTCCGTCGTGCAACGGTGCCGATCCACAAGCTCACAAAGCGTCGCGCTCGCGGCGCGCTGTGAGCTTGCAGATCGGCTATTCTCGGCGAGATATAGATAGATAGCAGCCAGCCCATATAAATCAGACGACCAGAGTGAGGCGAGCATGAACGAGCACGCACCTCCCCCACTCACACACACTGACACACACACAGCCATATAAGGTCAACGGAGAACGTTTCGCAAGAAGCGATGCCGTTATTTCTCTCAAGATTCTGGAGGGGGACCCGTGGTGCTTCCGAGAAATCTTTAGAGTTTCCCTATTCCCTTCCCTGCAAAGAAGAGCGTGGTTCGCGTTTTCAAACCAGCCTATTTCAGAGGACGCATCAAATAGGCTACAATAGAAGATGTAATCCAGTCAGTGGTGGGTAAAGGGCAAAGCAGAAGACAGGGATTAAATGAAGCAGGGTGAGAGAGTGAGTTGTGATTATTGACGCACGTAAAGGTCTGTGCCCCCCCTAGTAGGACACTGATCCATTGATTCCATTCATTATCAGGTATTCCATTTTGTTTGTCTTGTATGGAGGATCATGTTACATAACCACCGTGCCATAGAATCTTATTATTGTGTTTTGTTTTGTTTGACATTTCTAAATGGAGTATTAGGTTCTTTTGTGTTCAGTTTAAACGCTAAAATGCCACAATTGGCAAGTTCGAGAACCGAATCATGTGGCCGAGAGAGCTGCCTTTACAGAACAAACTGGTTGTTCATCCCAGTCAGAGCGCCAGAGGCCTGTTTTTCTTGTTCCCCGACGTCCCGTGCACTGCAGTGCACAGCAGCTCACACATTCCTTTCCACCCTGTTAGGTCACGAGCCTAGAGGACATTCTCTTCTCTCGCAAAGGGCCATGGGCTGGGGCACCATATGGAAATCAGGAAACTTTAAATAATGCAAATGTACATAATATAATGGGCTATACATAAATAAATACATTGTCTATATTATAACATTCCTTGCATTTAAAGTAGACGCCAAAGGAAAGTATATTATTTTCCATTTGTATAGCTGTCCTTTGTGTGTGTTAGTGCGCCACAAAGATCTCTCTCCAGTCTCCACACGGAGACTTGATTGCTGGACTCTTGTGTTTCTCTGCATGGGCGAGGGCGAGGGAACAGGGAAATTATTCTCCAAAAAGGATCTACACACGGATATCATTTGGATAGGCTTGGCTGCATGGTAGGATATATACATTAAAATGCCATATATAGGCTAATGGTCCATTGAGAACAGACTATTATGACTGAGCTCATTCATTAGGCCTTTCTGTCATTAATCATTCAAACTTAAAACCAGCCTTTGGAGGAATCCTCAAAATATAAAGTAAACAGTTACAAATAGACATCTTGTGTTTTGGTCATCTGTTTTTTTTTTTTTTCATAGATTACTGGGCAGAGTGGGCGAATATGGCAATTGGAATTAATTGGAACTACATTCTATCCGTTTTTTTTCTTTTGTGTTTAAAACTTAACTTACATTATTTATGCTGCTCATTAATGCGTTTTACTTGTCCTCTAATCCTTGTATATGCTTCTGAAATATGTTGTGAATAAAACATGATAATATACAAGGTTATATTGTTTTTGATTTGTTTTTAACCTAAACCTTGACTTTTTATGATGGGTATTAGCAAAAGTGCCATTTGAAAATGAAATTGCCATCTGTAACAATTTAGATAAATAAAAATGGCATCTTATAAGCCTCAACGTGATTGTGTGTAGCAAATTTCAAATATAAACTTGAAATATGTATATTCTTTCCACAATGGCATCAACAATTGAAGTCTAAATGTCCATTTATAAATATACAGTGCATGTGAAGCAAAAATATCCACGTATTCTATTATATTTCAAGTTTCTTATTTGAAGTCTTAAAGATAATTTAAAGATCAGTTAGGTGTTGGCATCAGTATTTTTGTGTGATTATGAGGGGTTTTTTTGCATTTGGAAACTAAACACATTTGTTTAAAATTGTCACTTAAAAATAGTAAACTAACACTGAGTGTGAAAGTGGACCCTTCCATGTGGGCCAATTTTGGCACTCAGAATAACAGCACACACAATAACAGGAGATTTTACAGTGCGATATAGTTGTGTTAATTTTTTTCTGGGTTTGATTTACATGCATTACATGTAGGTGGCCAGTTTGATGGATTAAACTAAATTTACCTGCTTCCACACAAGCCATGTTATTTCAGAACAATACATTTGTGTATATATTTATATATACACAAATGTATATACACTGCATAACATCAATCTTCATGTGACCACCGCGCTCAGATTGTAGGTGCGCCACCCGATTTACAATATATCAGGATCAAGGAGATGGGTCGCACACATCAAGACTGTGGTTCAAAAAGTTTTATTTCAAACCATAATATATGGTTTGAAATAAAACTTTTTGAACCACAGTCTTGATGTGTGCGACCCTGCGACCCATCTCCTTGATCCTGATATCCTGCATAACATCATCCATCCCTGATATATTACTGTATGCTCTCTTCTGCCCCCTCATGCAATCCCACCAACATTAGCATCTCCCTATTCCTACCAGGCATGTCACAATGATCATGAATGACACACTGTATAGGCCTACTTTGGCAATTGGCATACTATGAACAGCTCAAGAGATGGGTTGTGAGCTTGTAGATGGACTATATCTTTGTTATTTCTTTTGTAACTTTATTTATTAAATGTATATTTCCCAGCAATGTTTTTGAAAACCTTTACCTATATCGACATGCCAAAAATAGGGATGCCAGTCAGTGTTTCTAAATAGCGCAGGCTGTACTGACAGCAACTAACGGCAATCACAATGTACAGTATAAGGTTACTTTATAGATTAGACAAATGAAGGTTAAATAAGGTTAGAAAATGGTAATTTTTTTATCTCAAGCTATCTGATAAGACAGCACAGAAAGATGATTATTTGATTACTTGATTACTAACATTTAATTCAATAAATGTTGTGTTGATTGATTACTCAATTGTTTGGTCAATTGTTTCACCCTATAGGCCTGTCAATAATCTCTTTAAAGAAAAAAGACCCATTTGAAAATATTCCTTTTAGTTTTTATAACAACCAAGGAATTTTGCATGACACTCGCCCTCAACCATCTAAATTGCATAAAAAATAGGCGATAAGAAGGGATACAAGGAATGAGGAGTGCTATGGGTGCCTGATATCTTATCATTTTGTTCTGTTCTTCACGTAGATGTTGACATTTCTCTGTGATATATCGTACCTGGGAAGAGAGTAGATTAAATTAAAGCATTTGAATGCATTTCTGCATGCCTATTAGGCCTTATTTTAAAAAAATAAATCAAATAATTTGTGCACATCTAACCAAATTAAACACATGACCAAATAAAACCAACTGTCCAATTGTGTGTTCATCAACAAGACCATGCCAATTTCATTGTATGTTTCTGAACCCACAATAATATGGTGAAAGCCAAGTTGCGCAATTGTTCTGATAAAGGTTAGAGCCGTTAGACTGTATAAATATAAAACGTTATTCTCCTATTCATTGTGGAGCAAGTGGAGCAAATCAGGATTGTATTACTCCACACACACGCACACGCACACACACACGCACACACACACGCACACGCACACACACAGACCTTTAAGAGGCAGCAGTTCAGGCTGAACGCCCGCCCAGTAACAGAACGGGGAAGCATGCAAGAGGACGAATAAGAATAAGCCTCTCACTGGCTCTTCATGTGGAACTTAACAGAAATGTCTATACTAGTGAATACATTGATGAGAGAGCAAGAGAGGAGTTGGGGGTCAACTGGAAACGGTTCAAGTGTGACAGGAACAGGAAGTTGTGAACAGAATGAGATACCTGGTAATAATTGTCTTGCCTTGTCTGTCTCTCTTGATAGCCGTACCAGTTGACTATACCATGTATTCATTCTAATTCTGGAGGGAGTAAATTCAGGCCTGTCCTATCTGGCACTTGTTGGGTTATTTTGAGGAGGCATGACACAAAACGGTCCCGTAACTGGTAATGGTACCACAAGAAAGGGCGAAGAACTGAAAATTGTAATTGTGGGAGATGGTGGTTGTGGAAAGACCTCTCTTCTGATGGTTTATGCCAAAGGAGATTTCCCAGAGGTAAGTTAACAAGCATTTCATCTGTCATCTTTTGATAAATGAAAAACCCTTTACCTGTTGTCAACACTAATTCTGAACATACATTTGAAAATAATACCAATGGATTATGTAATACTAAACATGTTACTATACTAAACATATACTATGTTATACTAAACAATGTGACAGTTAACTATAAACATAAAATAATTAATTTTATATAAAAACAAATTAGCAGGATTCCCAATTCCCATTTAGTAAACTGAAACTCAAGGTTTTCTTTGCCTTCAGATTACTTCATATTCAGTTTAACTTCTTCTGATTCCTGTTGATAGTTTTGACAGGTAGCATTTCTGCCTTTTGTTTTGTCAAAAACAGAAGTATGCTCCATCTGTGTTCGAAAAATATGTCACCACTATCTCTCATGGAGGGAAAGACATTACACTCAACCTGTACGACACAGCTGGTAAGACCGGTGCCTTGCAATGTAACGTTATGCATGATGAACATCAACAATTCAATTATGTCTCAGTTCTTTCACAATGCGCAGATATGAGGAATGACATTATTGTGAAGCATGTTCTATTGTTCTATGGGTGTGTTAAGCTGCCAATGCCTGGACAGATGCAGTTTGATAGCATCCTTTATCAGTAATGCGTATACACATTACCATTCAGACATAATGAAATTAATACAAATAATTCAAATAATTGGGGCATATTTAAAAATGTTTATCTATAAAGGCATTTAGAAGATATATTTAATTTGTTCTTCCTTATCATCCTTCATCATTGTTTTAACATTGATATACTGTAGTGACTAACGGCTCCTAAAGAGGAAGTGACCATGCAGTTCATCCACCCAGTTTCAACAGTGACAACACCCTCTATGAAATAACTTAAAGATCATGTGAATAAAAAGCAAGATTTTTAAAACCACCTATCCTAAATGGCTCAAGCAAAAAGAAAAGAAAAAAGATTTGGTTGTGAAAAGTCCCTGTGATTTCACTCAGGTGAATTAGAGTTGATTAGATTGTGTAGTTTGTTTTGTACTCAGGAACAAGATTTTTTTTTGGGGGGGAGCATTGTTGGAAAGTAATTAAGTAGGCCTACATTTACTCAAATATAGTACTTGGGTACTGTATACCTCAATACAATATAGGCCTACTTATACTCCAGCACATCTCAGAGGCAAATATCCACTGTGTAGATTTAGATCATTACAAAACATACAGTATGTTAACCAATTAAGCTTTATTATGTACTTTGTTTATTAAAAAAAAAACACTTGTTTGAAAGATTTTGACAAATGTTGAAAAACTTTGAGTAAACTTGTATAATGGGACAGTCATTTTACTTGTGGTAGTAAAACATTTGAGTACCTCTTTCAGTGATATAACTGTAATAAGATGCTTTGGAGGTTCAGATCAACCACCTTCATCCTATTTATAATACTGTAACTACAGCTCATGCGCTTGCAGCTCACCATATCCTGGAAAACCCATGACATCTGCAGTGTCGCCACTATGAGTGAGAAGCTTATCGTTGCATAGTTGCAGCAAGCACCCCCTTACTTGAGCGGAAAAGGAAGTTGAGACCAGGATGTGGTTTTATACATCTAGCTACTGTAGCCTACTACAACATGAATCTATAATATGGCATTGCTATAGTCAGCCTCTTGCATCAAACCAGAACACTTGTTTAAACATCTAATTTTGTATAGATGTTTGTGTATTTTTATATTAAATCAGTAATGTGTGTTTAATGTTTTTTTTTAAGGCCAGGATGACTATGATCGGTTAAGACCACTCTCTTACCAAGAAGCCAATATGGTTTTAGTCTGTTATGATGTGACCAACCCCACAAGTTTTGACAATGTCAGGATCAAGGTAATCACACACAGTACAGCATTATTACATGTATTGTCACTTTTTTATAATTATTATTCTGTTATAGAGGATCAAGAATGTACCCGTCTGACATAAGTGTTATCAGTAGTTTCTTATTAAACGGTCAAAAAGGAATTCAAGTTTGATTGATTGTTAAAGAATGCCTTTAGTTTGATGTTAAGCACATAATGAGTCAGTTTGCATGTGAACATTGACCCCATGCAGGTATGCAGGCATGCCTCAAAAGCTAACTAGGAGTGTACTGGAACACTCCCTTATTGAAAAGGGAAATGTCAACACAGGGGGCTGAATACAGACTAGGGGAAATAATTGAGGAATGTTGTCAACACAGGAGTGCATGGTAAACATGAGAAATATGCCTGTGTCCAGTCAAAAGATAACTGTGAAAGTATATTTGTAATCTTTGTGGGGTGACTGATTGAGAAATAGTAAGAATAGACATTTAATTACTGCACATTACAGTATCATTCTAGAAATAATAATACACAATAGCAGCTTAATATATATATTTAAAAAAAATGTATATATATATATATATATATAGGCCTATGCTTAAATCGAATTTATAGGCTACTTAAATCATTCGAAATGTATTTGTGACACTGTCGCATGACAAACCATGAATTAAGTTTATAATCTTTCCATCCAGTGGTACCCAGAGGTGAGTCACTTCTGTCGGGACATTCCAATCATCCTGATTGGCTGCAAGACTGACCTTAGGAAGGACAAAGAGCGTATTAGGAAACTTAAAGCCTTGGACCAGGCTCCCATCACTTACACACAGGTAGTGGAATACGTGTGAATATACTTTACTTCATTTACAAAACTTTTACAAAACTACAAAAAATTTACAAAACTCTTGAGATATTTTGTTCAGTTTAACTGATTATCTGCAGTGCATCATGCAACAGGAAGCACTCATATGAGTAAATGTATGGTTAAATTGTGATTACAATAACGTGCTTTTTTCTGGTTAACAATTATTTTATTTTGTTTTGTGTTGTTTTATGTGTTCTACTCAATCTACTGCACTGTGGTTTGGACTGAGAAAAAACTTTTTTCCCCCTACTTTAATAACACCTTAATGTGTGTTTGGGGAGTATAGGGGGAAGAGACCCGACAGCTGATGAATGCTGAACTATATCTGGAGTGTTCGGCAAAGCATCGGGAAAATGTAGAGGACATTTTCAGGGAGGCCACCAAAAAAGCTTTGTCATCCATCCGTAAGGCAAGACAACGTAAGAGGAAGAGGCGCTGTATCATCTTGTGATGTATTGATATTGTACATCTTGAGCCAGTGGTGCACCAGCTCACAGGACGAAACCCTTTTTATTATACCTCAATGGTAGTAGGCTAACTGGGACATGATGGACATTGTTGAGGGGCCAAGCCCAAAGGGCTTATGGTCCCTCATTGTATTTGTATGTTTTTTTTCTTCTTCTCCTCCTCCTCCTTCTTCTTCCGCCAAATATTGCAGTTCTTTCAGTCGTTTTTTGACAAACTTTTAATAATATGGTAGAGGGCTGGCTATGCGACGCGAAGCCCACAACCATTGGCCAAAGGGTGGCGCTATAGCACTCAATTGAAAATGCAAACTTTGAACAGGGAGAGCTTATGAACCGATTGACCGCCAGCAATAAAACTTCGATACATGCCGAACAACTTTCGTGTTCTGACTTTTGACCTCTGACCTTTAGATCACCCACTATTTTGAATTATGTGGAAAAACAGTTCAAATCTATCTACTCCTGGGATTTTTGATCAAAATGCACAAAACTTTCAACATTTTGGAACAATATCTAATGAAAATGCAGGTCTTTTGTTTTTAACTTGAGCCAATGAATATTGCAGTTTTATGAAAATTATTCTTTTGCCCCTAACACATACATTCAGAGTAAAATTTGTATGAAACTTTACAGTATGTCAGAGGGTCATGCCAAATAGCACTGAAACCGAACTTACTCCAATTTGCCAAAGGGGGGCACTATAGCAATCGTTTGAAAATGAAAACTTTGAACAGGAATAATCATGCCTGTTTGGCCAAAAGCCATGGATCTTATTTACACATGTGTCTTGACTCATGCGGAACACATCTGTCACTTTGACCAGTAAGTTCCGCCCTCAGATTTTCCGCCATTTTCATCAGTTTGAAAGACGCTGACACTTGATTTTCTGCTGGAATTTTTTAGATATTTACGGGAAACGTTCTACACACAACCAAGGGATCATTATCTGAAATCACAGTTGAAGAGAAGTTTGTACATGAAAATGTGTTAAAAAAAAGAAGCTGCAGCAGCGATAACAGGCACTTTGAACAGGCATAACTCATGCCTTGTTTGGCCAAAAGCTATGGAACTTGTTTACACATGTGCCTTGACTCATGCGGAACACATCTGTCACTTTGTACATGAAGACATTTGTAAAATAATTATATATATATTTATATATATATATATATATATATATATATACTGCAAGCAGCGATAAGAGTGGCCAAGGAATGCAGCAATAATAAGACTATATGCAATACGCACAATAAGCGGGCACACTTACAGGGCTGAGAGGGGGCTGTCGCTTGGTTGCTCAACACAGCCGAAGGGTCACCCTTCCTGGGTACTGATGTATCTGAACCATGAGAGCCCCGGAGAAAAGTTGTGACACACGGCAGACAGCAGATCAGTGGTGATGTTGTTTATTTCACAAGTACAGGTTAAATGCTCACGCCAGCCAGAATGGCCTGACGTGCTCCACATGGGCTGACGCCCCGGACTGACAAAGAGTCCCATCTTGGTCAACCTTTTAAGCAGTTTACATGAGTGTAGGGTGTCAACAGAAATATGCATACATTTCTTTTGTCCTTTGATCAATCAGTCTGTTCCTTCATGTCAACAAACTCCTTTGTCATACAAATAGCCACAGGAAGGCACATAGCAAATGGCAAGGCCCTCACCACATGGGACCGGGTGTGGAAGACAGTCACAGACACCCTACAGACGCCTCCAAATGAAAGTCAAGATGAGCACAGTAGCACACATTACTTAGAATTATGAATTCCAGATTCATCAGTACCAGATAGGACGAGTGACCACCATCCATTTTGGGTTAAGGTTAGGTTTAACAAAGTTTTACTGAGTTCAGGGTTAGGGTCAGCTATGTTAATGGTATGGTCTTCTTTCTCTCAACTTTTCTCTCAACTCTCAACAGTGTTCTATGTTTCTATGACTTATTGTGCGTATTGCATATAATCTTTTGAACAGTGCCTAACCGCTCCAATAACTGGCTCCTTTTAGGCTGCTCAACAGTGCCCCTTTAGGTCACCCAGCGGTATTGCAGCTGTTCGTACCCCAGACAGTCTGTCTGTCTGGGGTACGAACAGCTGCAATACCGCTGGGTGACCTGAAGGGGCACTGTTGAGCAGCCTAAAAGGGCCATTCACACTGAGCACTATGACTATAACTGCAGCCAGCCAGTGGTGTTGTTGAGCAACCTGCACCGCTCAGTTCACACGGGTGACGGGTGTGATTTTTCTTATTGCTTGGCCCCATCTTATCGCTGCTTGCAGCTATATTATTTTCTCGTCTTTTTGAGTGGTGCAAACCACTCCAACAACCAGCTTTGTTTGTATCCGTGTTTGTGTGTACCTGTACGTGGGGCCCAAAAGAATGAGCATGGTTACTATGGTCACTGACATTACGTCAGACCACAGCTGATCAGGCTATATAAGACCTTGCACCACTCAGTTCACACGGGTGTGATTTTTTATATATAAAGTCAAGTGCATGCTTTGAGTTTGTATGGATGGGAATTCAGGAATCACAGCTAGGGGGCTGTGTAATACAAGGTTCTGTGGCAGCAGTGTTTCCCAAACATAGGGACCCCTATTTATGGGTCACAAGTAAATATGCCATTTTTATAACCATACCTACAATTTGAAGATGTCAGAGTCCGACTATATCATATTTAGTCTCCCTCAATCATCACATCTCTCCTCAGTCATACATGCCTCCTCTGATGACCTGGTACAAAAAGTGGACAGTAATTATGAAGTGCAATGAATGTCAGGTTCTATAATATGCAGGTCTTGCACCCTTCAAGTTCCGCTTTGATGAAAGAGATTAAGAGAATTTAGCAATGCATCAAAAACGTGATATCTCTTTACATGGAATATTTCATTTAAGTCCTGTAATATGTAGCACTTGTCAGTGAGTTCTACTTGTATATGAAATATATTTTATAATTTTTTATAATGTTTTATTTATATTTTTATATAGCTTTTCTTCAAATGAAATATATTTCCAGGTTACTTCATTTTGTTCAAATGCACAATTGTTAAAGTATTTCATGAATATGCTTAATAAATGCTACAATCAGTAGGACCAACTGCAACAATTGCCAAAGTGTAGGTATTGCACTTGTTACTTCAATAATACCAATCAGGAGTGGATTAAAGAGACAGGTGAATGAATCCAGCTCCTGTTAAAAATTCTATTTCCAGAAAGTCCACTTGTTAAGTCTACTACATCTTGTAGCTGTGGTGTGCAATGTGCATACATGATGGCAGTACTGTTACAGTGTGTATGCCTCTAGTCTTTAGTAACAGTGCCCACTAGTGTTAACAATCCTTCATGTGATTTTTTTTATAAACAGCCACCAGATATCAAGATCCAATACAAGGTTAAGGTTGTTTAATACAAAGTTGTATTAAAGTTTTTCTTTTGCCAATTAAAAGCAAGCAGAGAAATGTCCACAATCTTTGATCAAGTGTTTTATTATTTTACAGCAATGTACAGAGTATGCGAAAGATTAGACAAGTAATGTTCAGTCGTCTTATTGTCATTCATGTTCAGGCACACGTTACTGTCTTTAGATGGATGAACATATGGTTAGCTACACTGTATATAAATGAGGAAATCTGGATCTTTTTGTGCATTGTGGCAGCTCTAATGCATCGTAACATTTTGGTCTGCAACTCAACATGCTTCAACTTCTCTCATAAAAGTGATATATAAATAGTTGTCTTAAAGAGCAAAGATGTAACAAACACTAAACGTCTCTTTGGATTTTTTTTAAACAAAACTACAGATATCTACTGTGACAGGCTACAGGGAGAATAAGGCAATTTGAGCCATGCCACTACAATTATTCAGATCAACTCAACTGAATGTTTCTGAATGATATAAAAAAGAAAATCCACATTACAGAACATTTTTTAAGCACAAAACAGTCAAAATTACACAACCGAATCAAAGGCTCATGATCTGGACATTAATTAATTAATAGATATACATTTAGTGTTGGTCAGTCAGAAGTATTAAAAAATAATCCAGCATGTTTGTCATCATTTTTGAATAGTAGTAGTATTACAGTACCAATAGCAGCATTTTATTCATAATAGAATTATGCAAGAAAACACATAGGATTGGAACCAACAGAAATGTATTGTTCTCACTTTTCAGCACAACAAAATCATAATTCAAACAGGAATTCAACAATGTTCTTTAATCTAACCTCGTGTTTTATATTTTGTTACCAGCATGAACAAGCAGCAGTGTCCAAATCCAGAAAGCTATGGTCATGAATAATAATACCCGCTACATGAATTTTAATTTAAAATCAAGATCTAATTTTGGCTTTTCTTTTTTTTTAGACTCCGAGTGTCTAGAGATAGTCATTCTTTATTGGGATCCCCTTTAGCTTCCACAAAGTGGTCGCTAGTCTTCCTGGGGGTCCACACAAAAATGTATACAATAAAAACAGATCATTGAAGTCATAGCCATAATAATGTCATCCTCTCCTTGGTGCTTACTCAGACAACCAGATCAAGTCTTTAGATACAATAAAAATCATAGATGCATGTGGTAATCACTACCTGCAAATATTACCAATGTTCACTGGCTCACTCTTTCAAGGAATACAAAATAAATAAAAAAGTATGTATATATAATTTACATATTACGTGACCAAATAAACAAAACCACACAATAGGGCTGAAATGCTTCCTCTTTTTATTTTACATTTATGACAAGGTCAACATCTTGCAATAAATATAAAAACAGGAAGCATTTGGGGCCCCGTGTGTCGTTTTGTTTCGGGCCATTCTCCTGTAACAAGAACAGTCCTGTACACTGGGTTATCTACCTGTTGAATTAGTCTATAATATACACTAACCCATGTATCAGCCACTCCCCCTCCCAACGGATACAAAAATTAAAAGCAACAGCCAGGGAGTCAAGTATTACACATACAAATTATGATACAAATAACAAAACATTGTGCCATACTGTTTGTACTGTATGTATTCAAATGCATTATACCCAGATATAAAGTTGGACCTCTACTACTTCACGGAAGTATGAAGTATCTACATGACAAACTTGGGTCTTCAAAGGCAAACTACACTGGCTGTGATTAATCGACACTACCTACCATCTTTGAGTTGCATATGATGCATGTGAAGAGAAGGCTCTCTTAGCACGGTCATGCACTTGACACATACAATAAAACATCCAAAGAAAACACATTCTGTCCAATTTTACCTGAACTACAGGTTCAAGCAAACAAACTGTTGGACTTCAGTGGTCCATCTGGCAGGTGAACATTACTGTGCAAAAGCAGTGGTTCTCAAACTTTTTCATTTCAAGGACTTACAAACCCGTAAGTTTCCAATTTAGTTCCTAACTATCAATAATTTAGCTGGGGGTCCTTTAGTGGGTTCCAGGGGGTCCCCCGGACCTCACTTTGAGAACCACTATTGTAGAGGACTCTACACTATTGTAGAGTGACTCATCTGACAGTTGAAGTTGAACATGACTGTGTTGTGATTGAATGTGGCAGCAAAGACAACAATGTGTCATCAAAGTCCCGTAATACTTTGTTGTGTGCCAGTGCTCCGTGCCAGAAATAGCCCATCTACAATCTCACAGCGTGTTGCACTGTGACGTAGACTGCCTATTTTGGGTGCACACCACTGGTGCACAACCAAGTATAAATCAGGCTTCAGAAAACAAAGCCAATAAACCAATAAAACACTTTGGCTAGATGTTTCTGCTGGCCCGAGTGAAACAATCGTTTCAGTCTTCACACACAGCCCCAAACAACTGCTTTAGTTAGGCAAGTGTTGTCTATGGATCAATTGTGCGTGTTGTAGTTTTGCTTCAAATTAATGGCCAATTGGAGAGTCTCCGTGGTCTCTTCAAAGCTTTTTGTCAGTCCTGTTTTTGCACATTCTCTTGGTTGTTCTGAAATTTTTGGTGAACAACTTTTACTGTGGTAAGAAAATTCCCCGAGAACAGGATGAGAAATGTCAAGGCCAGCATAAATACCTAGAAGAAAATAAAGAAGGCATCAGCATCTCATTTCAAGTCTTTGACATCATGAGCTTATGCATTTGTACATAGATATTTGAAAAGTGGAAAGGTTAGGACAGCTTTGTGATAAACCTATCCCTGCCTCGTTTTTATTTAACGAAGTAAAAATAAATCTGTGTATAGACAGTATTATATACATATTACTGTATGTCAATCCGTCTGAAATGACTAAATACAATATCACAGTGGTTAGGAGTGCAGCTCAGTGGCCTTGTGGTTAGAGTGTCTGCTCAGAGACTGGGAGGTTGGGGTTCAATCCCCGGCCGGGTCATACCAAAGACTCAGTGGGACCCAGTGCCTCCCTGCTTGACACTCAGCATCAAGGGTTGGATTGGGGGTAAATCCCTGCGATATACTAGCGTCATGTCCAGGGGGTGTACTTGTACATCAAGCTGCCTCACGCTACAGAAACAGGAGATAGGCTCCTGCCCTATGGGCCTCATGGCTCGGCAAGGCTACTTACTAGGAGTGCAGTGGTCTACAACTTGTCGCTACGGCGTATGACCGCCTTTTTTTGACCAACACGCATACGCCCGCAGATGAACCAACGTGCGTTCCCACGAGACTGCGTGCCCGCCAGAGCAATGGGAGTTCAGCTCACCTCTTTGCTGTCCTGTCGGTGCGTGTTACAACAACTGAACATGGACGGGTATATCTTCTATAAGGCACAATAATTGTCTGTTTCTAGTCAATCAAACAAAAAATGGCCTGGACAAAGCATCTCTGTGCGTATTCGTGATTGTGTGCTTGTGCAAGCGGCATTAAAATAGCATATAACCAGCTATCACTACAACACTGACAGTGGTTCTCAAACATTTTGGCTTCAGAGTCAGGGCACCCCATACAATACTATGAATACTACATAAATGTGTACATTATGTCCTCCAATATATGTTGCGAGGAAAACTTCAGACTACCGTAGTCGGTAGTTCAGAGTACCGTATTTTCCCCAAATAGTAGCCCAGGTATTTAATACGCAAAATCGATTTGGACCCCAGGCGTTTAAAAGAACCAGGCGGCTATTTGCAGCAAGCTATTGTTTATTTTTGCACCGGTCTGGGACATTATTTGGTTACAGTTCGAATCAAGCTGTTTTCTGTGCGGAATTATAAAAAGTATGGTAAACATACATTGCAGGCAAAGTCTTTGATTTAATAGTGAGAGAGAGCATATCACCACACAGGTAGCTAGCTAGCACTAGCCACTAAATGCTCCGATTGTAAGTAGGCTATCACCCACATGTTACTGATGATAGAAAATGTAATGACAATCACAATCTCTTAATTCAAGTCCCGCCGTGCAGTGTTACACATGAACTCTGCTGCCGCACAGGTGCGCTTGGACATTATCCGACGTCCGCCTCTCTCTCCAGATCATTTGATAAGAGGTTAAAAAAAACATGATTTATACACATAATGAATGATAATAGACACTACACAGATCATGAAGTGATCACGGCACGTTGTGAGCATCTGTTTTCGGCACAAGACACCGTCATTCCACAAAAACATGAATGGGGCTGAAAAAAGCGGCAAATAATACCCCCGGCGATTACGGACCGGGATGCAAAATGGTGTCAGACTACCAAAGGTTCAAGAGTTACAGGCAAGAAAACTGAAGCGGCCTGTTATAGCACCACCATGAGGCCAATATGAGTGAGGCCTACTGGGAGCGTGCATGCAAAGTTTCACACCGATCTGTCCAGCAGCGTCCGAGATTAGCCGCTCACAGGCAGACTGACTCACGGACAGAAAACATAATCCGTCCGTTCCAGTATGGCAGAGATAATAACAGGGGCAACCAATAGGTGTGCATAGATTAGCCACATGGCTAAACACCGATCTAGACTTTTGACCACCTAAACACCGATCTAGACTTGTGACCACCTAAACACAGACCTAGACTTGTGACCACCAAACTGCATTATGTCATACAACATTATCTAAATGACAGATCAAACATGACGTTTCCACGGCCATGTGTTGTGATGCTACAATATATTGAGTCATTGCAGACAGTGACATACATACATACATAACAATCGTTTTGCAACTGCCTCTTTGACTGAAATGCAACATTCATATATATATATATTTTAATATTATACAGTATTTGACATTATATTCATACTATCAACTGCTGTTGTAATGCAAGGCTTACCTGCCATTCCTTACAGTCCTCACGGCCTGCCAACCGAAATAATGTCACAGAGTTGTAGAGCTGCCAAAACTGCAGAGGGAGAGAAAACAAGTCAGTATCTTTGATAATGGAATTACAGGATGACATCTTCCTGCCCATGCATTGGTTCTGCTGTCATCTTGCCCTCTCAAGTACAATCTCTCAAACACACAGATACACACATACTGTATCTATCCTCTTGTTTGTTTTTGAATAATGGTCATTGGTCAGAGTGACATGATAAGTGCTTGAGATATCCTGGGAAATGTTATTTAGGAATATTTTATTTTCAGTGTTTACGATAAGAGGTTGCTCTTCCGCAACCTGTGAATGATCACAGGACTCTTGGAAATAACATGAGCTAAAAAAATCTGGTTTAGTCTAATATTATAGGATTTATAAAAAAAATACATCTTTCTCCGCTTTCTGTTCCCAGGCAGTGTTTTCATAACACTGTATTGAGTCTCTTACTCTTTACTTTATTTGTTGATTTAGACAAACAACAATGCATATTAATGGACACTACATAAATACACCGGATTTAGCAAAAAATGCAAACTTTGCAATCCCCTCTAGCGGTTGTCCTAGGGCTGATACCTCCATCAGGCTTCCTTTTTATGAATTCCCTTAGGGGAGGCAGGCACAGACCATGTTGTCCAGGGTCCTGTATATAATACTAACCAGTTTAAAAACTTAAAATTAGCCATAAAATGGCTAATAAAATCGTCTCTTACTCCTATATGCAATGCCAAAAGACAGGCAGTGTAGCAAAGATAAAGCATAGAATATGCCATGGTACAATTCCATTACAGAATCCGTGCCAAATCTTTTGCTACACCACCTATCCTAGGGCACAGGATTACGCTGCAGCACGTTGTGAGCTTGTAGATCTGATATTTTCGTCACGTCCGGTACACATTAGGCTGCAATTACGCAGCCCAATCCGTGAAAACTGATTTAGGTTACTTATTTTGTATATATGTACATGTATATATGTTATACATGTTTTGGAAAATGTTTATTAAATCAATAGCCAAAAACAATGCATATCCAAAGAAATTCCAGGTCCTTGGATAAATTCCAGGACCCTTGATAAATCCCAAACCTAATCCAGGACTGGAAATATTTTTTTCCAATTTCTAAATATTTCCAGGAATTTCATGACTGGTAAAAATACTCAAAAACACTGGTACTGGCCACAGTAAATGAGAAAGAATCTCTAATAAACTTCCTTGTATCAGAAATGACTACAATATTGGGAGGCTCCATTCTCAGTGAAGGCATGCAAATGTGTCAGGTATTCCAAGTAGCACAGAAATGATCATACATGGGTAAGGTTTCTCTTTGCCGAAAATTGCCAAAAATAGCCCACGATGTGGTGAGCTTGTAGATCAGCTATTTTTGGCTAATGTTACCCCAGAATATGGATGCTGCAGTACAAGTGGTTAAATACCTTGATATTAATTCCCTGACATATACAGTACATTAGACCACTCATGTGAGTACAAAGGCCAATGGTTGAGATTGCATACAAGTTTTAACTTACATGACCAAAAAATAGGAACGGCAAGAGAAACGTGAGGCCTCTCCACATCCAGGATTGAAATCCCTCTGAAGACAGAAATAATAATTAGTAACTTTGTTATGAAAATAAATTAATCAAATTTCATGAAAGGCTGGGCCAGGATGTTAAAATGATTGAAGAGACCAACTAGTAAAGGTTATTCTATTGTTGTTGTATATGTATAATTTGTAATTTAAGATATGCACCACGACAGGTGGGCAACCACTTTTTGGTCTACCAGCCAGGTAATCAGAAGTGGCTATTGAGGTGATCAGTCGAGTTATTCAAAAACAACCTTTATCATCCAATATTGTTTGATGTGCAATGTGCATACTAAACCTTTCCCAGGCAGTCTGAATTTATCTGACTTTATTTATCTGAATTTATCATTAATTCAGATCATATTAAATGGACTCATTCTTTGTTAGCTTTGACTAAATGTTTGACTTATTCAATGCTTGTATTGTTATAATAAGCAGCCTATAATAATGCAAAGAAGATCAATGGTGGTTTTCAGTCTGGCAATGGGTGATCACAGACAGTACACCAGCCTTGGAAAACGGCTAAAGCCAGAAAAACGGGGAGGAGCTTCCTATTTCATGACATTTTTGGCAGTGAAGTCTGACACGTGTGAAGCGCCAGGTTCAACATTGATGAACCATGACCACGCACCAACCAATGGGACAGATCCCTCATCCTAACCAGATGCCCGAACCACCTAACCCATTTTGACCTGAGATCAGATTCTAAAAATGTCTTCTACATCCTGACAGTTTTCTGAAAAAGCTATGTTTCTATGTCGGTGGTTCTTCGATTTTTCAAAAATAGCAGACCTACAAGCTCGTAGCGCACCACTCGGTGGCACGCTATGAGCTTGTAGATCTGCTATTTTTCAATAGCTAAAGCATAACATAATGCTAACACCAAACGGGGTTCCCGCCCAAAATGGGCTAAGCTGGCTCCTTTCCAAGCGAAGAAGCAGCGACTCTACGCCGAGTCTCTCTCGCGTGATTGAACTTCTCACCCCATCTCTAAAGGGAGATGCCAGCCACCCGTCGAAGAAAACTCATTTCGGCCGCTTGTATCCGCAACCTTATTCTTTCGGTCATGACACACACTTCATGGCTATAGGTGAGAGTAGGAACGAAGATTGCTCGGTAGACAAGAGAGCTTTGCCTTCTGGCTCAGCTCTCTTTTCATCACAACAGTACGGTACAGCGACTGCAATACCGCCCCATTTCCATATTTATGAATGCTTTACAGATATGAATCATTATTATTAGTATAAATAAACATGTTTTGTTGCCTCTGTGCAAATAAAACCCTTGTACCAAATATGAATAGTCATATTAATTCATGTAATTAACATTTTAATGCCACTCACAATAACGTAATGCTATCTTTTCACAGAAAAGCACTGCCCACAGCCATGCAAGATGATGATGGGAAATAAGACGCGTCTCTTGACGCATCAGCTTGCGATTATGACGCTTCTGAGGCAGTTTTCTGACCAGAGCTTAAGTGGTTGTGTGTCTGTAACTTTGCCCACCCCTGGTTTATAACAACTGAACTCATACATCCTCCCAACAATTTGCTCAAGCTATTCTGACATGTGTAACTCAGAATACCCATGTGTAGCAACACTCAGTACCTCACCTTTACCCTATTTTTCCCCAGACATATGGAGCTGCTAATGGCTGAGGACTAGTGGCTCAGGTCAAAGCATTTCAATCATGATTGATGACCCAAAATAGCATGAAACATACCCACTGTGAGATCCAGCTGATTTCTCTCCCCCAAGGCTCGCAACCTGTATAAGCAACCACTCTGGTAATAATATTGCAGAAACTGAACAAAGCCTGAAAAGACAAAGAAAATGGTTTACAGTAAATACACAGTCTATTATTCATTCTTTTAAGTTGGGATATTGCAGTTATCTTAACCCATTCTGGGCGGGAACCCCTTTTGGTGTTTCAAGCATTATGTTATACTTTAGCTATTAAAAAATAGCAGACCTACAAGTTCATAGCGCGCCACCGAGTGGCGCGCTATGAACTTGTAGGTCTGCTATTTTTTAAATATCGTAAAAATGCGGGACAAATCTTTGAATAGGTATATATTATTTCAGAGCGAACGTTTTTTTTATTTCGACGTCAGGCCTAAAAAGACACATTCTGTTCTCTTTTCAAATCAGACAAAGAAAAGCAAACAAATGTCAAGGTCATATGCTTGGACACGTGTCCCAGTATCAACAGTGTCATGTGCCATTTCCACATAACAAAATAGATGGCCGTTTCACAACACCACATTTGCTAAATTGCTATTATATGTATATACTTCATATTAATACCAAAGTAATTATTTTATAAAAGATCCATGTGCTCAAGATAGTATTTGTGAATATTAGCAACACAGCTGGGCTATTGTGGTTTCATTAGCCTGCATTTGTTTTTAATCCCAGCCAAGACATCATTAAACCAAATGTTATTGGTCTCCGTTTGCATCCTAAAATGAGGATGACATAGAAGGTCTGTGTCTGACCCATAATTGCTAGACAGTAAAATCCCCAATTTAAATGTACCAATTTGTAACTCAGATTTATGACTCCTAGTGAGTGCTCCTCACTGGCAGGTGAGTCAGTAGGATACAACAGGACTACACCGAAATGTGTGTGGGGAGGAATCAATTGGCATAACGACTAAATTGGGGATAAAAAGGGCTAAAAAAAAGGGAAGAAAAAAATGTAACCACTTGGTTACATCTGTACACTATGCAGGTCAAATGAACACTGAAGATTTTACTGTGCACGCTTAGTAGATACTTACTCTGATAGATGGAGAAAGCAAGGAATTGACTTCTGAACCTTTGATACATGGGCCCCTCAGGCCTATGGAATGAAAGTCAGATACATCAATACAGACCAGGCTCAGATAATGTGTATGATCAAATTCACTCATCACTTCTTAGTCCATTTATAAACAATGTTAAAGGGGTGCAACTAAGTGATCTTGCTAAAACTTAAAGCTCCGATAGCAATCAGTAACAGGGGTCTCCCCGTCTCTCCAGCGCTTTTAATAAACAGAACATACATGTTCATATTGGATGCCAATTTGATCCAATCAGGCGAGAGAATCACACAACAATCATATTTTATTTTATCAGCTTCAATTGTATAGTGTTAGTTTATTTTTTACAGTTTCATTACTCGCACGCAGTTTCACTTGTTTTGGTCAGATCTTGTAGCCTCTCGAAGGAAAAGAGGGCACTGTTTTGTGTGCTTACTAAAGAGCCAGAGAGATTGGGAGACCACCGTTACTGAAAAATGCTAAATCTAAATAGCAATTATTAATATCAGAATAGGCAAATTTAAGATGGATTTTGATACATGAATTCGATACAATGATACTGTAGAGGAGACAGACATCAGTACATTAAGCATGACCATTTATGATAAACGCAATTTCTTATTAGATGGTGAAATCAATAACAAAGGAAAAGACCTACCAGGTAAGCATGACTCCTGACAGAAAGGTGGATACATAATGATGTGACACCCACCACCCTTTAATCCTAAAAAAGGAAAAACAGCAACCATGTTAAAATAATTTTAGCGAGGTTGTGGTTGAGTTGAACAACTTGGACTGTGTTTCTCTATCTTCTAAGAGCAAGAACATTATTACACACCTGGAACCATTGCTCATAAGAATGCTTTCCCTTATAGTCAATGTGCAGTAATACCAAACAAGCAAAAAGTTGAAGATTTCATCTGTGACACTGAAAACAAAACAAAAAAAAGTCAAAACTGCAGCTTTTAAGATACCGGTATTCCAATTTAAAACGTTAAGTCTTGGAGATGCTCAATCTCCAAATTCAATTAACTCACCGATAATTGAGGAAGAAGAGACAGGTTATGGCCCCAAACAGCAGAATTATTGTCATAACAAGCTTGAATTTCTCATACTCATCTTTGTAGGCAAATCTATACATGAACGGAAGACAAAACTAATTAGAGAAACTGAAGAAACATGAAAGATAATTTCATGGCCTTTACAAACACAACATACTTTGCCTGGTTGGTGAGAAGAGTTACATTTACATTGCCAAGGACCAAATTTAGGTATAATCTGAAATAGAATGACAAACAATAAATACTCACAAACTGGCTAGGGGTGCAAAAGGTGAGAAGGATGAGCATGAGCAAGGGAAAGAAAGACCCAACAGGGATCTGGGGAGCATGTCCTCTCTCTGTAAACTGAGGCTGTTGGCTGACTATTTCCTGTGCATGTTGTTATGTGTCAGCAAATTGCTGACTATGCAACTATGAGTTGCATAGATTATTTGTTGCACACATCCAAACACACATAACATCTTTCACTGCTCAGACTTCTACCCAGAGAGGACACGACCCCAGACCCCTTTAGGCACGCACACATCACTCCTTCACTTTGAGTAGGCTTGCATCAGTCTTTCACTTTGAATAACCCCTCACAACTTAAATTAGCTGGATCTGCACAAATCATGTGGATGATCCATTTTCTGATTAAAAAGGAGAAGTGGGACATGTTTGTATGCCAGTAATAAGTCATCTATTTAACATGACATGCAACACACAAGCAAATGTCAAAGTACTACTGACCCATTCTTCTTTGGTAAATATGCTTCCATATCAAAGAACACATCTTCCTTATCTTTGATTTGTGTTTGGATATCCTGTATTAGATTCAATTCTTTCTCCTCACACGTTTTACTTTGTACACACCTGTGGGGGAAAAAATGAATCTTGTTATAAATGTGACAAGGAAATTACACAGGCAAATCAGTTTACACATTAGGTTGTAACTTTTACTGATACTCAAATTTGCTGGGTTTCACAGTAAATGTTAATGATGATTTTCCTTGTGTAAAATATGCCATACAAACAAAGTTTGGATTACCATGGGCTAATCGGAACTTGAACATTCTGAGTCTGACTACCAAAAACAATAAAACATACTTTTTTAGGCTGTATCGGAGGTCTTTGAGAGATTTCCTCTGTTTATAGATGGCACTACTGCATGTTGCTTGAAGATTTGTGAGCTCCTCCAGTTTCTGCCTGTAGATTTTGTGAGTTTCCTGGAGGTAAAATAGTATATGTTGATTGATTGATTGAAATATTTATTAACAGTTTAGAGACGTACAAATAGACACTTCTATATATAGTCAAAGAACAGAACAGGAATTCATCATATGTTTGACACTGAAAAGCCAAACAGTACAATACCATCCTGCTTTGCCTTTATTTGAAACTCATGTCTATTTTACATGTTTTCAGACCATTTTCCCAAAGTACATTTTACTTTTTCACATTTGGGGGAAAAAATGTCAATTTCCCATTGATGTGCACCGACTTCACATGTGCCCACTCTTCCTGTATCCTCTGAAAAATACCCAGAGATGTATTTTATCTACTTTGAGATTTGCATACATGTCAGTACTCTACTACTAAAATAAATCTATAGTAGTATTGACCCAAGGCTAGTTTGAAGCCATATTAAAACATGGCATTCTTAAGCAGGTTATTCTAGCAGTATTGACCATTTTTAGTGGACCTTTTTAGTGTTTTAGACGGTACTGGACAGTGGTGAATAATACTAACTAACTATGTATGCCAGAGTCGAGTCAACACAAATTCACAGACACAAGTCAAAAAATAAATGTTCTTAATGTGGAAAGTAATTCTGCGAGACTGTTTGAATGTTTGTCAAGAAGAATGTTTGTCAAGAAGCTGCCCTGAATGGTCACCAGAGATTTCGACCCAGGACTATTCGACCCGGACCATTCGACCCGCTCTCGACCCGCTTGGACCTGACTTTTCGACCCGGACCGCGAGAGAGAGAGACAGAGAGAGACATAGAGAGAGAGAGAGAGACAGACAGAGACATAATAATAATAATATGTACATTGATTTACCAAACAATTATTGTGTTGGTGTTTTTATTTACCAAACAATTACAAAGCTAATGGAGGCTAATGGAGGTGATCAACGATCACATTCCTAAGGCTAGCAGCCTCATCCCCATAGCAGAGTATGACGTTTTTTGCTAGTGGGGTTTTGTGAATAATCACATGAAGTATAAAAGTATGATATATAAGAAAAGTTATAGCTATAATGGTAATGCCTTTATTGATTGTATGCTGTGATTTGAATACACTATATTTTGTCATTCAGTCATAAAGTGACGTTCAGTCTACACATTAGCAGCAGCTCTGTGTTGTCTGACAATTATTCTTGCACTCATTTTATTCTCCCATATAGAACGACACAATGTAACATAGCTCTGTTTACACAATGCTGTACCCCCCTCCAACTGTATATGTTCCCCATCTTAAATCTTGACATGAAGTATAAAAGTATGATATATAAGAAAAGTTATAGCTATAATGGTAATGCCTTTATTGATTGTATGCTGTGATTTGAATACACTATATTTTGTCATTCAGTCATAAAGTGACGTTCAGTCTACACATTAGCAGCAGCTCTGTGTTGTCTGACAATTATTCTTGCACTCATTTTATTCTCCCATATAGAACGACACAATGTAACATAGCTCTGTTTACACAATGCTGTACCCCCCTCCAACTGTATATGTTCCCCATCTTAAATCTGTTTTGTGTGAGGACTGCGGATGAAAATTAGCATCTTTGCTAATCCCGGTGTATTTACGTTCATGTGACGTTCATTAATATGCTCTGTCCTGTCTAAATAAACAAATAAAGTAAAGTAAAGTAAAGATAATTCGACCCGGTAAAAACGGGTACGTTCATGTGACGTTCATTAATATGCTCTGTCCTGTCTAAATAAACAAATAAAGTAAAGTAAAGTAAAGATAATTCGACCCGGTAAAAACGGGTCGAACGGACTCGAATTTGCGGTTGGTCGAATAGTCCTGGGTCGAAATCTCTGGTGACCCCCTGAATACTTCAGGACATGTTTGGACCAGCATGCAATGTATAGCAGCTGTCACATAAAACTACATTTTGACACCTTGATGACATCACAGATTCACTGCTCTGGCTTTTGGGACACCGCTGTCTGTCTGTGTCACTGCACTGCTTAGATCACGAATGATGTATTATGTTCACCAATCATCATAAGTAAACACAAATCATTGTTGGATTATTCGAAGTCCAAGTCGTGTTCCCATTTTAAACAAACCCCCTCCAGTCCATTCACGAATTGAGCTGAAGTTAGCAAGGTTAATGTGGCTAACAGGCATTAGCTGATTACTGATCAAAATGCTTGTTTGGTACTACGTACATTATTATGTTTATGTCACACAAACGACAGGAACAACAAGAACCCATGAAAGCAACACCCCCGGGGGAGGTATACTGTGTCAATGTCATCCACGTCGTGTTGTAACACGACCAAATACATGTAGAAATCACAGGAACTTGTAGTCAAGGAAGGCTTGCGCGGCTTTGCTAACTTGATTAGCTGCTCGCTCAATGAATTGTGATCATCACATCAAATCACCTGAAGTTGTTGGTGTTCGTCGTCAATTTCCTCCCACTCCGTTTGAAACCTCGGCTTCAACGACATCGTGACGTTGAAATAATTCGGGCTCCAGAAGAAGCAGGTATTATTATTGTATCTGCTAGTTCCCTCTCCTAGTTTCCAGTGTCAGTCAGTCAAGCAAAGCTAGAGAGAGAGAGTTGCTGTGCTCATAGTCACACACACACTAGAGACAATGACGGCGAGCCGCTTCTTCGGCCATAATAGTTGCGCGCCAGTGTCGCGAGGCTGAACATGCCTGATCTACAAGCTCACAGCGCGTCGCGGGGGCGACGCGCTATGAGCTTGTAGATCTGGCATGTTTCTGTTCAGCCTCGCGACGCTTTTTTCCTCTGCAGCCCAGAGCTACACTGAGCATGCGCACTAGGCCACAGATCTACAAGCTAAAACAGAGGGAGCCCTTGTATCATAATCCAGCTTGTAGATCTGTTTTTCTTTCCTCTCTTTTTTTTTGCAAGAAGCTACACCCTCTCGCGGTGAAGTATAACATTGCAGCCATACAGCCTACACTAGTGCCTCTATTCTTCGAATTGCTACTTTAACCATATTAGCCTAATTATTTAGTCTACTCTGTGCAGTTTAATTCTGTTAGGCGGACAATATTGTATTTGTACGTATAACGTGTTTGTTGTATTTGGCCTTGCCTTTGATAAAGAAACTTGGAATAAAACAAAACTAGGGGCAGACAACTATGAGTTGCTAGGTTACCAGGCACGCGTTGTGTGCTTGCTTGGTAGTCTTGTGTTCAGATCGATTGGCTGCAGCGAGCAGAGCAGACCATGGATACAGTCAGATTAAATATGTAAATGTTTTTTTTGTTTTATCCTGTAAAACTGGCGGATTACGTTTAGAAGGAGTTATTCACTGACACATTGCTGAGGTGAGGTACTGTATCCAACAGCTTCTACTTGCTTGTTGTAATAGTTTGTTCAAGTAGTAGCTAGTATAGGCTGCTGCAGGTTTGGGTCAAATTACTGAAAACTGTTACTGAAAACAAATTACATTGGCAATTTACATAGTCATTATTACATAGTGATTAACATAATCCCTTGGACACAAAGATTGGTTCAACAAACATTCACTTTTCACTTTAAAAATGTCATTGTGAGGATTAACAATAGGATGTATTGTGGTGTGACCTATTTTGCAACTGATGCGGGCCTACCCCCTTTATCTCCTATCACAATCATTAACACATCAAAGCCTCCCCCAGTGGACATGCTACCACCCCACTTGTGTGTGTGTGTGTGGGTGTGTGTGTGTGCATTGCAGCAACTGTTTATAAACTGTCTAAGATCATGCTATTCTGTTCTATATTTGACCTTTACAGTAGCTCAAGCCATGCCATATTTGAAAAAAGTTCAAAAAGACCCACCACTGGCCAAACGATGGGACATAAAGGCACAGAAATGTGGACTGCGACACACAGTCTACTCCGTCAATGGAGATGAATACAAAGGAGAATGGATGGATAACAAGAAGCATGGTAAATGGCAGTCTGGCATTATCACAACAACACTATCTATACTTTTAATCTGTTGTAGGGTTCATATAAAACCGTAACCATAAAACCGAGCAATATTCTGTGTATCTATGACATGCCAGTGATGAGGCAGTGAATGTGAAAACTACAACTCCACTTCCTAACCACTATCCTCAGTGGCCGTGGCATGATTGACCTTGTTCACTGTGTTCACGGCAAAATATCAATTTCATTTGAGAAAATATGGTTTGAAGGCCATAGACCATTATAGGAACGCTGAGAATGAAAGGGAAATTGCCTCTGACAATATGGATTCTATATAGACTATCCATCCATCCATCCATCTTCAAGCACTTATCCATAGTCGGGTCGCGGGGGCAACAACTCCACCAGAGTGCTCCAGACTTCCCTCTCCAGAGCAACATTAGTGACTTCCTCCTGGGGATCCCGAGACGTTCCAAGGCCAGTGAGTCGATGTGTTTCCTCCAACTGTGCCTTGGTCTGCCCCAGGGTCTCCTCCCAGATCATGGGACATGCCTCGAGGACCTCCATAGGGAGACGCCCGAGAGGCATCCTAACCAGATGCCTGAACCACCTAAGCTGGCTCCTTTCCAAGCGAAGAAGCAGCGACTCTACTCCGAGTCTCTCTCGCGTGATTGAACTTCTCACTCTATCTCTAAGGGAGATGCCAGATGCACATGTGGGCAATGACAGAGATACTTGGGCTGGTGTGATTGGGAGGAACGGCCTCCCGGATCTGATTTGTGGTTTGTTATTGGACTTCTGTGCTAGTCAATAGTCATGGACTGACCATAACAAACACCATGATGTTCAAGCATAAGGATGCTCATTGTCATAAGTGTACTTGGTACCACTACCAGAGCACCCTAGGCCAAAGATCAATGATCAATTTTGTAATCATGTCAGCTGATCTGAGGCCGTATGTTCTGGACACTCGGGTAAAGAGAGGGGCTGAACTGTCAACTGATCACCATCTGGTGGTGAGTTGGTTCAGATGGCGGAGGCGTGTAGTGCGGGTGAACTGGGAACATTTGGAGGAGACCTCTGTCCGGAAGGATTTCAACTCCCACCTCCGGCGGGACTTCTCTGGCATCCCTGGGGGGGACATTGAACAGGAATGGGCAATGTTCAAAGCCTCGAGACTGTGATAACATCAAATATGATATGAAATGCACATACAAAATAGGTTTTAACTAATGAGAGATTTATGATTGTCAAATTGCTTATCATGGCAGATATTTCTGCGTACACCGTACACAACAGCTAATATATTAGACCGTTCATTTTGTCTAGGAAAGGGTACTCACATTTATAAGAAGGATGGGGCCATCTATGAAGGTGACTGGAAAAATGGAAAAAGTGATGGATATGGTACTTACAGCAAACTACTACCAGGATCCAATGAGTATGTAAGAAAATACTCAGGTGGCTGGAAAAATGCCAAGAAACACGTATGTATTTGAAACACAGATCCCCATACACACTGTTCAACACCCACTCCTTAGGTTTTACAAAATGTTCTCTCATCCTCCACAGGGATACGGGACATTCTTCTACAGTAACTCGGCTGTCTATGAGGGACATTGGTCTGAAGATAAAAGGAGTGGATGGGGACGAATGCACAATGACAATGGAGACATATATGAGGGAGAGTGGATAGAGGGCAAACATCACGGACAGGGGACGTTTCGATTTGGTGAGAACGATGACCAGGCTTCAATTTGCTAAAGTAAAAAGAAAAAAGAGGGGGTTAATTTCCTTACCCACTTATGCTCTTTATACTTTGTTGTAGGACAAATCGCGGAAATAGACAATTAAGAAGCTTTTAGATCTGCTTTTTTCAAAAATGTTGAATTATAAAAGAAAAGAAGATTTCTTCAAAAATCATAAAATGTCGGGAATGTATTTGGTATGGAAATTAGAGGGCCTAGTAGGGCTCTGGGGGACTATATGGTCACCTAAGTATGTGGCAAAATTATCAAACATAAATATCAATCATAGACGGTATACATTTTCCAAAACAAAATGCGTGTTGTTTAATTCAGTCTGACCAGAAGCAGGGATAAAACAGGCGGGGATATCAAAAGCATGGGCATGGATCCCCCATCCTCCCCAGCAAATCTACATATTGCATTATTCTTCATATTTTGATTTAGAATTCATCAAGGCAGTCTAGTGAATGCTAACATTTGACTTCCTTGTATTAAAGCAAATGGAAACAGTTACGAAGGAACCTGGAAAGATGGGAAGAAGAATGGTTATGGAAAGTTCCACTATCTGAACAAAGGTCAGCTTTACGATGGGTTTTGGGTGGATGGAGTGGCTAAAACGGGAACTCTGTCTGATTTCGGAAGAGATGAAGCACCAATGCCAACAACGTATCCAATTCCAAAGGTATATTTTGAATTTGTTGACATCTATTTCCTCTTTTTATAATCATACTATTTTTTTGTGATGTTTTTTTTTTTTACCACTCAAAATGTGAATAATTGTGTTTTTCAAGGTATACCTGCTGGATACATCATTGGTTTTGATGGAAGCCCAATCCGTCTACCACAATCAGTGCTGCACTGTTGACATATAAGAAGATCACCAGCATATACCAAAACCTTGATGCACAACCATAGTTTAACAGGACTTACAATAGGGTATGCATAAAGTGTGTGGCAAATCGAGTTGAGTTTAAGGTCGTTTTTAGGTTGTTTAATGCAATCAGATAGGACTTGTCTGTTTGGATGTATGGGCTGTAGCGTAAGGTCAGAACGTTTTTTTGTTTGTTTTTTTGCCACTCAGTAATCAGTATGCGTTCCCACATAACTTCCGGGTATGATGACACACAATAACCTGCTATCATGAATTCAAGATTGTATCACTCCTCAGTATCATGTTGTCTTACAGATTATAAAGCTGCATGATTAAAACACATCTACTGACTCTAAAATGGAATATATAGGCCATTGACCAAAACAGATAATCACCTCTGGCTACTGTTACTGGAGTTGACTAGATATGGACTATAGATATGGTTTTGACAATCGAATGAGTGTTCATGGTCATATAAAGCTAGAATCTCATTTCGTCTTGTCTGTCCCTTCAGAGATCTGGAGGATGAGTTATTCTGCTGGTAGGCCTATAAACAGCCTCCTGTACTATTCCTTGGTGCACTCGGGCAGTGGGTGGGTGTTTGTTACATCATAATGGAGAATCTGAAAGCACTACCACATTTCTTTTTTACTTTTCGGTTTTACAACTAAGACATTCTAGCAGGAAAACATTTATCATTTTAGAATCAAGGGACACATGGTAAAAGTGCTTTTAAACAGCTGTAGTTTGGGGTGCAAAATGCATTTTGGCAGACCTGGTAAAGAGAATAACTGGAACATTTATCACAGACAGTTCATGCTTATGTCCATATAGTAGCTATGTTGAATTTATGAGGACTGTTGAATTTACGAGCAATTTATGAGGACAATTTAGCAGTAACTACTGTTTTATTTGTGGGGTTGAAATTGTAGACTACAGCACACCATTTTCAGATGGAGGCAGAGTAAATATATTATTCATTATTTTAATTTTTATAATTGCAGTGACACTGCATTATGTATATACTGTGTTATATGCAAAGAATGTTACAATGTGCTTGATTTAGTTTTGGTAATAGAATACAAGTTTCAACACAACTTCAACTCAGGATGTACACATAATAAAACACTTATTTCTAATTCTAATGTGGTCCTGAGGGATAGTGAGATAATCCTGAGGGATAGTGAGATAATCCTGAGGGATAACAATTTGAGCCCCCGGATTCAATCTACAGCGCTCAATATGTACTTGTGGCAGTGGCTGTTAAACATCAGTAGTCACAACATGCCAGACAGATCCACCCCATTTTTGTGTTGTAATTTCCTGTGTGGTATGCTGTTCCTGACTGTGTAGTAGGCTATGTTTTGTGATGAGAATACATTCAGTATATGGTATTTTTGTGATAGCACTATCCTTGGTCCGTGAAAATGTGTTCAGCCATATACATGTGGATAAGTGACAGTAAACTGACTGAGTTGCAGTATAGCCAGTCTTAAAAAGATAATATATACACAGGGATCCTGTTTTGATTGTAAGAGGCAGAATTTGGTTTGGAGCAGGTACAAAGGCTAAAAGCTTGTTTGTTACAATGTTGTGTAAACACTGACACCACGGCGTGTAAACAGCGCCTCAAACTGTGACTCCGCCCACAAACGGGGGAAGTTGTGATTTTCGCTCGTTCACTGCAATGCAATTTGCGGCATTTTCAAAACAATATTGAGCAGAGTAGCGATTATCAAACGTATTTGCAATGCCATACGTTCGCAAGTTAGATAGCATCGGCATAGATGTTTGTCCGTATGTGATTAAGGATTGGACCAAGTTGCATTGGCAGCCATAGAAAATTCCGGATGTGACGTTTTTGGGCGTTCCTGTCTAGCGTGGTGTCAGTGTATGTCACTTTTGCAGATTTGTATTAAGCCCTGGACTACAGAATTAATGTCGAATTAATGTCGTAGAAATCTTAATTTTGAATAATTTAAATGTAAACTAGGCAATCAATGTCTGGTTGTGGTTTGTCATGTAATGTGTAACAGTAAATTCAGCCTATAGGAACCAATATGGTAAAAAGTATTTATTTAACACTATGTGCTTGAATTGCAGCACATATAATATGCACTACATTTTGGCAGGTAAAGTACGGTAAGCAGAAAGACAGGCATTACAATTAAACACTGATCTCCAAGAGAAAAAAGCAGCAAAATAAAAAATATATATATACACAGAATCCTAATGGTCATATACTGAGCAATTCAAAATACACAGTATGAAAAAAAGAAAGAAAGAAACAGTGGTTCATAAACCTCAAGAGGGAATTAATAAATAAATATGAAGTATTTTAAGGATGGGTGACTGGCATACAGATAATTAACAGGGGAAACACTGATGCCATACCTTATGAGGTAAATCAAACCATGATTCACAGTTAAGACATTTTCATACTGATCATACTGATTTCAAGTTACATGCAATTATGGCAAATGTGCGTGTTCACAGTTGATTCATCATCAATCATATTAACATCATTTTAAAAATGTCTAAAAGTGCAAACACTTTCAAAACAGTGAACTGAACAACAATTAGGTGTGTTATCTTCAATCATGTACGGTTAAACACCAACTAATGTCCTCGCTTTAACGCACACCCGTGAGAGTGCAACCAGCACACTTTGTCTATGGGAAGCTGGGAGATTGCAGCATTGAGGACTGCTCTCCTCTGTGGTCCAACTCGTTTTGTAGCCTGGTAAGATTGGACAGCTCTTCCAGCTCCTGGAATTGTCTGTCCGTTTTGTGACTCACCAAGGAGCGATAGAAATGAACTGCAAAGACAATGAAGACCAAACCAAAAGGGACCATGATGGAGGTGGAGGTGATGGCAGCAGCCACACCAGATGACATGGCGGTGCTGTTGGCAGCCCCCTTGGGCTTAATAGGTAGAAATTTGACCCAGCAGAGCAACACCACCTCAGCCAGGAAAAGCAGGGTGCCGATAACAGTAGAAAAGCCCCAGGCCAGTTCAATGTGTCGATGCATTCGCTCATGCGGGGACTCATTCACGGAATTGAGGTTGTGCACATTGCTGACGGCTTCAATGTTGGGCAAAATGCAGGTACTGACCATCAGAGCAAATAGGTGAACAGCCACAAGCACAGTGGTACAAGCACTGAATGCAATGAGGAGACCCGGTGGGTATGGATAGCTGGTGTCCAGTTGTACTTCCACCATTGCCACCTGGAAAAGACAGGCGAAAACAACATCACATTCAGCAACGTAACTTACATGATCAGAAACTATAGCCTATATATAGCCAACACATCTTGACTTGTCATATGCATGATCCAATCTGTAGCCAGGCGAGGAAGCAATGGCTGAGTGAGAGAACGGCATACGTTACCATGGCAAATCCAGAAAGTAAAGCAGATGTCCGACTAGAAGCCTTCAGTTTTGCTCGACTCAAGTAGAGCTTCCTCCAAGATAGAGCCTGCAGTGAATGCTCGTCCAGACCCATTGTGTCGTTCAAAGGACTGGTCCAGCAACAGGCGACGTCCCTATTCCCTGTTGTTCTGTCTGATCGGCACTCTGCAAAGCAGCCAGGTGTTCACATGTCAGTCGTTCAAAAAAAAGTTGTATCGCAAGCTGCAGTTATATTCAGACCGCATACAAGTTATTCTTCATCGCCGGAGTCGAGCGACGAGCGTGTGGTGCGTGCTTGCTTGGGGCCCTGCACCTTAAAAGCGTGATACTTCGTCGTGCGACGGTGTCGAATGCGGGAAATAGCCGATCTACAAGCTCACAGCCCGTCGCTAGCGCGAAGCGTTGTGAGCTTGTAGATCGGCGGGCTTATATTACCCACAACTCTGTGCGGGTTGGTTAGAAGAGAGGACATCCGCTGGAATAAATTGTTGATTTTACGTAGAAGTGGAAACTGGAAACACTTGCTTTAATACTTGAGTAGTAATTAACCTACATGCATCCACCTCACAGCTGGAGTCATTTCCTTTAACGTTATTCTCTGATTCTCTCATATCATCCTAGGTTATGGTCAAAGACACACATGTTGTTGTTGTTGTATTACACTATAATAACGATCAGAATGAAAGATACTGTTGTATACATATTGACATATTCACTGCAGCTCTTAAATGATCTTTATCATTTCATGTTGAAATTATTAAATAAGCAAATTACATGTTATTTTTGTATGATTCATTTATATATGTATTATAGCATATAGGCCTATATATATTATTTTTTGTAACCAATGCTATGTGCGATATTATCCCCGAAAAATAAATAAAAATGAAGAAGTGAAACCATGATGACATGCATATGACGTTGTCCACCAACAATGTTTTGGTTCTTGTTGGCGATGACGTAATACAACACAAAACATGGTTCCCCTTGTTTTGAACCAGAAAGCTACAGCTAAGTGATTTATTCCTCTGTGAAAACTAAAAAGATCATGTTTTCCACCGGAAAGTGAGTGTGGCGACTGGATGCTGTTTGTGTGTCGGACAATGGCGCACAGCACCGCGGATACGTGCTCTGCCGAGTCTGGACGCAAACTGGTATGGAAAGGCTTTCATTTATGGACGCTTGGACGCAAAAGCTATAGATTATATAAAAAAACGAGACAGGTAGCCCTGCTAATTAGTTAGCAACGCTAACGTTAATAATGTATAATGCATGTTGTGTTTGTCAGGCCGGAGTTTCACTCAGATGTGAAGGAAAAAGGTTGATTTATTATATGCTCAGACTTTGCATGCATATATAGTTTCATTATGTCCGTTTGTATGGTTTAATTATTGTGTGTTATCGACATGCTATGGATCCAGGTCGATGTGTGTAGACTAGCCCTACACTGAACTCCTGAAACGTGTGAACGGAATGTTATGTCACGCCTAAAGAACATGTGTGTGTGTGATATTGCTCCCATAACTTAACGTAAACATCCAAGTTACAGCAAAAATAGAATACACAGGCCTACCCCTTCTATTCTAAATCAGAGCCTCTAATTTGACCTTTCTACATCTGTCATAATTGTGCCTTTACAGTTTAATTATTCTGTATAATTGGTAGTGTTGCTCTGCAGCCAAGTAAGAGCAGATCTACAAGCTCACAACATCATCAGCATCGTCTCTTGTGGTGTGTGGGCAAGCGACAGTGGATTCTAAATGATGCTTTAGTCATGATGATACTTTTAAAAGTCACGATGGTAGGCTACTCCTCCTGAGTCCTGCCACACGTGTTCCTACTAGCGTTTTTGTTGTCATGAGTTGTTCATGAACGCCTTCTCGTTTTCATTGGTAGCGCTCCATCTGTCGGAAAATGTACGGCGAAAATGAAGATATGTCAGACGTGGAGGAAACAATTGCAAACGTACGAGGATTCAGCGTGGAGGAGAAACTCTCCAGTGATAGTTACAATGCAAACTTCGTTCACGTGATGGAGGGTAAAGGTAATAGGCCCACATCTGACATCATGTTTCATTTGATTTACTGCTTCTGGGTGCTTCATATGACACGAAGTAGCATAGGCCTATATTCACAATCATTCACTTGTGCTTACAGAATTCACTTATGAATATGTTCAGAGAGAAGCTCTCAGGATACCACTCATTTTCATACAGAAAGATGGACTAGGGATCAGGTAAGAGAAGAAATTACATTACAATGTGATGATTGTTGTGATATTAACACATTTCTGTGGTTAGTGCAACCTGTCTCTGACACTCTCTTTTGTGTGTGTGTGTGTGTGTGTGTGTGTGTGTGTGTGTGTGTGTGTGTGATTCTTTTCAATTTCTGTAGAATGCCTGATCCAGAATTCACTGTTAGTGAAATTAAAGGCCTAGTTGGTAAGTTAATTGTGCTGCAATGGTTCTTTAATATATAGTTAGTATATTTTTCTTGTCGATTTTAAAATATTAGATAAAATTATCATATAGTCTCAAATGTAATTCTTTTACAATACCAATGGAGGGAATAGGCTGAATAAGATTGTATATTTGCTTGCTCCATCTAGTGACGATACTGGTGAAGGACATGTATTACAAGGCATATCTACTCATAATGAATGAATAGTAGTCGCAAACACAATATGTTGAAATAAGACAGCTTGCTTATTATGTCTATGAATTTCGAAGTCCAAAATAGTTTAATCCTAAGCATTTGTCATGCTTTTTTCTTAAGGCAGTCGTCGTACTGTTGACGTCATGGACGTGAGCACTCAGAAAGGTTCTGAAATGAGCATGGCTCAGTTTGTTCGCTACTATGAGACTCCTGAGGAAGAGCGGGACACACTTTTCAATGTCATCAGCTTAGAGTTCAGCCACACCAAGTTGGAGAACCTCATCAAGCGTCCCACTGTGGTAATATGACACCGCTGCCTGCACAGCAAAATATGGAGTGTTAAGTTAAAGCTGCTATAAGCAATAATATGTCAAAATTTGAATGACATTTTTATTTTTTTTGGTATTCAGACAGCCAGCAATGGGTAGAACGCTCCCAAAAAAGTGTTGTCTCTGTGACACATCTAGGGGCCGCAATCTGCATTCAAAGATTTTGCTAGAAGCTTTGTCATTGGTCGATTTGCCTGTCTGCTTTCTGATTGGTTAGTCACTGCGACCAGGTGTTTTTCGACCAATGACAAAGCTTCTAGGAACATCTTTGAATGCAGATTGCGGCCCCTAGATGTGTCACAGAGACTACATTCTTTTTGGGAGGGTTCTACCCATTGCTGGCTGTCTGAATACCAAAAAAAATAAAAATAAAAAGGTAATTCATATTTTGACATATTATTGCTTATAGCAGCTTTAACTTAGAGTGAAATACCTTTTTTTTGCCAGAAATTGCTTGTGTAAAAGCGCAATAAATGAATGAACGCAGCAGATGCATTTGTAGTGCCACTCAGGAATTTGCCTGAGGGGGATGCATCATAACCTGAGTACACTGGGTTCCCCAGTGTACTCTCTACTGCCCCATCTGGCGGAGTCAGGTTAGATGCATCATGCCTCTGCATTTGTTATCCCACCTCTGATCAATCATTTTGATTGACTGTGTTATCTCTGCTTCTGGTCACACTGAATTAAATGCATGCGTTTCCTTTTGGGAAATGCAGTAGACTATCTTATCTGATATATTTCATATTTATATTTGAGAATATCACAATTTAACAACAAAAAGTTAAACGCAATATCCCTGCAATCCATTTTTTGTCAAATATTTTCATTTGTTTAAAAAACTAAAAAGTATTAGAGTATCTTCAACCTGTATTTGTTGTACAACAATGTATGGCATGAGTGGTTAAGAGTTTTTTTTACAAATCGATTCCAGGTGCTACTGTCCCACAAGGTTTATGGTGCAGTTTTCCTTTGCTTTCTCACAGGTAGATCTAGTGGATTGGGTGGACAACATGTGGCCACCTGATCTGAAAGAAAGCCAAACTGACTCTAGCAATGTCATCTCAGAAATGAAGTACCCAAAAGTGCAGAGGTATGTCCCTTTTGGAAGAATTTCCATTTATTCATGTCTCAGGTGTGTGTGCACATTCCAGTGCTGTCCAAGAATGCTCTCTTTGGACATATCGTTTTGGGTTGATGAATTTTTTTTCTTCATTTAATTGTAAAGATATTAAGTTGGTCAAATACAAGACTGTGAAAAAGTAAATACACACCATTTTGTCAACACAGTTATTGTATGGCAATCTGCGAACCCATTCGGTGCCTCTGGGGGCACCACCTCCTTTTTAGAAACAGGAACTCGGTTTGGCTCCTCCCCTTTCTTAGTCCACTTCCTCCCGGGTGCTTCTGTGTTTATTCCTACTAACAACAACACTACATGTTTAAGGCAGTGGTACTGGTACAGATTCTGCTGTTGACAGAATCTTTTTTGAGAGATTAGCTGTAGGGAAACCTAATCCTCAATTCAACACAACCGGCTTTTAAATTAAGGCTACCTTTCAACACTACAATGAGCTAAACAGGGATTCCCAACTGTGAGCTGTCTTGGCGGGTGTATGACATTAATAGTGTAATGGCGCTGCTGGTGTTATAATTATTAAAAATAAATAAAAATATATTACTTCAGAATGTAAGATGTAAGAATGTAAGATATAAAAACATGAAAGAAAATATTTGTAATCTTTTAGTACGTTTGAATAAATAAATTATTCCACAATCACTTCATTTCCTGACAGCCTAACTAACTGGTGAGTTCTGCATATTTGCAACTGTACAGGAATCATGAAAGAGGAGTTGCGATTTGATTAAAATTACTGGTGTTATACTACTATACTGTGTAATAACTGCTGCTATGATAGCCTTAATAGAGGGTATGCACATGCATAAAGTGAATGGCAGATCGAGTGGCAAAGTGAGTGACAAAGTGAATTTAATGTTTAATGTTTAAAGTAATTTAATGCAATCAAATAGGACTTTTCTGTTTGGATGTATGGGCTGTCAAGGCCAGAAAGTAGGTTTTTTCCACTCAGTAGGCATTCCCGCATAACTTCCAGGTATGATGATGATGTCACGCGCATACCCTCTATAGTTAATACATTAGGTGTTATATGTTTAATAACTGCTGCTATGATTGACAGCTTCATTGTGGGCTCGCCAATGTGATCACAGTAATGTTCACATTATATTATTATCCCACTATTTTGAATGTGAGAGGCCTATTGTACATTTTGGCAAGTTTTCTCATTATTTGATTAAAGTTAATGTGAAAATACCACTAGACTAGACTAGGTTGTCTTTTTTTAAGTGTAAGGCTTTGGGGGTGCGTCATCTGTGTCTGGATGTAGAAGGGGGTGCATGGGCTAAAAAGTGTAGGAACCGCTGAGCCCAGATGATGTTAATCTTGTACTGACCGATGTAGAGATTGATACAATGAAGGATACAAGAAATTTCGACATCTACAGATCTGTCTGCCAAAGGAGGCAGCACCAGCGATTGAACCATGGGAGTGTACTTCTTTTTTCACTCTGTTTCTCTTTATTTTTGCTGAATAAAAGATTGCAAAACATGCTTTGCCTTGTCATTGCAGCTTATAGTGCTGGAGTAACATTAACGATGCCATCAATGTTGTAAATGTAGTTGCAATGGGGTGTACTTTTTCACAGCACTGTAAACAGGCCACTAGGTAAACACTGCGCAATTGTTCCTGTTTTTTTGACGAATTAGTGACGTCTCGATTGTCCTGGAAATGACGTAAAGATCATCCACATATGGGCTGTGATCTGGCCTAGTCCTGAACGTCACCGGAGGACGTCATCATGACGTCATTTGGCTTGCTGGGTTATGAATCCACCCTGATAAAGGGATTCTCAATCATCTTAATGTAGTGGTTCCCAAACAATGTGCCATGAGACTAGTCCAGGTGTGCCGTTGAATTTTGAGTGACGCACACATAATAATTATTGCAAGCAATATACTATATACATACAATATGTACATACTACTATGTATTACACACGCACGCGCGTGCACACACACACACACGCACACACAATTTCAACACATTTTCAAATATAGTGAAAATAGCAAGCTAAAGTGTCACATGTTGTGTTGTGATACATGAGCTATGGATCAGCTATTCTCAGTATGAAAATATTATTGACTGAATCATAGGTGTGGTGTGTCTTCTTAACACAAAAAGTTTAAAAACCGTTTTCTTATTGAACTGCACACATACACTTCCTTTGATTTTGATGCTGGGCAGAAGGGTTCTCCAGCTTAGAAGCAGTTGTTTTATAACAGCTGTTGCTTGAGTGCATAGGCCTATAAACATCTTGAAGCCAAATCAACAGACAGCATTCAGACGTAACTAGAAATCTGGAGCAGTCTGTCTGAATAGTTTTCGCCATTACCTCAGTCAATGTAATTGTCTGTACTTCCTGCTGTTAACCCAATTTGACCTGAGATCAGATTCTCAAAATGTCTTCTAAATCCTGACAGTTTTCTGAAAAAGCTATGTTGTCAGTCGCTCTTCAATTTTTCAAAAATAGCAGATCGGTGGCACGCTATGAGCTTGTAGATCTGCTATTTTTCAATAGCTAAAGCATAACATAATGCTAACACCAAAAGGGGTTCCCGCCCAAAAACTCAGGTCTATCAGTATGAGGAAGCAGACCTTTACTGATCTGATGTTAGACCAATATAGGCTTCCCATGTATTCTGGTAAACCTGACATTTTGAATGCAGTTTCCAGTCTTGGAAAAGCCATGAAATATAAAATAATTATTGCAAATGTCCTAAGAAGTAAGTTGCTGCATGGAGTAGAGTTTAGGTTATCGTTAAGTAGCAGGAGGTTTTACATAATAGATACCAATATACGAGAATGTCTGGTCAGTGACAGGTCAGTGTGCCATACAGTAAAATGAGTGAATGTACAGTAAGACTGACAGCCATCTAGTGGCCACATTTAATAACCACATGAACCCTAGTGTCTCTAATATGGGGGCAAACATTCGTCAAGAACTGCAAAAATTACAAGCTCAAAACACACTGTAGATCTTGTGGATGTGTTATTTTCGGCTAAGAGACTTCAAGTAGAGCAGTGGTTTTCAAGCCTTTTTAATTAATTCAACCCGGTTTAATTTGACACTCTCAAGAGTTAAAGATCTAATACGGGGTCCATTTGGTCTACCAACTCTCCATCAGTTAGCTGGGGACGACCTGGAACCTCCCTCAAGGACCCCCAAGTAGAGAGATAAAAGGAGCCGACCTAGTATAGATCTCAGGGGGATCATGGTCAACTAATAGTTGCGAACGCAGTGAGCATTTACTATGACACCCAGCAGATCATGTCTGTCTGTCTGTCTGTCTGTCTGTGTGTGTGTGTGTGTGTGTGTGTGCGTGCGTGTGTGTGTGTGTGTCACGCTGTAACACCACCCGCCCGCCACCAGAGGGCGCAGCTGTATCACACACAAAAACACACACACACATGCACACACACACACACACAAACAACTTAACTTAAAAAAAAACTTAACTTAATAAAAATTAACTTAAAAAAAAAACTTAAAGAAAAAACTTTTTAAAAAAAATCTTAAAAAAACGTAACTTAAAAAAGAAATCTTAAAAAAATAAATAAAAGAGAACAAAAGAAGAATAAGTGCACAAAATATAAGCATTGCTATCACTAATAATGACAATGTTCCCATTCTGTCTCACCCACTTCTGCCCCAGAGTTGCATGGTGACTAGCTCCGTTTCTATAAATAGAGTTGTTCCTCTCTTTCCTCCCCGAGTTACTGAACATTTTGTATCCAATGGATACCTAATCATTCCTCAATAATCCCCCTGAGCCCCGAGGGGAGATAACCTGAGGTGAAAAATGTATAAATGTATGGCTGGCGTGCATGTTTTAATTGCTATCTGTAATGTCAGAGAAATGCAGTCTTATTGCTAACACATGTATCACAAGAGGCTGCATTCGTGCCATCAGCATGATGTATGAGTCTTGTTTTATTAGTCCGTGTTGTTTCTTTCTCTGTAGGTACTGTTTGATGAGCGTGAAGGGCTGCTTCACAGACTTCCACATTGATTTTGGGGGGACTTCAGTGTGGTATCACGTGTTCAAGGGGCAAAAGGTAAGTCTTGTTTTGTTACGGGTGTTATTATTATGAGACACAAAGTCTCATTCTGTTAGGATGTAAGAGTACTACTTAACCCATTTTGGGCGGGAACCCCTATTTGGTGTTTCAAACATTATGTTATGCTTTAGCTATTGAAAAATAGCAGATCTACAAGCTCATAGCGCGCCACCGAGTGGTGCGCTACGAGCTTGTAGGTCTGCTATTTTTGATAAATCGTGAAAATGTAGCGCAAATTTGGAACAGGAATATAACGTTTTTAACTCAAATCTTTGCTTCTGGGGGGGTCCCTGGAACAGCATATTTTCAGATGGGGGTCGGCGGCCAAATACATGAACTTGACAAGAAATAGTTTTTCAGAAAACTATCATGATTTAGAAGGCATTTGTAGAATCGGGATCAGTTATAAATGGGTTAACCACTTCAACCCTAGCATCCATATTCTGGGTCAAACTTTCACCAAAATTAGCAGATCCCAACGCGTCGTCACAGTTGTACGCTTGTAGATCTGCTATTTATTTTCGGCAAAGAGATTAGGTGTTGAAGGGGGGGAAATGGACACAGAGTGCAGAGTTGACTTCATGAAACCTAGCACCATAGATGGTGTTCTTCATCAATTAGTAACATTAGCTCTACCTTCTTTTAAGCCTGATGGATAAAAGGCTTCTCTAACACTTGGTATAAAAGAGCCTGTTCCCCAGTTTGTCTTTGTGCTGGCTGCAGTGTCAGCAAAACCCAGCGTTACTGCTGTGGTGTGTGCTTGTACAACACCATAGAGAGGGATCACATTATACACACCTGCAGAGGTCAATCAAGAGATTGAAGAGAAGTAGAGAGAATGAGACACATCAACTGATAGGACAGGGTCTGACAGCATTTCTATTAACTTTGAGTGTTTTTAACAGTTTATCATTCATGTCCAGCCTGAAAGGATTAATGATTGATAATCTAAAGGGAAATCCCCTACCGCTCTTCTCCAGGTGTTTTGGTTGGTGCCTCCGACCCCTCATAACCTCGCCCTATATGAAGACTGGGTTCTGTCTGGCAAACAGAGTGACATCTTCCTGGGAGACCGAGCGGACGGGTGTCAGAGAGTGGAACTTAAACAGGGCTACACCTTTTTCATCCCCTCAGGTGAAATTGCATGATTGTATCGGTTAAATGCGTAACCTCTGGCCGGCTTGTCTAAAATATTTTGTCAGGTGACTCTGAGGAAGATCGAAACATCAGTCACTTGTTCTACTAAGCAGCTGAATGTCCGTGCTGCTCCAGTGTCTTATCTCCTGCAAATGTTGTCGTGTGTGTTTTCTTTTTAAAGATTAGTTTGTGGCTTTTCTGCCTTTTTATTGATAGTATCAAGTGAAGATGGACAGAGAGAGAGAAGGGGAGAGACACGCAGCAAAGGTCGTCACGAACGGGACTCGAACACGCGACGCGCTGTCGAGCCAAAGCCTCTATGTGGCATGCGCCTGGACCACTTGGCCAGCGGGCGCCCCGTCTTGTGTGTTTGATAATGCAGTGCTTTGAATGCGCTTTGTGCTGTTGTTTTAAGGGTGGATCCATGCCGTCTACACCCCTGAGGACACGCTGGTCTTTGGAGGAAACATCCTGCACAGCTTTAACATTCCCATGCAGCTTACCATCTATGAGATAGAGAACAGGACTAAGGTAGGAGTCCAAACATTTCCTCGACACCAGGGACGTGCACACATAGACATCAAAGGCCCTTTTACCCAAACAACTGCCCTTTCCAGACCACGAATGCAGCATTTACTATGGTGAAAGAAATGCTAGTGCCACTCCTTTCCTTGCCATGCCGGCAGGCAGCATTCAGGAGAATTGCTTTTTTTCCCCCGAAGTCTCCTGAACTTGAACACAGTATTTTGCGCTGAACAAATTTGTTTAGAAATCCATGTCGTTACACCGCATCTCCACTAGGTAAAGACTAAAGAGTGCTGAGTTGCGCCCCCAAAAATAGCTGATCTACAAGCTCTCAACGTGTCGCAGCGCGACGCGTTGTGAGCTTGTAGATCTGCTATTTTCGCTATTTTTGTTCAAAAGTGCCCTAATAGAAACTGCAGGTTTTATATTCCTGGAAAGATACCATGCTATAATCGAAGCCATTGTTCTCGCATTACAACAAAAATAAAATAAAACCTGCCTAACGATGATGTCACTGACGCTGGTACATATCATTTGTGACAGCACTGTTGTTTTCCAATATAGCCTCTGTAGTAGGACCATGCAGCATTTTAGTTTTGTGCAGAATTCTGGGAATCATAGTTGCAACACACAGACAACAGACGTGTCATCAAAAACACTACTAAAATGAATGCTATGCATGAATGCAGTATGACTTTAACCCAGTTTGGGCGGGAACCCCTTTTGGTGTTAGCATTATGTTATGCTTTAGCTATTGAAAAATAGCAGATCTACAAGCTCATAGCGTGCCACCGAGTGGCGCGCTACGAGCTTGTAGGTCTGCTATTTTTGAAAAATTGAAGAACCACTGAGATAGAAACATAGCTTTTTCAGAAAACTGTCAGGATGTAGAAGACATTTTTAGAATCTGATCTCAGGTCAAAATGGGTCAAGTAGTCAGATGGGTGGTCTACGATCGACTTGGGAGATTTTCAAGTAGGCCCTGGTCCAGTAAAAGGTTGGGAACCACTGCTCTATTGTGATAAAGAGCTGATGGTAGGTGTAAGTTTATGCTTATGGAGTGACACTATTTGTTTTATTTCTTTGTGAAGCCATGAACAGAGAAACAGTTCCATTTGGCCCATTAGTGAATGTTCTATTTTTACATCTCAAGACAGAAAATGCATCTTCAAAATACAAGAGCATCACCCTGAGAGTGTTGATTTATGTGGAATACTGTCTCTCAGTGAGATAATTATAGACCCAGAGGCCTTGTTTCTGTGAGATAAATAGTATTTGCACGAGGCTGTAGTTGCCTGTTGAGATGCAAATGTGTTCCCTGAAAATAGGCTGTAAATGTCATTGTTTGTGTGTATGGCAAACTATCTTAGCAATTATTCTATCGATTCCTTTTTCGATTAATTTAATAATCGAGAATCGCAGGAAAACATTTGATTATCGATGAATGGTCGCTGTCGGGGGAAATAAATCAACCTCTCAGTCCTGACTGAATACTGAATATATAAAAAAACACGAAATATTACATAGTCATATTTGTCAGGTGAAACATACGCTGTCTCCGTTGTGCATCTTTCCTGCTCTCCACTTAGCTCATAACATTAGCCGCGCTCCGCTGCGGTGTGTGTGCATATGGGATTGGGTGAAATCAGACCTTCCGCGGTGCAGGTGTCATAGCTTAGGAGGCAGGCAATCATGAGTAGATCGCTAGTCGCTACTACGTGATTGGCTGGCGGCGTTTCTGGCAGCGTTTCAGAGTATGGGGTCAGACTCTCATTGGCTTAGGTGGCATGGGGTGAGACTCCCATTGATGACTAGCTCGCTCCATTGATGACTAGGTCGCTTACATTTCATGAGCTGTCATTAGTCAGGTTTCACCTGACCAAGAAAAGGCAATACACGAAAAGAAAAACTGTAGTTCAAGACTACTCATACTTTTATGAGTAGCTTATTGATGTCTCACATTTGCTCAGATTGTGACAAATCTGATCTGTGGTTTCAGGTTCATTCCAAGTTCCGTTACCCATTCTACAATGAGATTTGCTGGTATGTCGTGGAAAAGTATGTGCACTGCCTGACCAAACGGTCCTACCTTTCTCAGGAGTTTCGCAGTGAGACCATGATAATGGGTGAGTGGAAATAAAGCTCCTTCACCACATGGAATCCATAACATTGCTGGATAATACAGAAAGGGCAGTAGATAGCCACACACACATAAACACAGACACAGACGCACGCACGCACGCACGCACGCACGCACGCACGCACGCACGCACACCATTTGATTTAGATTAGACTAGTTTGAATTTAATTTGGATTCAGACATCAAGCAATGACAACATGAGGCAATACAAATCAAGAGCATAGCACAGGGAAACATCTTAGTTTAACACAAGTTGACCCACTGCACTGGATAGTTAGGATGGGTAAAATTCTACATATTCTACATAATGTTCAAATGTACTGAAAACGTTCTCCAACGGCAACTAACAGGGATTGCAGTGATACTGTATCTTTGGTGGATGGACATGACGGGTGTTTTACTGCAACTCAATGGTGACGGCATCCCTTCTCCTTTCCTTCAGATCTTGAGGCAAAGACAAGTACAGAGAGCCCCTTCTCTGACTCCCGGAGCCAGGACATGGACGAGGAGGACTCATGTGACATGCAGGCCACGGATGAGCAAGATGAAAAAACATACAAAGTCCCCGAGGGCACTCCCTGCTCCCCTGATAACCCAAAGACCAAAAATGGTGACTTGTGCAGTCCACAACCCCTCAAAGCTGTTTCATCCAATGACTCAGAAGACACTTGTATCCCGACTTCTGCTCACCCTCTGGATGTACCCAGACACCCGTCAGACTCCCTGGAGTCAGAGTCACACAGTAAATGGACTCACTTGACGGAGTTTGAGCTGAAGGGTCTCAAGGCCCTAGTGGAGAAGCTGGAGGCCCTCCCTGAAAATAAGAAGTGTGTCCCAGAGGGCATAGAGGACGCACAAGCCCTGCTGGAGGATATGAAGGTAAGGCCAGATTTTTTTTTACATGGTTGTGTGCCGTGATGCTCACTGAAAATAGCAGATCTACAAGTTCACAATGTGGCACGCATGCAATGCTTTGTGGCAAATCAGGCTTAGAATGCACTGCTAGATCACTGAAAACATGTACGTTTTTGTACGAACCAGAGCTGAAACTATTGCTCCTCATGCGCCGTCTCGTGTCTGACTCACCAGGTGGTCTTAAAAGAACACGCAGACGATGACCCCAAATTGGCGATCAGTGGAGTGCCTCTGGTCTGCCGGCCGAAGAAGATTATAAAGGTGAGTAAATATAAGACTTTCACTGTTGTTTTTCAACTTTGTATTTTAATAGAATAGAGGGTATGCGCATGCATAAAGTGAATGGCAGATTGAGTGGCAAAGTGAATTTAATGTTGTTTAAAGTAATTTAATGCAATCAAATAGGACTTTTCTGTTTGGATGACTTTTCTGTTTGGATGTATGGGCTGACAAGGCCAGAAAGTCGTTTTTTGTCACTCAGTAGGCGTTCCCGCATAACTTCCGGGTATGATGATGATGTCACGCGCATACCCTCTATTATCTGTTTCTAATTTTAACGTTTTAACGTGCCGGTCCGGGGATACAAACTGGCAACCTTCCGGTATCAAGACCGCTCCGCAAACCGTTCGGCCACCGCTGCCACAAATGTGTGTGATGCTTCAGGCTAGATTTGTCAGTGGATTGTGTTGGGTTATTCTTTTTTTCCCTTTGGTAGGGGAAGGGTCCTCTTTTTATGCATGGTTAGGTTATAGAGATCTGAGCATTGCACCGATCTTCTTTTCTCTGTGAAGAAGTTGTACCACGAGTGGGTAGAAAGGTTGTCTGGCATTTTTGCAATCAGAAGGACCACCGGTTCGCCTCCCGGCCCCGGTCTGTGTTGAAGTGTCCCCCCCCCGAGCACTCATCATTCATAACCATCTGAGAAGCCATTCGCTGGTAGAAGCTGATAATGGAATTTACCTATTTACCCATTAGGTAGATGTAATAGTATATATGAAAAATCACACCCGTGTGAACTGAGTGGTGCAAGGTCTTATATAGCCTGATCAGCTGTGGTCTGACGTCACACACTAACCATAGCTACCATGCTAATTTTTTGGGGCCACGTACAGGTACACGGGTACATACACGGGTACACGGGTACAGACAAAGCTGGTTGTTGGAGTGGTTTGCACCACTCAAAAATAATCAAAAACATTATACGTGGACACGGAACGCTCATCTGTCATGGGGCCTCCAGGGGCCACGTCATCAGCATATTTAACCCATTTAGACCTGAGTTAAAAACATTCACTTTCAAACATTCATTTTTCAAAAATAGCAGACCTACAAGTTCATAGCGCGGCACTCGGTGCCGCGCTATGAGCTTGTAGATCTGCTATTTTTCAATAGCTAAAGCATAACATAATGCTAACACCAAAAGGGGTTCCCGCCCAAAATGAGTTAAACAGTTATTGTAGGTGGTTTTATCTGTAGAAGAGGACAAGACACATCCCTGTGGGGTATTGTCGAGGGGCGCTAGCGCCTCCTGTATATACTGGTTTAATGTTTGTTTTTAGTTCAATGTTCGTTTTAAAAACGCCATTGACAATGAAGGGAAAATGTACGTCATATTGTCCCTCATTACGTCATATTGTCTCTTTATTGTTAATGGCATTTAATGTTTGTGTTGGCACCGTTTGTTTTACATCTCCATTACGTCACCTAATCAACATGAGTTAGACTTTAATATATTAGCGCCCCTCACTTCACATGGGTGTGATTTTTTGTTATACTTATTGCATTCTGAATTCTTTGCCTTTTGTATTCTGGATGTTGTATATTATATTACATCTCCAAACTGGCATGGGAACGCCTCAGAAATTGCTAATATTGGAGAGGGACGTCTGGAGGTTCTCTGCAGGAACTGTTGCCCCCCATCCATCAATGGATGGACAAAATCCTTAATCCATAAAACCCAAGTGCTGTCTGTTGTTGACTTGTAGTCCTTGGAAGGCATTGCATAAGTGTTTGTGTTCACTTTGTTAACCCATTTTGGGGCGGGAACCCCTTTTGGTGTTTTAAACATTGTGTTATAATTTAGCTATTGAAAAATAGCAGATCTACAAGCTCGTAGCGCGCCACCGAGTGGCGTGCTACGAGCTTGTAGGTCTGCTATTTTTGAAAAATCGTGAAAATGTGGCACACATCTTTGAATGTATATTCTTTCAGAGCGAACGTTTTTAACTCAAATCTTTGCTTCTGAGGCGTTCCTGGAACAACATATTTTCAGATGGGGGTTGGTGGCCAATTACATATCATTTTTGGGGTTCTTGACATGAAATATTGAGCACCACCGATACAGAAACATCTTTCAGAAAACTGTCAGAATTTAGAAGACATTTTTAAAACTTCGACGTCAGGCCTAAATGGGTTAAAAGCAGATCAAAAGGTCTGTAAATAGCATCATATGACACTCATATGACATATTGAGTTTGGACAATCAGAGTGCCTGTCCATGGTGTCCAGAAGAGTTATAGGAAGCTGGAATGGCTGTGCCAACCACACCGCCCAGCTGAGCTGCACACTCCTTCAGCACACTCAGCTGTACCTTGGAAAGGATGGAGAGGACCTTAGCACCTTACACTCATCCATCCTGGCTAGTGCAGGGGCAGAGCTGGTGTCGTCCTCCAGGTGGTCAGTCCTTTTAACCCATTTAGGCCTGACGTTGACATTTAAAAAATGTCAGCTTTCTGAAATACCTCATGTTTCTATATCAGTGGTGCTCAATATTTCATGTCAAGGACCCCAAAAATGACCGACCCCCATCTGAAAATATGTTATTCCAGGCAGGAACCCCTCAGAAGCAAAGATTTGAGTTAAAAACGTGTGCTCTGAAAGAATATATATTCAAAGATTTGTGACACATTTTCACGATTTTTAAAAAATAGCAGATCTACAAGCTCGTAGCGCGGCACCAAGTGCCGCGCTACGAGCTTGTAGATCTGCTATTTTTCAATAGCTAAAGTAGAACAGAATGCTTAAAACACCAAAAGGGGCTCCCGCCCCAAAATGGGTTGAACCCGGCCTAGAAGGTGTTTATCTGCTCTGAGGAGGAGAGAAGGAGGCAGCATCTGGGCTGGTTTCTTAGCTCCATCCATAGTTGAAGTTTACCAAGCCTGTTTTTGAGTGGTGTAAACCACTCCTACGACTGGCTTTGTTAGTTTACGTGTCTGTCTGTCTGTCTGTCTGTCTGTTCGTACCAAAAAATGAGCATGGTTGCTATGGTCACCCAGTTCACACGGGTGTGATTTCATTACGTCAGACATTACGTCAGACCACTCAGTTCACACGGGTGTGATTTTTTTTGTATGGCTTCAGTTCCTTTTTCAGTAAATTAACATGTTTTTGTCTCCCTGTCTGTATGAACTGTTTTGTCGTTGTTGTTGAGCCAGTGTTTAAGCTCTCTGGTGACCAGAAGCTTACGTCGGGATAAAGTCTGATGTCACGACCTCACTACTCTGGAAGAACATCTGACAGTCAGTCAGTGATCTGACAATACCCTGGTATCAGCGTGTCCATAGTCATTATTCGAAAGCTGAATCGTTTTTGAAAAGGATCTCCAGTGTTTTCAAATATAAATCACACTCGTGTGAAGTGAGGGGCGCTCTTATCACCATACATCATCACATTCCGTGCTCAGCCAATCAAATCATCACACTCCATGGTACACACACACGCACGCACGCACACGCGCGCGCGCACACACACGCACACACACACACACACACACACACACACACACACACACACACACACACACACACACACACACACACACACACACACACGCACACACACACGCGCGCACACACACGCAGCTAAATGTCTGTATTTTGACAGCAGTAGAACCGTGGAGAAGGCTGGGTCTGGAGACAAATGGGCTATATCCCTAAACCTATTTGTCATTTTTTTACTATTTTGAAAAACCTTTTAAAATAGTTCAAATAGCCGATCTACAAGCTCACAATGTGTCGGTGTAGATCGGGGTAGTTGAACTATTTTAAAATGTTTTTCAAAATAGTAAAAAAATGGCAAATACGTTTAGGGATAAGGGGTAAGGAAGGGGTGGCGCAAGATAGGGCCCAATGTGCTTGGTGTGTGTGCATCACAGATCCACCGTCTGGATCCTGGAACCACACTTTGGGGGCGACTGTGGCTCAAGAGGTAGAGCAGGTCGTCCAATGATCTATGGGTCGGCGGTTCGAATCCCGGCTCTGAACCCCAAATTGCTCCCGATGTGCTGGTTGGTACCTTGCATGGCTTCCGCCGCAATCGGTGTATGAATGAATGTGTGTGTGAATGGGTGAATGTAATGCACAATCTATGTAAAGCGCCTTGGATATAAGCGCTATATAAATGCACCATTTAACATTTACACTTTGAGGTCAGTCTGGAGCTATGTGAAACTCCATATTTGGGCATATACCAACGTCATCAATGTGAGATTCTCTAGTATGGAGGACATCATGAATATGAATATATGATGTCAGAGATTCTCTACTACGGACGCATTCACAGCTATGGACAGCATAGGGAAACCACACGTTATTAGACTCTAATAACGTTTGAAAAAATTAAATAAAAATCACACCCCTGTGAAGTGAGGGGCGCTCTCATCATCATGACGTGAAACGGACACCATGCCTCTCAGACACTATGACGTAACATTCTCCATTCATTGTCAATGAGAATTGCATGTTTGTTTAAGACAACTAAGGTAACTAAAAGATGGATGTGGGAGGGGCTAGCTAGGGGCTCTCGTCATCATACATCATCATGCCAAATCAACCAATCAAATCGTCACATTCCGTGCTACAAACACAAACAAACAAAAAAATACACACAAACACACAAAGCTGTGCATAGGAATAATGATTTAGTGTGCTCACCGTTCCTTTTATAGTGGGCTCACTAAAGTTTTACTTTTTTTACTTTTTAGTTTGAAGCGGGCTATGCTGTGTTTTCTTTTCCTGTTGGTAGACATGGCCGTGAGTTCCCACCTGATGTTGTGTGGGAGTCCAGCCCGCTTCAGACCGTACTGAATGACTGCTAGCTTGCATAAGGCCTTCAGACACGGACACAGGTCGAAGATGTACACGTGAATGATCTGATCGTAGTCCATTCTGTACGTACCAAAGACGACGCTACGATCTCCTACCATGCAGCCACAGTACAGCATAAGGATCGGGCCTTTCCCCTTGGCCTCGACCTGCTTCCAAGACAAGGTCTCTGGATTGAACTTCCACAACAGATGGTTCTGTGTGCTGTTTGTGTACCACCTGGATATGCCACGATATATGTATAGCTCGCCATTGTAGGCAAAGGCCGAATGCCCCCAGTATCCTCCCGGAAAACGCGGCGCATAAGCCGTGCTCAGCCAGACGTTGGTCTCCGTGTCAAACACCCTGACGTTGTTGTGGAACGTGCGATGGTCCTGTTTCCCCCCGAACACGAGCATCCTCTTCCCGATGATGGTCGCGGAGTGAAACGACGAAGCGAGTGCCGGAGTGCCGCTGGTCTTGATTAAAGACCAGACCATCATGGCGGTGTCCAACTTGTACGTGTCATTGGTGTAAGTCAGCCTGCTTCCTCCGTAGATATACACAACCTTACCCAGGACACAGGCCGAGTGGTAGCACCTCCCCTGTGGAACGCTGCCAGAAACCTTGGGCTTGGACCATCTGTGGGTGTCGACGTCGAATGCATAAAGGACGTTGCAGTACTCCCTTGTGTACTTAAACCCACCCCAGATGTAGATGATATCCTTTATCAGCACGGCCGTGTGGCCCACGCGTTGGGGAACCTCAAGGGGACGCCCTCTTCCGGCCGTCACCACGGGCAACTTTAGCCACTGCAGAGACACCGTATTGAAGACATGCACATCAATCTGGCCTTGCACGTCGGTCATCGGATCATTGGAACCGTTGAACATGGACAGTCCTCCCCCTAACGAGTACACCTTGTCACCCACTGCCACAGCAACATAACCGGCTGTCTTTGGCACGCCCTTCTTATGAACTGTCCAGGACATCATCTCTATCTTGCCCTGTATCAATGTCTCTCTCTCTCTTCTGCGTGTCTGTCTCTTGTCTATGTGTAGTGTCTCACTGGGTGGCCTCACTAAGTCTCTCTCTTTCACCATCTAAGTCATCGTCGACAACATTGCAATACCTTATGTAGTCTTGTTTGACATCATACAACACAAACTGTTGCCATATACATATGCCATAAACTGTCACACTTTCTCACATTTACAACACAACTTTAAACAAGCGTTGAATGATTCGTTCAAACTCATCTTTTGGGTGAATGAAATGACCTATATGTCACTTCCTGAATAGATCCGTGTAGTCAGTTCAGTCCAAGACATAGAAATAGCAAGACATGCCATCTCTGGTTTACTTCCCGTATCTGTGTGAAGTGGACTGATTACTTTTTAGGAGACGGGAGGCAGGTTAGTCTATTACTTCCAATGGGAGAGTGAACGTGAACACAGCTTCTGAACCATTTTAGCTCCATGGTCACTGAACTAAATAGTGGACCCTATCATCATCACAAGCCACACAATATTCCCAAGATTTTTATATTAAAACCTTTTTCAGAGAGACAAATCAGGAGAAAATCTACTGTATTATCGACCTTTCAAGATCTAGCACCAGTAAACATACAGTAGGACGTTCGCGAGATTTGCCATCTGACGGTGCCCACTTAGGAAACCATTTGTAGGATTTGTGTACCATGTTGCCTCTAGTGGTTCCAATCGGGGTGGTGTATCTTCCTAAATTAACAATCTTTGGTTCAGTTGCAAATGCTAACTTTTGATTGGCTAAAGAGGCGGTTCCACCATTCCTTTTTCCGTGGACTAAACCTGATCCGCATTATTTCCTTATTAAATTCTTATCTTATGTTAGCTTATTCTTATCTAAAATGAGACATAATTACAATGAAAAATCCATATTGTCTGTTCTCTCATATTGAATCAGCCACCCTTAACAACCAATTGAATCACGTCTGATTTCAAGTACAGTGCAGTTTTACAAAGCCTTTTATGAAAATATTATAAAAGGGGTATTTTTATAAAATACTCAATAGGTCCGTTTGAAACAGAAATCATTCTGTTAGCTTAAAATGCAAACATTAAACTTCATCAAGAAGTAATATCAGTAGTACTAAATAATAATAAACGAACAGAAAAGAACACGTTTCAGACATACAGTAGTACAATGGAACCGTTGTATTGTATAGTTGTCATATTCTTCCAACATATGGATTTGATTTATATTGAATTATGTGCCTCTTAAGGCCAGCTGCTGGTCTTGGGGGCCTCTTTGTATTTGCCTTTTGGAATAAGATGCCATCTGTCCCTGGGCTGTACCGGTCCCCCTAGCTCTCCTACCCTGTAATACTCATGGATATAATCCCACCACTTCTGCATTCTCTCCCCTCACCGGCGGAGGACTGACATCCCTATAGCGAGTTATCAGATGTATCATAATGCATAGGGGGCTTCCTATTGGTCCTTGTGCTTCTCTGTACCCCTCCTCTCATAGAGGGAGTAGTCCATATTCATGAGGAAAAGGCGCCTCTGCTTTCCACTGTGCTGGCTGCGTGTTTTTTTTCCCCTCTTCACATCTGCTGGTGGTGGTATTGTGGAGCTGTGGAGTCGGGAGGGAGGGCCGTAGGGTAGACATCAGCAGTAGCGGTAGGAGGAGGAGGAGGAGGAGGAGGAGAAGGCTGCAGCCATGTCAGTTCGCTGTGTGCTGGACGCTGTGTGAGAACCAGCCATGGCAATGTCGCTGAGCGCTGACGATGAAGACTACGACTCTGACACTGAGCAGGTTAGCACACTGAACCCCTTGCAGGCATGCAGACACAGTCGGGCCACCAAAGCGATGCCGTCTGTCAGACAGAGAGCATTGAACAGCGTCTCAGAGGGCAGTGAGGAAATGGAGCCACCTGAAGATAAATGAACTGTTTGCGTTTTCCTCCTCGCTAGTTTTTCTTTTCTTTTCTCCCCCCTTTCTCCTTTATGCCCTTTGTTGTTGCGAGGTTTATTGACATTGGTTCATGTGTTTATCTATGTTTGTATGTGGGGGTGCATGTCGGGCAGGTAAACGCAGCAAGGAGTTGTTTAAACATCTCTGCTCCTCTGGGCAGTTGTTGGTTGTTCCAGAGGAGAGAGGGGAAATGACAAACAAGGGTGATGCGTGGAGATTCAAGTATAGATACAGATGAAGAGGGGAAGATGAATGATTAATAGTTGTGTCTATTTGGTTGTGTTGTTGAGACAAGTGAAGTTGTTCCCATCTGAAAGAAGCTTTTCCTCAGAATTCTGTTCAACTATTTATTGGTTTATTGGAGAGTCAAGTGAAATTTAATGTAGACATTTTCTGTTTAAAGCTTTTATATTTAAGATAATGTTTACTCAGCAAAAACATGTTTGGTTAGCTTATGTCTCCCCACATAATGCAACTCTACTACTGAGCCACACCCCCTTAGATTAATACATTGGCTACCTAAGTGTTGGGAGGAGGAATTCATTATTTGTGATATTTTTTTTTCTTTTTTACACAACTTTTTGCTGGACATGCAAATGCAGTAAATGGTTTAACTTAGTGCCAGTTCCTAGAAAGTCTAGAAAGCAATATAAATGGATTATGTGCGTGTTGCTGATATCAGCTGTGATTTTATAACTTTTGAACACACCTGCACCTGACACAATTATCACATGCATTTGAAAGTTATTCAGAATGCCATTATAGCTTGTGTTCAGTTTTGTATTAAAGTTGAACACTTCTAGAATGACTGATTGCAGTGTCTACGTATCAGGTGTGTAAGACCACACTCTGGACACTGAAAAGGTTTTAAGTAGAACTTCCAATTATATAAATAACAGTAGTCAAATGGCATGAAGCTTAACTATGCTAATGTACATAGTGAAAAAACTGTTTAGTGATAATGTGAGCTAGCTTGTAGATCTGCTATTTTTGATTTATTTAATGTTTTTGTATAAAATGTACAGTTTGCTCAAAATAATGATGCCACGTGGTTAACACATTGACTGCTGCTGACGTATGTCATTTAATACGTATAGCCATCTATTGTCTGCGGCTGACGTATATACGTTTTATATCACTTTGTATGGATCTGAAACGGAACCATTAAAAAACAACTTTTAGCCCTGAGCCGGTTGCTAGGCAACGCCTTCCTCACCGTGCTTGTGCCTGTGTAGACTACTGTTATAATTACCATCTGCTCTCGCTGTTTTCTCTGAAACTACGTCGCTGTCCGCTGTGCTGATCAGATATCCGAGGTTCGGATCTGATTTCAGATTTTTCACAGCATCGCGATTGAACATTGAACATTAGCATTTTCTTCTCCTGTCATTTGCCGATACGGAAACTCACGCTTGAGTAGTGATCTCCCCAATTCCGGCCCATGCAAGCTAACTACCACTTGTGGCCATACAGCAGCAGCGAATGTGTTAAATTGAATAGTTGAAGTGCATCCACCAGACTAAAATCCATCCCTCCAGAAATATGCAAACATATTCTTTTCAATTTCCATCTCCTGTGCATTCCTACAATCAACCTAATTATAAGAGCACCATGCTTTCACAAATTATTTTAGATAGTCGATCAGATAGATAGACAGACCTTTATTGTTTCCATGATGTAAATTCAGTTGTTATGGCAGTACAGCAGAAAAAATCAGACACAAAAACTACTACTACTACTACTACTACTAATATACTAGTAATGTACAGAAACAACAACAACAAGCCCCAAAGAATGTCAAAGTGTACATATACAATAATCAAGCCACCTGCCAGCAAGCAAATTAATTATTACAATCGTTACAATTCTTGCAGAAGTTAATGTGAACAGAACTGTTTTGCAGTTTAAAAGAAAAACATTGAAATGACTGTGACATCCAGCAATTTAGTGAGAACAATTACAGGAACATGTTTTAAAATCCCAGAGGGACCATGGTCTGGAATTAAACTATAGAACTTGGACAACACAGACAAATGTTAGGGCCAGCTGTGCTTTGCACAGTTACACAAATATGAATACCACCTTTTGGAATAGGGCGTAGCTTATCCCCATGCATACTGTATGTATGTGTACAGTACCACTTGTACTGAAAAAAGACTAGCTGTACTGATGTTGTGGTGACTTATATTCACCAGTGCCAGCTGCTCTGTAATTTGGCTGTGTCTAAAGTAACGTAGACATTTTAGGACATACGTCAGTTTCTCACACTATTGAGTCCTAAAGGCTAATTAATTTATCTATAATACAGTATAGAATTATTCTGGGACAAACAGAAAATAATTAAGCAAAAATAGCAGATCTACAGCCCGATTTTGGTGAAGAGATTTGATGGAGAGGGGAATAAAGGGAGGGGACCTAGTATAGAACCCAGTGGGACTCCAGTCAATGAAGTATTCACTGTAGGGATTAACCCATTTTGGGCGGGAACCCCTTTTGGTGTTAGCATTATGTTGTGCTTTAGCTATTGAAAAATAGCAGATCTACAAGCTCATAGCGCGCCACCGAGTGGCGCGCTACGAGCTTGTAGGTCTGCTATTTTTGAAAAATCGAAGAACGACTGACATAGAAACATTTTTTTCAAGTGGTTTAAGGCTGCACTCAATAGTATCTGCTACAAGTGAAGTCACATTCCTTCAGCTAAACCATTTCTGATGAGTTATACTCTCCTATATTTATTACGGTACTTTGATTTAACTGTGCTGTTTATAGTAGCTAGATAGAGATCACTGCCAGGTTTACAAGAACTTCTTTGAGCTCACTTTAGGGTGAAGCACTTCGACCAATGTCATCACTGTGTCATCACTCGTCTACATTTTTCTTTTGGGATTTTATTATTTGGTAGTCTTGTGTATAGGCCAGATAATCGGAGCTCTCTGCTAAACTGGGTGGTAAGGAACCATTCAGATATGTACAAAGATAACTGCATTGCAGAAACAACGAACAATTTTAGGGTGGTCCTTCATATTGAGATGGTGTCAGGATTGGTTTTCAAAGGAGTGGGCTGGGCATACGTTTTTTAGCGCTGGTGTTCTCCGCTGTTCAAGCCCATATATACAATTTAGATATCATCCCACCACGTATCAGGAGGCTGAGACAGACATGCATGATCGTCTGTGGTGATAGCTGGGCTGAATGATGTGTCACTTATAAGTCTTCTGATAACAAAGAAGCAGTCCCCGAACAGTTATCATGAACTCATCTTGCCTATGTTTATCCATAGGCAAGATGGATAAACTGGCTTATGGCCTGACAGTATACAAATGGAACTAGCTGTACCCGTTAGAGTTAACGTCAGAGTTACAGGCTTGTAAAGGGTCAATCAATTTGGAACCACCTTCCCCTCAAGGAATCCCCGGACCCCACTTTGAGAAGCACTGCCTTAAAAGATTAACTTGGCAGACATGGCGGATGGGAGGTGATTTAGGGGGAACATGTTGACAGCCGTCTCGAGACTAATGCTAATGTCTGTCTGTATAGTCCCGGTCTTGAGGTTTGTCGCCTGTGGCGTCTGTTCGAGAGGTACTTAAGACACTGCACATCAATATAGCCTAGTCATCAATAGGCCATAAGCTATCGTTTGAGTGAGACTTGATTTTATTTTTAGTCTTTCATTTCTGCTTCATTTCAATAGGACAAGGTTATTTGTAGAGCACATTTCAAAAACAAGGCGATTTAAAGTGCTCTACATAAACCATTAAGCATTGAGACATTAAGACGGAGGATTGAGAAACACATTAAACTGTAGAAGCATTTAAGACAGTGTAAGAGGAGACAGGAAAGGCGGGTTGGATTCAAACCGGGTCAGCTGCGGGCAGGACTTACTTATTAGCCTCAATGTATGGGGTATGCACTCGTACTCGTCGAGTCCCACGACATCCTGTTGTTTGAGATATTCAACCCATTCAGGACGGGAACCCCTTTTTGGTGTTTTAAGCATTATGTAATACTTTAGCTATTGAAAAATAGCAGATCTACAAGCCAAGATTTGTTGTCGACTTGAAGATTAGCAACTGATGCTATTTAAAATAAAGTAAAAACGCCCCAAAATAGGGGCGCCGTCACGTCAAGTGGTCAATAGAGATTAATTACACAGGCCATGCTCCAAATGTCTCCCTAATGTGGGATGTGAATTATCGATTCATTAGTTACTTATCAATTAGTTAATTGATACGTTTTGATAATCTTAATCGATCGATTAACCTGTTAGTTGATTAATTTCCCTCAATGTCTAACATACAAATCTACATTTTGCTGATATACAGAAATAATACAAAAGGCATATTATATTCCTTAATCAAATATTTATTTGACCATTGACGATATGGAGGCCATGCGATGGCATCTTTGTATGTGCGTTCCTCGGCCACCCAGCGCGCGCAGACAGCATTTACATTCACAGAAAACCACCCAATGATAGAACCGCATCATTTTCAATTATTGACGATGAATCATTAACTGTTAAGTTTAACCGACTAACTTCTTAACGGCGATTAATCCATTAACGATTAACTATTAACATCCCTACTCCCTAATACTGTCCAGTGTCCAATACTGTCCAATACTGTCTAATACTGTCTGTCTAATACTGCCGATTGATTGTCTGATTTCCCCAGTCATTCTGCTTAACCCATTTAGGCCTGACTTAGAAATGTATATCTTTTCTGAAATACCTATGTTTCTTTATCAGTGGTGCTCAATATTTCATGTCAAGGACCCCAAAAATTATATGTAATTGGCCGCCGACCCCCATCTGAAAATATGTATAGTTCCAGGGACCTCCTCCCAGAAGCAAAGATTTGAGTTAAAAACGTTCGCTCTGAAAGAATATATATTCAAAGATTTGCGACACATTTTGACGACTTTTCAAAAATAGCAGACCTACAAGCTCGTAGCGCGCCACTCGGTGGCGCGCTATGAGCTTGTAGATCTGCTATTTTTCAATAGCTACATTATAACATAAATGTTTAAAACACCAAAAGGGGTTCTCGCCCAAAATGGGTTAATGGCTATCATTACAGTGAGTTGATCTAATGTGCTCTGGAGTGTGCTTTCTCTCTTTTTTTAGTTTGATAATCTTAATACTGTTCTTATTGGTTACAAGTCTCTGTGTGTCATAGACTATTCTGGCAGGGAATGGAACGAGGCTGTTGCTATGCTGATGCTAGGAAAATCTGCACTGCTGACACACACGCGCACACACGCACGCACGCACACGCACACACACACACACACACACACACACACACACACACACACACACACACACACACACACACACACACACACACACACAAAATGAGATCTTTATTTCCCAAAGCGATGCTCTCTTTACAGTACAAATTCATTTTTGTGCAGTATTTCCTCTAATCTCTGTTCTGCTCTCACTTGTGGTGTCACTGACAATATTGCGATGAAACATCCAATTGGGTCCTGAAACCAGGAATACCAGGAACTTAATTGACCGGCGTCCCCCAGGGCTCTATCCTAAACACTCCGGGGTTTTTTTCTCCTTTCTTGCGAAAATAGTCAATCTACAAGAACACAACGTGAATTTGTAGATCTGCTATATATATTTTCCCTGGATTTTCTCCCATTATGTCTTTCCCAGTATATAGGAAAAGGTTTGCATCTGTGGACTGGTTCTCAATGTCTGGGTCCAGGGACCACCAGGACCCCCCACATGGTTCCATTTACCCATTTAGACCTATAAGGGTCCATTTGGACCCCTGGTGGGCCCCGCACCAGATGTTGAGAAACAGTGCTGTGGTTACAGTGTGTGTAATGTCTCTTTCTAGTTGGTATATCTGAAAGTGAGGAGGACGTGAATGCGAGGAGGAACAGAATGTAACAAGGACAATGACTGCGGAGATCAAAAGGCTTGTCTTCTTCATTACACAGTACTATTAACCCATTTTGGGCGGGAACCCCTTTTGGTGTTTCAAGCATTCTGTTATGCTTTAGCTATTGAAAAATAGCAGATCTACAAGCTCATAGCGCGCCACCGAGTGGCGCGCTATGAACTTGTAGGTCTGCTATTTTTGAAAAATCGAAGAACGACTGACATAGAAACATAGCTTTTTCAGAAAACTGTCAGGATGTAGAAGACATTTTTAGAATCTGATCTCAGGTCAAAATTGGTTAAATAGGTCACATCTTATTTCTTCTGTAATAAATCAGTCATGTGGTGATGTGCCCTGTATGTCATAGCGATTCATGCCGAGTGAAAAAGCCTCTGTTTCTCTTTGAGCCTGGCAGAACCTGAATGGATTTTAAAGTGGTCTCGCTGACTTGTACTATATCCTATCCTATATCCCGTCTCCCCCTGCTCTTCACTCTGTCTTTATTCTTCATCCCTTTATACTGAAAACTAATTACAAATGGCAGTGCTTGTATGAAAGATACATATAGATAGTTTCACCCACTTGTTTATGCCTGTGAACCTGTAATGGGACAATAAGCCTGATTCTGATGTGGACGACAGTTTGTTTACTGTATTGCTGTTGTGCAAATATGAGTTGATGCACATTGCCATTTTGATTGTGTGTGCACCCCTTTGTGTGTGTGTGTGTGTGTGTGTGTGTGTGTGTGTGTGTGTGTGTGTGTGTGTGTGTGTGTGTGTGTGTGTGTGTGTGTGTGTGTGTGTGTGTGTGTGTGTGTGTGTGTGTGTGTGTTTCATAATTTTAGAAATATAGTGCTTTCAAATTTGGGAATTTTATAATGGTGTGTGTGTGTGTGTGTGTGTGTGTGTGTGTGTGTGTGTGTGTGTGTGTGTGTGTGTGTGTGTGTGTGTGCACTGCAGGTGTGAAGTTCTTGAATGTCTTCAATGTAAATGAATTGAAATGTGTCAGGGGTTTTTATGTGTTTGGTTGGGGGTATTTTCCCTTTGAGTGGTTTACATGCAGCCCTTCACTATTGACCGAGTGCCACTAACAGCGAAAAGCTGCGGTTATTTAGCCTTTTGTAAAATCCTGAGTGGTAATTTAACACCGAGTGGACTATTCAGTGTTAAATAAAGTCTCAGAATGTCGCCGTGCAGAAGGATGAAATAGACTAGAGTGATTGAGGGTGCTCAATCACTCTAGTCTAAATTACATTTCTCTACAGCTCATTTCAGCCACTGGCATTTTTTAACTGCTGCACCAATGCCGTAGATAACAAAGGAATATGGCTTATGAATCACAAGTCAAGAAAACAAGGCTATTCAGTTATTTATGCCCAAAACAAAAATGAAGCAATATGTCTACACTATTGTATTCATCCTTTTTATTCCTATTATTGTACTATTCCCCCCCCCCCCCCGTCTTATTGTATTCTATTATTATCCACACAGTTGAGAAGCTTGAAGTAGAATATTTTACTGCCTCTATTATAGCCTATTGGATGTGACAATAAACAAACTTACAACGGTTTGGGCTTCCGTGCCAAATCTGGATTTTTCTTAATGTGTTTAGCATTTTATCGTTCATTGTACGTTTCCTCATCAGATATCTTTTGTTTGAAAATGGTTTCAAATGAGCAAAGTGCAATAATTTGATCCAGGCCTGCATGCGACTATCAACCTGATGTCTTGTCGGTTAGAAACCACCACCAATATTTATAACCAAAAAGCATTCTTTTTACCACTTGACAAGATACTCTTTCTCGCTTTTATCCTTGTATAGCCACGGCCCCCCAACCGGCCCAAACCCAAGATGGCGGCGTCCCCTGCATCAGCCGTCAAGTTGTCGGCTAGTCGCGGAACATCTGGCGCTAGGAGGAGACGGACGCGCTGCCGGAAGTGTGAGGCATGCCTGCGTACAGAGTGTGGAGAGTGCCACTTCTGCAAAGACATGAAGAAGTTCGGAGGGCCTGGTCGCATGAAACAATCCTGCATCATGAGGCAGTGCATCGCCGTGAGTCCCCTGCTCAAGAGTGCTTTAACTCATTCAAACTGGGAAAGCATCTGTGTGATTTGCAGTGGCGTGCACAGATAGACACTAGGGGGTGCTAGAGCACCCCCTGCCCTTTTGGCAATGTGCCCTTTTGAAAAAAAAGAAAAAACTTTTATTTTTATTTTTTTTACACTGTACAGTATGTGGACCATGGTGACATTGATCAATTCTTAATAAAACGCTTCTAATATATTATTTAGTCCCCAGAATCTATAAATCTCACACTATTTAGGCAACCGGCCGGTTCCACGCGCTGCATAAGGTGCCCTTTTTTTTTCCTTGAGCACCTGCCCCTCTAAATGTCTGTGCACGCCACTGGTGATTTGGCTATTCAAAAATAGCATACTGTTCCAATAAGCAATAACAGTCACTTCGTGGCGCGATAATTAATCAACAGGAACTTGGGTAAATGTCCTGCCCACAACTGTGGGGACTAGGGGGTTAGAATTCTATGAGGTGAAAAATGTTTTAATTCATGCTTTGAGGCACGAAAAATTGTCTCTAGAAATTGGAAAGTTTCATAGAAAATAGAAAATTATTTATCAGAAGTGTTTGTTATGTTTAGATCTGCGGTAGCAAGTAAGGCCGGCGATGGGTGTGAGTGACTGTGACCTCATTTAGTGGCATAGTGCTCTAAATGGTCTTCCATATTATTCTCCCCCCCCCCCCCCCAGCCTGTGCTGCCCCACACGGCGGTGTGTTTGGTCTGCGGCGAGGCAGGGAAGGAGGACACAGTGGAAGACGAAGAGGAGAAGTTTAACCTCATGCTCATGGAGTGCTCCATCTGCAATGAGATTGTTCATCCTAACTGCCTTAAGGCAAGTTAGTCAACTCATCACACATTGTCTTAATTGCTCAACTATGTATGGCAGTTAAATCTGTTTGCTGCCACTGTTGGTCTTGCCTCACATGGTTAAAGAACCAAGGTTCATATTTTAGGTTGTTATTAGAGAAAGTAAAAGATGAGTGTTAATTTATTTTCATTGCATTCATCATTCGAACATGGGGCTAAATACGTCTTTATTAACAAAATATTATGGCAATTTATTTTTTTATTATTTACTATAGTCCTACTAGACCCCAAGAAATTACATCTGGCCACAAAAGATCACAGGATCTACTGAATGTGAAGGTAGCCTACTGGGGGGAAGCCACACTGTGTGTCATAGGCTCAATATGTCAGTTTGACACATTCAGTAGATCCCGTGATCTTTTGTGGTCAAATATAATTCCTTGGGGTCTAGTAGGACTATAGTAAATAATAAAAAAATAAATCGCTATAAAAATTTGCAAAAAAATACATATTTAGCCCCATGTTCGAATGCCCCCGCCCCCTGTCAAAAACAGCTAAAATCCCTAAAACGAAAGAAAGCAGCAAATGAAAAATAATTAACACTCATCCTTTACTTTCTCTAATAACAACCTAAAACATGAACCTTGGTTGAAAAAAACTAAAGTTATCCTTTAACCATTCCCTTTCTTCTGTCTTACTCAGGTGAAAGATTCAGGAGGAGTTGTAAACGATGAGCTTCCAAATTGTTGGGAATGTCCAAAGTGTAACCATGCAGGAAAAACAGGGAAAGTAAGCATCTGCGTCAATGTCATTCTGTATATGCTTGATTATATTCTGTATGATGCTTTACTCACACTACAAAAATAGCAGATCTACAAGCTCACAGTGCACCGCAGTGCGTCGCGTTGTGAGCTTGTAGATGGTCTATTTTTGCCATGTCATGCCAGCGAGTGACACTGGCAAGTATAAATCAGGTTTCATACTCTGTTGTCACTTCGACATTAAAAGTATTGTTGAAACTATGAAAAGATAATTAAATACTGTAAGTGTATCGTACTAACAAAGTAAATCGTACTAACAAAGAGCTAAAGTATAAAGTTGTCTTTCCCGTTTTCTCACCTTTTGGCCTTAAAGCAAAAAAGGGGGCCAGGGTTCAAGTATGCGTCCAATCTTCCGGGCTCGCTGTTGAAAGAACCACGGCTAAACCGGGACATCAAAGAGGAGCCTGAGGTTCCCATGATGCCGACAGCGATGGGCACAGCCCTGGGTACCACGTCCGTAGTGAAAAGAAAAGCAGAACGCGATGAAACCTCAAAGAGGAAAGACGAGGAACCTCCTAAGAAACGTCCCCCTATGCTGTCTCTGGATACCTCATCTCGGCCCAGGCTTGAAGACAACCCCCTTAGGAAGAAGAGGAAACTATTTGATACCAATGATGAACCTGTCGTCAAAAAGAAGGTATGACTCTCCATTATACTCCAAGGTGATTCGACTGATCGACTCCAAGCTTGGCGCCAAATCTGTTCAAACTAATTCTAAATAAACCATTCACAATTTTACATTGAAATGTTATACCATTACATTGATTGATTGATTGATTGATTGAAATATTTATTAACAGTTTGCAGAATTACAGTACATTTCAAGCACAAACTCAATACAAAGACTGTTAACTGTGAGTGGACGACCCAATTAAGCATTACACTTGTTTACAAGAGGGTCCACCTTGTTCAATTCATCAAAACATTTAGAGACGTACAAATAGACACTTCTATATAGACAAAGAACAGAACAGGAATTCATCATAATGGAGGTAAAAAGGGAAAAGAAAAATATACAGTGAGGAGAAAAGGGGGTGGGTGGTGGGGGGGGGATTCAGATTTTTACGGGGGCCAGTTTCGAATTGCAGCCGTCCGTAGGTGCCCTTTGAGAGCGGTTTTGAAGGAGTCAAGGGATTCGCATGTCTTAATGACTGTTGGCAGGGCGTTCCACATTTTGGTGGCAAATAATTTAGTCCCTTGTTTGTGCCGAATCTGGGTTGTACATGGTTCGTTGCACTTCCTCTGGTGTTGTGGGTGTGGACCAGACCCATTGCAAGATGCTGTACTCTGTCGTCGACCCTAAGCCATTCCAGCCTGTCAAAGTGGGCAGGGGTGAGGTGGGTTTGGGGGTACAAAGAAGCTGCTTGCTCAAAATGGAAAATATTTGAAAGTGAAATGTGACAATTCTGTTCCCTTCCCTCACAGAAGAAGCACTCAAAACCCGAAGATTCCTTAACTACCAAATTGCTGCAGCAAATAAAGAAAGAAGACGACGACGGTGACGACGAAGAGGACCGAGAAGATCACGAAGAAGACAGATTTTCACTGGAGAGGCTTCGGTTGAAGGGAAAAAGGGAACCCGAGGAGGAAGAGGAGCAAGAAGAGGAAGAGGAGGAGGAAGAGGAGGAGGAGGAAGAATCCAAAAAGGAGAGACGTGGGAGTCTTGAAGAGAAAGCCAAGGTTCTTCTAAGTCCACTGCTGAGGACATCAGCTGCCAGAGAGAATGACCAATGTTCCTCCAACTCTCCCAGAGCTGGCACCAGCAATGACTCAGGTGACGCCCTGCAGGAGAAGACCTCTGGCCAGCTAAAGGCTCGGCAGCAGCAGCGCCGGCGACTCCCCAACAAGGAGCTCAGCAAGGAGCTGAGCAAGGAACTTAACCAGGAGATCCAAAAGACGGAGGACTGCGTGGCCAATCAGAACCGCAGGCCTTTTAAGACGGAGGACAATTGGCGCCCGCTGAAGGGCGAGGAGTCTTTAGCCGGTCAGATCCGTAAATCACTGAAGACGGAGGACTCGACCACCAATCAGAGCCGGAGGAGCCTTAAACTCGAGGAGGGCCTGGCCAATCAGAACAGACGACCGCCGAAAACGGAACAGGACGGCCTGGCCAATCAAAACCACAGGCCGGCGAAGACCGACACGTCGACGAACGAGAGGGAGGAGCCAAAGCCGAGGCCGCCGCTCAACAACGGGAGCAGCGACCTGGGCGATTGGTTGCGCCACAGCAGGGGGCGGGAGGTGAACGGGACCCCGCGCGGATTTTCGCCGCTGGGCTGGAACAGAAGCCCTCCGATAACGCCCATGTGCCCCCGTCCTCCGCCCTGCCGATCGCCGCCAAAGTGCATTCAGATGGAGAGGCACGTGATCCGGCCCCCTCCCATCATCCCCCCGCCCGACAGGCTGCCCTTAGACGACGGTGAAACGCACGTGATGCGTAGGGAAGTGTGGATGACGGTGTTCAGTCACCTGACTCACAGGGATCTGTGTGTCTGCATGCGTGTCTGCAGGACTTGGAACAGATGGTGAGTGTTGAGAGACTTGATTCACACAAACATAGCAGATCTACAAGCTCGCAACGCATCGCACTGTGATGCGTCGTGGGATTGTAGATGGGGGGTATTTTTGATACACGACTAACAACTAAGACTGTATGAAAATCAGACTTTAGACATTCTATATAGCCTTGAGTGAAGCTTGATTCATGTCCCTGCAGCAAAAATAACTTTTGCGTTTTCATCAACACTTTGTCACCGAAGCATAAATCCGACTTAACCCATTCTGGGCGGGAACCCCTTTTGGTGTTAGCATTATGTTATGCTTTAGCTATTGAAAAATAGCAGATCTTCAAGCTCGTAGCGCGCCACCGAGTGGCGCGCTACGAGCTTGTAGGTCTGCTATTTTTGAAAAATCGAAGAACCAACTGACATAGAAACATGGCTTTTTCAGAAAACTGTCAGGATGTAGAAGACATTTTTTAGAATCTGATCTCAGGTCAAAATGGGGTTAAGGGGTCTGTCCATAAACAGCTTTATTATCGCCACCTGTTGACTTTGTTTCACTGAAGGAACTGTATGAAGACATAATAACTGAGTAATACCCTCCTGTGACCCGTGTGACTCCTCCTCCTGTGACCCGTGTGACTCCTCCTCCTGTGACCCGTGTGACTCCTCCTCCTGTGACCCGTGTGACCCGCCAGGTGCTGTGACAAGCGGCTCTGGAAGCATATTGATTTGAACCGCTGCAAATCCATCACACCTCTCATGATGAGTGGCATCATCCGTCGACAGCCGGTCGCATTGGACCTCAGCTGGACCAATATCTCCAAGAAACAACTTAGCTGGATTATCAACAGACTGCCAGGTAAGTGAATTAAGAAGCATGCCAGTCGGTGGTATTATTGCTGGTGGTATATATGGAGTCCAGACTAGGGCATTCACTTCTAGTCATTTTTACTAGTTGACTAGTTGCCTAGTTTACTAGTCGACTAGTCGACTAGTTGTACTACCTATTACTTATCAACTAGTCAACTAGTACCAACAAGGTCGACTAGTGGATTTACTAGTCGACTAGTAAACTAGTCGACTAGTTGCTTAATGCCCTAGTCCAGACTCCAGGTAGATCATTAGTAAATGCTAAATGATGCATTTATATAGTGCGATTCGCCAAAGAATATTACATCACACACACACAGCGACGGCGGAGGAAAACATGCACGGCACCAACTTGCTCATCGGGAGCAGTTAGTGGTTAACCCATTTAGGCCTGATGTCGACATTTTAAAAATGTCTTCTAAATCCTGACACTTTTCTGAAAAACCCATGTTTCTGTATCAGTGGTGCTCAATATTTCATGTCAAGGACCCCAAAAATGATATGCAATTGGCCACCGACTCGCATCTGAAAATATGTTGTTCCAGAAGCAAAGATTTGAGTTAAAATGTTCACTCTGTAACAATATATATATTCAAAGATTTGAGGCACATTTTCACGATTTTTCAAAAATAGCAGACCAGCTACAGATCTGCTATTTTTCAATAGCTAAAATATAACAAACACCAAAAGGGGTTCCCGCCCAAAATGGGTTAAGCATCAAGGAAGCTCAAGGACTCCCGGGCGCCATGAGATTCCAACCTTCCGACCTTACAGGCGTATGCAAAGGCTAAACTTATGTCATTTCGATTTTTACATTTAGACATTTTATGTAGACATATAGCACTCTATAGTGTGTACTCAATAGTGTCATTGTACACATACTCTACCATTAGACGGAGGTGGCTCTTAGCTTATGATCCTTGATGACTATTTCTACGTATTTGATGTACAGTATTATGTACTAGGGCATTAAGCAACTAGTCGACTAGTAAATCCAATAGTCGACCTTGTTGGTACTAGTTGACTAAGAAAAAGGGGGAAAAAAGTTTATTTTTTATTTTTTATTTTTCCCCCCGATTTTGTAGGCCTCAAGATCAGGTAGATTATAGTTATAGTCACCATGTACACAGTGTTTCAATGTACACATATTTATTTCCAAAAAAAAAAAAAAGTTTATTTCTTTAATTTATTTTATTTTTTACATAATAGGTAGTTAAACAACTAGTCGACTAGTCGACTAGTAAACTAGGCAACTAGTCAACTAGTAAAAATGACTAGAAGTGAATGCCCTATTATGTACCGTGTGTTGTTCTTGCTTAAAGTAAGTCGCTCTGGATTAAGAGCGTCTTCTAAATGCCTAAATTGTAAATTGTAAATTGCTGGCCCTCTCTACCACTTGAGTCACTGCCTAGTGTGGCTGTGGTCTCACGTATTGCTGTGGTAATGGAGCTTACTTTGTCTTCCCAACCAATCACTGTACAGTAGATTCTGCATTCCACATTTTACTTATTTGACTTTCTTAAAAGTACAAAAGTATTGAAGTATAGTCATTATGCAGAATGTCACAATGTGCATTTCAGAATCATAAATACAGTAGTTGAGTAAATGTACTTAGTTACTGTACACCACTGGATGTCTAATTGATACTGTTGAATCATTGTAAAACAAAAACAAAAACACAAAGAAGTTTGAGAACCATTGATTTAGAAGGCATTTTGTAGAATCATCCCCATGCAGGTCTTAATGGGTTAATTTATGTTTGTATTGATGTGATGGGCAGTGATGTAAATAGGTTTTCAATGTAATGGGTCCCGGGATCCAGGGGTGGTCTTTTAGGTGGGTCCCAGGGACATTTTATGAGTCCCGCTTCAACGACGTTAGGAGTCATATTTTGTCATTTTTACAAATTGCAGCATTTAACTAAAATATGGTTATATTCATGTAGAAAATGTATCTGAAATGTATCTGAAACACAATTCAAAATCTAGCCAAATGCAAAGAGTTCTGCAAACAACAGTGCAAAGTATATGCAAACATAAAGTAAATTAAATAGCACCACATTACAGTACAGTGCTGAGTACAGTATAGTGCATCCATGGGACCCCCAGAAAGGTCAACGGATGGGTCCATTATCAATAACCTGCGTTTTGGGATGCAAAATGCACCCTATTAGCATCACTGGATGGGTGTTGATGGAGCAATATGGAATGATAGTGTTTGTTGCTAAAATTGGAGTTCAGCTATTGGTTATCTTTGAAGAGATTCTTTTCATTGTGTACAAGGAGTTTCAATGAATGCTTTGGTATGTTTCCCCTACATGGATAATTGGTTCCCGAGAGACTCCTGACTCCTTTGTTTGGAAGCTGTTCTTTTTTTCTTTCTTTTTTCCCCCATTTCCTTTCTGGATTATTCACGGACTGTAATTACATTAGCATTATATTTGTTTATTTGTTGACCTCAGGTTAACTACAAACTCTAGAAACAGGGAAATGGAAAAATAGGGCCCATTTTCCGTTGTAACCCTGAAGGGAAATTCTTAGATTCTTCTACATTTGCAGAATATTTAGCTTTGCTTGGACCGTTCAGAAGTTCGGAAGTTCAGATCTTTGTAATATTATGTACTGTATTCTCTGAGCAACAACAAATACAAAGATAAATAAAAAGTATAATAAGTAATAAAGTATGCGAGCATAAATGTGAGTTGATATATGCAATATGCTGTATGAATGAACTTGCCATTGCTGCAGGTCTGAGGATGCTGCTGCTATCAGGCTGCTCTTGGGTGGCGGTCTCGGCTCTCTGCACTTCTAGCTGTCCTCTGCTACGCACCCTGGATGTTCAGTGGGTGGAGGGACTGAAAGATGCACAGATGAGGGACCTGCTGTCGCCTCCCACAGACAACCGGCCAGGTAACCAGCCTGTGTGTGATGTGTCCTGTTGTAGCCAAAATGAAGTGCACATTTGTTTGAAATAAAAAATCTCTCGTTTTTTTTAATCCTTAATTTTGTATCAATCGTGTTGTTTTGAATGTTTTGAACCCATTTAGACCTGAGGACGATTCTACAAATGTCTTCTAAATCCTGAGTTTTCTGAAAAAAACCCATGTTTCTATGTCAGTCGTTCTCAAACAATTTCATGTCAAGGACCCCAAAAAATATCTGCATTTGGCCGCCGACCCCCGTCTGAAAATATGTTGTTCCAGGAACCCCTCAGAAGCAAAGATTTAGCTTGAGCTTGTAGATCTGCTATTTTTCAATAGCGTATAACATAATACTATAAACACTAAAAGGGGTTACAATATACAAGAGACCCATAAATATGTGTGAAGTGGTGAAGTGGTCCTTTAAGGATAGAAGGATAGAAAACCACACGCTCCAAACCTATGCCCAGTGCAGGTGATATCTTCACGGTGTGGAATTATTTGGGCGTTTCGAGAACATTTAAGGGCGTTTTATTTAAATGACGGTCGGTTTCAGCCGTGACATTTATCAAAGCTCCGACCAAATTTACACTAGGATCGGCTGTATAGGATCACTTGATAAATGTCACGTTGACGAATTTAAGGCAGAATAAATATACACAAGGCCCTTTGGATTTACCTCAGTTGTGCAGAAGAAATACAAACTAGAAACAGCCTCTCTTAAAAAGAGTATAACCACCGAATACTGGTCACTACTAGCTTTGTAAATAGGACAGCACCTTCAACTGGACCCCATCTGCACTCTTCCCCAGGTTCTTAACAGCCAAGCCCTGATGAGGTGAGTGAACACTGGTGTGTTCTATCAGTCCCTACCTGCAGCTAATAAGTTGGGGGGGTTTGATGCATATAAATTTAGGATAAGGGAAGGATTGAAGACCAATCAATCATCTGGACTCTGGAGGAGTACCGTGGAGGAGAATTTGTAAGAATGTAATAGAGTACAAATACTCAAGAAGTCAGAATTAAGGACTGTAAACCTTTTAAACAAGTGAATATTAACTTTATCTTTACTGTTATAATGTTCAACTGTAACTCTATAGTAATACCTTTTAAGGATAAATACTTTAGAGGAAAACTATAATACCAAAAGGAAAGAATTAGGCAGAGAAGTATCAGAGTATACCAGAATACCTTAGAATGAGTTTGACACCAGACACGGAAGAAAGAAGTCCACACCAGAGCTATGGGGATTTTCCATTTGATATATATATTACAAATCACATCGGGAGAGAAATGGCAGGTCCGTACAGCGTTAAAACGATCTCTCTCTGACACATCATCAGTGACAACATTTTATACTACATAAGTCATAACATCCTTTTCACATGGGGAAGTAATGCATTTTGAGTTCAGAGGGTAACCAAAAAGTGAATTATGGCGACACCTATTGCCGGGAGGTTCACTTGGGACAGTACAACTGACGTGGCAAGTCACACTTCCGGGAATCCAGAAAGTGTGACCACAGGGAATCGTAGTTCTTTTAAGGGTAGATGTAGTTTATAACTGGTTACTGACTAGTTAGTCGGAGACAATTTGTCTGCTCTGGCACCGTACCAAGGCCGAATAACATGTTTTTCACCAGAGGGGCAGATAATGCAAGACGTCCAACAGGAGAAAACAATCTTTTATCTTACTCGCTGACTGGGGGAGAGTGAGATTTAATACTATCTGTTTTACGCTGGGGCAGAAATGATATGTAAACTCAGTGGGATACAGGGCATGAAAAATACATAGTTATTGAGAACATGGAAACTACCATCCACCAAAAATAACAGATCTACAGATCTAATAACTCAAAATTATCCATCAACTCCATCGCTTTTTGTGGATGAAGTGTCATGTGATCAATAATCAATAATCAATCTTCAGGGAATTAAATTAAATATAATAAGGGTCAATTGGGAGATGAGAAATAAATTAACTCTATACTAAGGATCAGGAGGGGAACAAAATGGTAACAGGAACAATGAAAAATAAAAAATAGTTTGACTTACGACCAGGCAAGAAATCACTCATTATTTAGATGGTACCGTGGGAGAGACAGAATGACTTTTCTCTCTCGAGGTCTTCGGTCTTCGGGGTTCTCAAAGAACTCAGCAATGTTGCAGCGTTCCTACGCCGACGTTTAGTGTCAGGGTTTGACAATGTTCTTTAGGGCAGATCTTCGGGGTCCCCGAGGAACCCAGCATCGTTGCAGCACGCCGATGCGCCGTCGAAAGTGTCATTTGACAACAAAGTTCTTTTTAGCAGCGCAGATACTGCGATAGTTCTTCTTCGCTCGTAGTCGGAGCCGAATCTTCGCCCCGCCCCCAGGATGGGTGACAGAACCGGTGACCCACAGGTGACAATATCAGCCTACGTTCTCATTGACAGATACACTCGATCTCTGTCGCAAACGGGAGAAAACGTCGGAGATGCACCTAACACAGTTCTTATACCAAGCAGAGCTTGGAAAGGGGGACAGGGTAATCGATGGTGTTATGTTTGTTGCGCTCCTGCGCCGATCGTAGCAGCTTCCGGGTGAGTCCATTAGTACCATAAAGGTCAAATATAGAATCAAGTCTATTCAGGGGAGGATATATGCCTAGTCAAGCCAAACTCATGGTGATGAAAACAAAATAATAAAATGAAATGGAAGGGGAAGGTGTCCCTATTCTAAATATCTCAATGTAAGGTCAAGGGATGGTTCGGGGATAATAAAGGTTAAATGTTTACAATGGAGGGATATTCCAAATTCAGAGGTAAACTATGAATCAAATTTAAAATAATAAAAAATATGATGAGGTGGGATAATGAATCCTAATGGAAGGTAATTTAGATTGTCCAAAGATGGGATAATTCAGTTTACATAATCTATATAATGGGGCAGATCTGGGATCTGGAAAATGAATAGTCAAAATACCATATATTAATTAATTGAGGGGAGAAGGAATGATCAAATGAATCCTAATACTAGGTAGGGAGGGGTAACAGCGTTTTAGCAAAATACAGTGTCTTAGAAAAGAAAAACATAAAACAATTATGTGCATGGTGAAACATGAGTGGAATTCTAATTTGTTCCCGATGGGAAATCTATGGGCAAATTAAGGCCTACTCATAATGATAAAAGGGCAGTCACTGTTCTGGGGGTTTGGGCCTAATACTAATGATTCAGACGGTTCTCAGTGGGTCGGGGTCTAATGATACTGATTCAGACGGTTCTGAGTGGGTCGGGGTCAAGGGTCAAACCTTATAAACAAAGGGAAAGGAATCTCGAGGTCCACAACACATGTCCATTCACTCCATCGCTTTTGTGGGTCTCTAGATTCCTCTGTCCTGACTCGGGTTTGTTCCTGACCACGAAACCACCAGAGATCCGTATCTGTGAGATAAAACAGAAAGACAAAAAACAAACTGGTGAATGAAATGAAACAATAATAATTATAAACAATTCATCAACAGGGTAAACATCAACAGGGTAAGTTTTTAAATGAAAATGACTGTTCTACCAACCGCGCATGTACACAGCTTAATGGTGAAGGGAGGGCGTGTAGGTAGACAGGGTATGGTTTAAAAAAAAATTAAAATAAAAATAATAATAAAATATTAATATTTGTACTTCTCCTGACCGTTCTTACAGTACGTATTTACACATTTATATGGAGGGAGGGTACTTAGAGAGACAGACGTTCTCACAGCACGCATTTACACATTTATATGGAGGGAGAGTACTTAGAGATAAGTCAAGGAGAGAGAGAGAGAGAGAGAGAGAGACCCAGCGTTCTACGTACGCATTTACACAGTTGTAAAATGGAGGGAGGATACGCAGAGAGACAGAGTTCTCTAGCGCATGCATTTCACATTTATATGGAGGGAGGTTACGTAGAGACAGGTAGAGAGAGAAAGATATCTCAAAAAGAAAACAACGTATTCTATTTTTTTTCTATTTAATTCTTCTATTTAATTGTTTTCTATAATAATGTTGCAGTGATAAATCCGTTAACACAGGAAACACAGCTTGATGATGACAGAATAAACGCACAAGTCTATTTTGCCCTGTATTTGCACTGGACTTTAAGACTATCATGCATAATATGGCATGGCATTGCAAACACGGACAGAAATAAACAAAATGTAGGTCATCACTCCTAAAAAAACACATGTATGCTAATGTACTTATCAAATACGCTATTAATGACGTAGCTAATGTCACGTATAAGACGCCAAAAAAGAAAGTGTGAGATCACCAGTTCTACCTGTAGGAGCCTATAGTTACTCGTTCCAGGCAGAGAAGAATAGAGTAGAGTACAAATAAAAATAAAATAATAAGTATTATAATAATAGGGAATTTAACTAATTTAGTGGGATATCAAGACGCTTCTGGGCGCCTATCGCGCAGTGGATACAGACAAGTGGTGTCTGTACCACTCTGGGATTTACCTGAAATCAAGACACCCCTTCCTATGTAGTCCGGTGCCTAGTACAAAACCCGTTTGTACTCTGTCCCCTGCGTGAACACGCAGGTTAGCCAAGGTCAAGATAGACCGAAAAATGAAAATGACTGTTCTACCAGCCACGCATCTACGTATGTATGTGCACAGGGGATTAACCTGGAGGGAGAATACGTAGACAGGGAGAAAGAGAAAGATATTTCAAGAAGAAAACAAAGTATATAGACGAAGATTGCCCAAAATGGGGCGAAGATTCGTTTACATGTTATGCATAGGATGGGACGCCTTCTGTGCGCCAAATATGCGCAGTGAATACAGACAACTTGTGTCCCGTATATCACTCTGGGATTAGTAAATACAGACAACTGGTGTTTGTATTACTCTGGATAAAATATAATCAAGGCACCTTATCTTAAGCATTCCGGTGGCTAGTACACAACACGGACCCGCAATTACTCGTGTCGTTACTCTGTCGCCTGTGCGTAATTTGACGTAGCTAATCGTCACACGCAGGTTTGCCAAAAGAGTCAAGATAGACCGAAATTGACCATGATTGTACACATCAGGTCACAGAGAGACAAGATCTACCTGTAGGAGCCTGCAGAACTCGTTCCAGGCAGAGAAAAAGAGAGAAGAGTACAAATACAAATAATAATAATCGGGAAATAAAATCTCTTGGGAATAAATCGTCCACTCAAAACAAAACCTGTGAAACACTATTTGTGTCACGTGTGGTGGAAAACCTCTAACTGTTCTTGTGACAGATTCAATCACACTTAGTCCATACCTTAGACTCTTGACCATGTTGTCTGTAACATGGTGTTTATACCTTGACGCGACCTTACGATACATAATGTGGCCTTCTCTGTCCTGAATAACACTATATTAACTATGCTATTTTTTTTTTTAGCTGTAATGCATTTGTTTCCTTCCACACATGCGTCCATGTGAGGATATGAAAGAAATGTCCATGCAGTCAAAATCATCACTTATTAAACTTCCGTCACTTGGCGAATACAAGAAGAAAACAGCCAGATATAACAGGGAAATAAATGAGGACCGACCCCTGTAGCTGACCATTAAAGTAAAGAATTCTGAAAACTGAACTCCACTGGATGCTGGGGGTTCCCTAATAAAAAACTAGTAATGAGCAAAAAAATATAATCTGAGGCCTGTTGTCTTCATGAACAGTAAAAAACAAGTTTGAATGTAGATGGCTCTCTCTAAAGGTACAGACTGATAGTGCACTGACTATGTTACTAAACAAAATATAAAAAATATTTATACTGTCTAAAAATAGGGAAAGCAAATGAAAACAGAAAGAAAAAAAAATTCTAGTGTAAGTACTAATCTACAAATGGGAAAACAAATGAAAACAGAAATAAAAATAACTATTTGCATCTACTATACTGTCCTAGCACACAGGGAAATATAAAATGATAATGGTGATAATTTGGTGATAATACTATAGGGCCAACAGCAACTTCTCCTATGGACCCGCCCTATAGCACCTGAATTGTCAACATAACTTTTGTTTAAATTAAACTTAAAACTTAAATGAATTAAAATTAAAATCAAAATTTTAAATCCAAAATCCAAACCATAGAATGAAAATTCAAAATGTAAAATGTAAAATGTAAAATGTAAAATGTAAAATGTGAAATGTGAAATGTAAAATGTAAAATCCAAAATTCAAAATTTAAAACGTTAAACTCAAAATCCAAAATTTAAAATGTAAAATTCAAAATTCAAAACTTAAAATTTAAAATGTTAAATGTAAAATTCAAAACTTAAAATTTAAAATGTAAAATTCAAAATTTTAAAACTTTTAAACTTAAAAACCGAAATGCAAAACTTAAAACTTAAAATCTGAAATTCAAAATTCAAAATTAAAAACTTAAAATCAAAAATCAAAAATAAATAAATTAAAATTACAATTAAAATTAATACTGGGATTTAACCTAAAAGATAATTAAAATATAATAAAGGAATACTTAATTAATAGTACCGGAGTTCGGATGTAAGCTATAGTTAATGGATGGCCAAGTAATTAATGAGTTAAATCAATGAGGGTTGAAATCAATGGTTGAAATCAGTATGGCATAATGGCATAACTAATGTATTAAATGGACAAGGGGCCCTATCCAAAAAGGATTGTGGGAGTTGTAGTTATTAAATAATGATGAATGGTGGAAACCAGAATGTAATTGAAAAATCACACCCGTGTGAACTGAGTGGTGTGAGGTCTTATATTGCCTGATCAGCTGTGGTCTGACGTAATGTCTGATGTAATGAAATCACACCCGGGTGAACTGGGTGACCGTAGCAACCATGCTAATTTTTTCTGCACAGACAGACTAACAAAGCCAGTTGTAGGAGAGGTCCACACCACTCAAAAATAAATGAAATTAAATAATAAAAAAAATATAAAATGAATTAAATCAATAAGGGGATTGGTTAAAATCAATAATAAATTGTCATACTAAGGCAATTAAATGTTCAAGGGGGTCCTATCTAAAAAAAAAATGTATGAAATGATGATAAATGGCGGAAACGGAGGCTGACAGATGTCGTCGCGTATTCCTAATATTTATCAATAATCACACAATAACCAAATGGGGAATGAGCAAAAATAAAATACGAAATGTTCTGGTAGAATGGAGGCTATACGTAAACGTTTGTCACACTCTTAAAATAATGAAACGGGAAATAATAAACTTATTTGTGGGATAGGGAGTTATGATGAGAATTTAAAAGGAAGTGTTCCACACACACACACACACATATATACACACATGCAAACACAGAAACTGAAATTTGTACTGATGCTACTACTACATGTAACACTGTAGTATAATGTAAGGCAATTATAAAGTTATGAAATGCAGTAAAAAGTGTAAAAATAACAAAAATCAAAATTTTGTTTTGCCTCCCTTACTAAAAGTCTGAATTATGAAAAATGTGGCTTTGCTCCGTGACTAAAAATCATGCAAAGTATGAGTTATCTATTCCTAATAGGCTACACTTCTAAAGTTCTGAAACAAGATGGCAGGGGGCAGGGCGTTCACACACACACACACAGGCACGCGGACACAGAGAGAATGGTTCTCAACAGGCACGCACGCACACACCCATACAAACTACAGGGTGAGGAGAGGAGGGAGGGGGGTTGTGCACACATGGACATACACACTGGCACGCGCACACACATACGGATATACATACGCCCGCACGAACGCATGCACGGACACAACTGGCACGCACACATGCACACAAACAATTCAAACAGGGGAGGTGGGGAGAGGAGGGAGGGGGGATTCGTGCACACACGCGGACCCACACTGGCACGCACACACATACGCACGCACACACTCAGTCACTAAGCAGACATTCCTGCACAGACAAGGTCGCTCTCCCCCACGCATGGCAGGGAGAGAAAAGAGATAAGCACTATAATACTATAAAATATAAAAAGGTGACATTTAAACCATAATGGACAGGCGAGAAATAGCAAATGTAATCTTTAAAAAAAATATATATATATATAATCTGGGAATAAAATAATCAAATTTAATAATGGCATCATTATTGTTACCTTGTTTTGGGGTGATAGAGAAATGAATGAATTAGCACTGAATGAGAAAAGCGTCTGAAGGAACGCCAGGCAAGTGATGGACCGTTATAAGGTAGAAAATTAACCCTAGCAGCTCTCGCTCCGTGTCGACTCAGAGGAGAATGCAAGAATAAATATAAAAGAATAAATATATACTTCCACACACATGGATCCTGTGCTAAAAATCATATATATAATTCATATCCAGACACTGACCATACTAAAAATGTTTACTACATGGGACAGAAGAAACTCAGGGAGGTTCCGATCGAAACATTGTCTAAAGTTGTTAAGCAACTAAAAATAAATGCCTCGCTGCTGTGTGAGGTGGGATGAATTGTAATGACAGCTTAATCTATGAAGGCTAAAGAAATCATAAATTACTTAACTTAGAGCAGATGAAGAAGCAGATAGGCAGAAGTCGGACCAGACGATCCAGGGCAGCGGGGTATGGAAGGAGGATCAGGGTGAGATCCGTGGAGTGCACACACGCCGTGAACCGTTATGTTCACTGCTGTTAGCAGTTCACGGACCCCAAAATAAAAATCGCTGTCCGTCCGAATCCCGGTGACATACCATTCCGATGTAATGGTAAACAACGATCAAATGAAATCTCCAAAAAGCTCCAAAAAATGGCTTGTGTGAGATCGTGTCTCCCCTCCGTGTGTGTGTCAAACAGAGATAAAGAAAAGGAGAAATAGGGAGAGGAAAGGGAAAACTATGGTCTAACATTCTTAATTAATAATGTTGATGAGAAAGGACTGTATAATATTTATAATAGCAGAGCAAGAAACTCCGGAAATGTAAAAATACTTTTGAAAGTAAGAGTACAAATACTCGCTGGAACAAGCTTTTGTCGGAGCAGCTAATCTTTAAATTAGTCTAATACTCGTTAAAAGACGGCTATCGAATAGGACCAATTGATGCATATAAATTTAGGATAAGGGAAGGATTGAAGACCAATCAATCATCTGGACTCTGGAGGAGTACCGTGGAGGAGAATTTGTAAGAATGTAATAGAGTACAAATACTCAAGAAGTCAGAATTAAGGACTGTAAACCTTTTAAACAAGTGAATATTAACTTTATCTTTACTGTTATAATGTTCAACTGTAACTCTATAGTAATACCTTTTAAGGATAAATACTTTAGAGGAAAACTATAATACCAAAAGGAAAGAATTAGGCAGAGAAGTATCAGAGTATACCAGAATACCTTAGAATGAGTTTGACACCAGACACGGAAGAAAGAAGTCCACACCAGAGCTATGGGGATTTTCCATTTGATATATATATTACAAATCACATCGGGAGAGAAATGGCAGGTCCGTACAGCGTTAAAACGATCTCTCTCTGACACATCATCAGTGACAACATTTTATACTACATAAGTCATAACATCCTTTTCACATGGGGAAGTAATGCATTTTGAGTTCAGAGGGTAACCAAAAAGTGAATTATGGCGACACCTATTGCCGGGAGGTTCACTTGGGACAGTACAACTGACGTGGCAAGTCACACTTCCGGGAATCCAGAAAGTGTGACCACAGGGAATCGTAGTTCTTTTAAGGGTAGATGTAGTTTATAACTGGTTACTGACTAGTTAGTCGGAGACAATTTGTCTGCTCTGGCACCGTACCAAGGCCGAATAACATGTTTTTCACCAGAGGGGCAGATAATGCAAGACGTCCAACAGGAGAAAACAATCTTTTATCTTACTCGCTGACTGGGGGAGAGTGAGATTTAATACTATCTGTTTTACGCTGGGGCAGAAATGATATGTAAACTCAGTGGGATACAGGGCATGAAAAATACATAGTTATTGAGAACATGGAAACTACCATCCACCAAAAATAACAGATCTACAGATCTAATAACTCAAAATTATCCATCAGGGTTGCAGAGAGACAAATGAGAACATGTGTAACAAAGAGTGAAATAATTAATATAAAGTACAAAAAATATTGTATTGTTTGCAACGTAGCTCTCATGCACCTACCTGCAGGCAGCATGGAATTAACCTCCTCTGCTGAGGAAAACTACAGTGCGCCAAAAGGGACACTACACGCAGCTGTGTTGCGTTGCGCTGCGATGTGCTTGTAGGCAAGCACATCATTTTTGTAGAAATTAATACAAAGATATTTCTAACTCTGTTACACCGGCAACAATAAAACACACGCCGTAACAGTAATAAAACAAACATTTCATGATTGCGAACGCAGTGAGCACTCATGATTGCGAATGCAATGAGCACTAACTATGAGACCTAGCAGAACATGTGTGTGTGTCTGTGTGTCACGCTGTAACACCACCCGCCCGCCACCAGAGGGTGCAGCTGTATCACACACAAAAAAAACATACACACACACACACACACACACACACACACACACACACACACACACACACACACACACACACACAAAACTTAACTTAAAAAAAAACTTAACTTAAAAAAAAACTTAAAAGGAAAACTTAAAAAAGAAAAAAAAAAAAAAAAAAAAAAAAACAAGCACGCACACATACACAGACTAAAAAAAGAACTTAAATAAAATAATAATAATAAGAAAATAGAACATAAAAAAGTACGTCATATATTCTAATTGTTGTTATTGCAATTCACGAGCTGCATTCGCTTCCCGCGTTCGTGCGTCTTACTTGTAGTTACCTCACAAACAATACAGTATAGGACAGGTCATGTCTGTTTGCTTTACAGTCTGGTAAGAGTGGCAAGAGTCACTACTGTAGCAAACTTGTAAACTTGTATAGTATTGCTTTAACCACATGAACTATATTCTTTGTGACCGGGGACCCTTCCTTTTTACAGCAAATCGCTTTGCCGGAAATAGCCGATCAGATGTGCAATCCTTCGACAAATGTCCCCTTGTTTACGGCGAATGTTAATCGCCTATTATTACATGCCAAGAAATCGTGACGCCGGGGTTCATGTGGTTAAAAAGAAAAGGCTTGAGGGAGGATTAAAATGAATAGCCTTATTATGTATCTGTCCTTCTTGGCCCTTTCAGACAGTGGCCTTGTGGTTAGAGTGTCCGCCCTGAAACTGGGAGGTCGGGGTTCGATCCCCGGCCGGGTCATACCAAAGACTGTAAAAATGGGACCCAATGCCTCCCTGCTTGACACTCAGCATCAAGGGTTGGATTGGGGTTAAGTCCCTGTCATGTCCAGGGGGTGTACTTGTACATCAAGCTGCCTCACGCTACAGAAACAGGAGATAGGCTCCTGCCCTATGGGCCTCATGGCTCTGCAAGGCTACTTACTTACTTTTACTTCTTCTTGGCCCTTCCGTCTCCGCAGGTCAACTGGACAATAGGAGTAAACTGCGCAATGTGGTGGACCTGCGGCTGTCCGGGCTGGACATCACAGACACCTCTCTACGTCTCATCATCCGTCACATGCCCTTACTGAGCAAGCTGGACCTGAGCTACTGCAACCACGTCACTGACCAGTCTGTGAACATCCTGACCGCTGCAGGGACCACCACCAGAGACTCCCTTACTGACATCAACCTATCGGGTACGGTAAAAACGTACTTGTGTTTTGACCCATATTTATATTATATCGCTCGGTCAAACATCGGTAATCACTAGGGATGTAACGGCCACATATCGGTATCGGCCGATAGTTGCCGTTAACGGTCAATATCGGTATCGGCGAGTAAAACTGACATTAACCGATGGCAGTAGCATACACTTTGCGTTGGCTACGTTGGTGTGTTGGTTATCTGCAGCCTACCAAGCTGTAGATTCTGAACATTTATTTCTTGTATTGAAGATGTATTTGTTTCCCTGGCACAAAAGGTTGGAAATAAAAACAACATCATCGACCAAGAATTTCCATATCGGTGAATCGCTAGTAATTAGTTCAGGGGTTTCCGAAAACCGGACCCAAAACTCTAGTGCTAACCTCACAGATGTTAAAGATGGAGTGCCTTGACCCCCCCCCCCCCCCCCCCCCCCCCTAAAACATGATAATCAGGTACTATGATTATACTAGTTTATACTACTTTTTAAAAAAAAAGTTTACAGAAAGTGTTAAAATTATGTTTTTATCTCCCCCCTCCCCAGTTCATTAAGTATGCCTGGTTTGCCTGGTGGGTGGTGATGGGTCAGGTGATCCACCCACCTGAACTGAAGCCACACCCACAGCTGTTGTATGATAAAGGGGGGGGTAAGCGGAGGGGATGATATTGTGATGTCACTGTATCACTGTGTCATTTCGATTGGGCCTTCTGACCTGGGCCTGGATTTAACTTGTCCCAACCACCTTTCTCCATGCAGTGTGCAACAGGGTGACCGACCAGTCGCTGACCTACTTCAAGCGCTGCGGCAGCGTCTGCCACATAGACCTGCGCTACTGCAAGCAGGTGACGAAGGAGGGCTGTGAACAGTTCATCGCAGAGATGTCAGTGAGTGTGCAGTTTGAACTGATAGAAGACAAACTCCTGCAAAAGCTCAGTTAGTTGGCAGAGAAACCATGAAGGCCTCACTCAGACCTTTACTGCATTGCTGTATGCTTGTTGGATGAATGTTGTGTAGTGTCATGGCCGCCCCAATGCATTTCCAATGGAAGTCACATGGTTTGTAGTCCACATTTTGGACTACAAGCTGTTGTGTGGCTTTCGGCTGTGTTTCGACTGCGCCCCTCCCCCTCATACAACACAAATGTTGTGTCAAACCATGTGACTCCCATTGGAAATGCATTGGGGCGGCCATGACACTACACAACATTCATCCAACAAGCATACAGCAATGCAGTAAAGGTCTGAGTGAGGCCGAAGACTGTAGACATACACTGGTGGTAATACATGTATCGTCCACACCGGGGCAGCGGTTGACTGTATTTATATAGAGAGAAAGATGTTGTATTCCATTATTATGCCACAGACAGTGAGTAGGACACTGAACAGGGAATTTCTCTGTTGCTGTATAACTTAATTATAAGGGAACTCTTGCTGCTTTAGCCAAGAATGTCTATTTTATTTTTTTACTTTTATTTTTATTTTTTTTCCTCGCCAAAATTGGGAATTTCAATCCATGCGGCGACCAAAACACCAGTCTAAATTAATTATATTGCACGCATGTTATTATGGATGTTTTTGGGGGGAAACTTTCCAAACGTTAAAGCTTTTTTTTTTATCGTCATTTTATTTTATTTTTCATGGAAATGTATGTGTCATGTTTTGTTGTTCACCGTCTTGTTTTTCTTGTGTTCCAAAATGCAAAGTTCATGCATTTTATAAAATATTTTTGTATCAGAAAGTGTTTCATACGTTTATGTGCAGTATTGAATGCACTGATGTACTGTATAGTACTGTTCAAATTGATAATCAATCTGCATCACTGTAGAGCTTTTTTACTGTTAAAAGGGCATATAGTATGTCTGAATAATTAATGCCAATTCATTAGGATGGTAGCTTATTGTGTTTCTGTGTTTACTTTTTATATTTTATTTTTTTATATTTTATTTTTTATGTGTTCTATTTCTATAGGTACTATATTACTTTCCATCGGGCAACGTACTGTATTGCTATGTACACTTTGATTTTTGTATTATTTAGAGAACCAACTATTTGCACTGTTATACTGTATAGTATACTATATATATTGTATATAAAAAGCTGTTTTCTCCCCACAAGGGTTTTCATGCATATTCATATCGTTATATTTGAAGTGCTGGACAGCTACATTGTAGTCCATGTTATGCCTAATCTTTGCGCTGGTGCGTGGCGGCGTCACATGCCAAAATAGCAGACCTACGAGCGCTCAGCGCGCCCGTAGGTCGCCTATTTTCGACGCACGCCAGCCATCATGCGGTGAATCGGACTTAGCACTATTAGACAGTTCTGTGTGATAGCAATTCTCCCTGCTGCCTGCTGCAAAAAAAAAAAAGTCTCATTTGTAGTGCAAGCAATAGGTTTTTACATATGAATGTACAAAATGTCGAAATGATCTAACAAACCACTCACATGGTTGCGATTCTCTGGTCTTGACATTTTTTTTATACTGTTCAGAATTAGAAGGACTGACCTTTGTTATATATATATATATATATATATATATATATACATACACTAAATTAATTGTTTTCAGATTTTAAAGATTTTCTTTCTTTAATATTTGAGTTGTGGGTTATCAAAATAAAGTGAAATTCTGCAGATTGTATCCCCTGAAATAGGTAAAGGAAATGTTGTAAATCTGTCACGTCCCCATGCCTGTATTATTCATCTTAATACAGGTTATGGGCTCATGCAGTTCGTGTAATATACTGTACTTTCTATTACAATTGGAAATGGCAAAAACAACTATGGCAGCTCTGTATTTTCATGCTTATAGAGTAAACATATATATGTTTGTTTAAACTTAGATACATTTTTATCACTGAAAGAAACGGAAAGAACCATGACAATATTTTTGGCACACTTATTGGATATACTGTAGTTATTGTCAAATAAACATCCTGCAGCTTTTAGCTGACAAATCAATACAATAGAAGATTCTAGTTTTACTCTTGAACTATTTCTGGACGGCTTTTGAATGAATGTTTTCAGTCATTGGCGTGACGTGTGCGTGTGTGTGTGTGTGTGTGTGTGTGTGCGCGCGCGCGCGTGCGTGCGTGCGTGCGTGTCTTACGTGGCTAAGCCCTATTTTATCATTTAAATGAATATAAGTATAGAATAAATTAGGCTTCATAAGTAAAACTCACTACCTGTAGAAATAGAAATGTCAGGGTCTATGTGTAACTGAAACTCTTTCCAATAATCTAATTGCTTTGAATTGCATGCCATTAATGATGCCATGGTCAGAACATGTGTCTTTGGTATGTTTTATTTATTTTTGTTTATTAGTTTGGTTTGGTATTGTTCTTTTTTATTTTTATTTGATAAAATATGATCGTGAAGCTGATTACAATTTGATTCAATATTAAAAGGTTGCACATTATCTACATACAAGGGTGCCAGTCAAAAATGTGTCACTTAATTTAATTAATTTAATAATTTAGACCTACAGTAGATGAGTACGGTTCCCTACTCATGGTTAAGAAATGATATTCATCATATAAATAGCTCCATACCTTGAAATTATTTACACAGCGAATGTGATACACTATTAATGTGTCCCAGCTAGGAAATGATTATTCACTTAAGACATATTTTATACACAAATAGCCAGTCTACCTTCTCACAACGCATTGCATTGCCACGTGTTGTGACCTTGTAGACTGGCTATTTTTGAAAAATGTTGAAAAAGTTCAAAGTGGTTATCAGTAACTGAATGGGTTTAGAATATAAGAGGCACATCACATGGGGGGGCAGCGGTGGCTTATGGCCAGCGTACTAGAGGTCCAGCAAACAGGTAGCAGTGGGATTGGGATCCCTGATTTGATGCAATATAAACATGTTCAACCACTTGAACTCCAGCATCCCTATTCTGAGGGGAACATTCACGAAAGTTCAAATATCTTGGCGTAGACGGGGGAACGAAAGTGGTCAAAGTAGAGCTGTAACTCAAGTCTGTTTCTCTAAGACTCTTAGAGGGTGTAAGTGTTTCAGCATGGGAACATAACTTCATAAAATGTACCCCATCTCAAAAATCACACCCGTGTGAAGTGAGTGGTGCAACTCCGGGGAGGGGGGGGGCTGGGGGAAGTTCCAGACCCACAGGAACGCACCCAGGGGGCCGGGCCGGTTCCGGCGTGCCGCCCCGCGTCCAAAACGGTTGAGAAATGACAGAGTTACCGTGTGGGGGTCCCTCTACTGTACCCTCTACTGTACTGTACTGTCACTACTGTACTGGCACACCCGAAATCATCATATATACAGTTAATATGTGCGTGTGTGTTTGTGTGTGTGTTAGGTTGCGCACAGGTGGTGAAAAACAACCATGCTGTTTTCGTGCTCACTCACCCACCCAGCCAGCCAGCCAGCCAGCCAGGCAGGCACCCAGCCACCCACACACATAGCTCTGTAAGGGAGTGGTTGCACCATTCAAAAAATGCAATTTGATAATGTCAGGGGACCACATATTCCTTAGCTCGTCTGAGATTTTGTACATCAAAAGTAGTATGACAACAAAATATTGGAAATGTCTGAAATAACACATTTCCTTTAATGGGAACATATATCATGTATCAAGGTTATATGAAAAATTTATGTTTTTATGACAATTTGTCACAATGTCTGATATTTTAGTACAAGTATGTGAATGAATGGTCAACAATGTAAATAATGTACAAGTAAAGCCTCTAGGAAGAATTCATGTGAACTTTGAGATATTAAAACTCCTTTTAAATCTGAACTGTATTGGGTTCTTTCCTGCTAGTGCAGTGTAGTTTGTATACCTGTAATTGATGTTTTGCTTTAGGCCAGTGTTTCTCATTTTCATGTCCAAAATGTATTTGTATTTAGCCACGGACCCCCCATCTGAAAATGTTTTGTGCCAATAAGGACCCCCATACAATGTTGTTTCAATGCATATAGGTGACCAAATTTGACTGAGAGACTGCCATTGGATTTTTTTGAATTTTCATGTCATATGAAAGCAGGGAATCATAGCTTCAAATTGATATATTGGTTGTTCAGTTTGACCCACCAGTTTTGGAGATATGGCTTATAGAGTAATGTCTTGCAGAAAACAGCGAGTTGAGAAAAGAGGCTTGAAAGGATCACTTCTGTGGTCTTTAACATTACACCTAGCTACATGTTTAAGCATTTATTTCATATTTACATGTCGATTTCAGCTCTGACACTTATTTCAGACATGCTCTAATATGTGAAGAGTCTGCCTGTGCTATTAACTCATTTTGAAAATAAAAAAATAAAAATAAAAAGTTTTTCTCCTCTGGTGAAAAGCTGGAATTTGCGCGATGGCAGTCTCTCAGACAAATCTGGTCAAACTGATTTTGATGCGGTATTAAACAATTTAACTGGAGACCCCATGGAACTCATTCAAGGACCCCTGGGGGTCCTCGGACCCCACTTTGAGAAACTCTGCTCTAAAAACAGATGTGTGAAAATATCTTTGGGATGTTATGTTATGTAGTAACGTTTTTCTATATTTTGAAATATAATATGGACAATTTCCCATCAGTGTCAGTTTAGCATGTGCACATAGTTGAGTTGATATATAGTCATATCAGCAAACCAATATTAGAGGGTCATGAAAAGCTAGACCGTTGGAATAATTCACTTTTTAAAAGATTTGGGGTAATTTTATCATCTACTCAGGCTTTTTTTTTACCCCCCTTCCTATACAATGCACATCCACGGGTGTGACCTGCTAAAATGAATATCAAATATCTAAATATTGGATCAAGCAACCTAAAAAGCTGTCTGGGGTGTTCACAAAAGCCTGAGTAGACTTACCTAAACTTTTTTAGTTAGTTTAGTTAAAGATGGAGTGCCACGATGTTTTTCCACCCTAAAACATGATCATCAGGTATTATTATAATATGAGGAGGAAGAACTTTTTCCAAAAAGTGTACAGTATTTGTTAAAATCATGCTTTTATGTGGACACGCCCACCAGTTCATTAAGTATGCCTGGTTTGCCTGGTGGGTGATGATGGGTGGTGATCCACCTGAACTGAAGCCGCACCCACAGCTGTAGTTGTATGATAAAGGGGGAGGGGTTAGGGGAGGGGCTGATAGTGTGATGTCACTATTTTACTGTTTATTTCATTGGCCCGTTTGACTGCCAAGGGTTCAGCCTCCAGGAAGAAACCCTAAATATAAAGTTAATACACCATTGCACATAAAAACGACTCCAGGGTGTCTAATGAAGTACTGTCACCTCATAGACACATGAAAAACTGGAAAAATACCAGGCACCGTGCATCTGAGTTATAAAGGAAGAGCAGAATATGTTTCTACTTACTTGTTTAGGTTCTGTATTTTATTTAATCTAATACATAATTTTCTCTTCTTTAATACCAAAACAATAGGTTCAACATTCCAAAATATAAAGATCCAGAATGACGAGTGTCCATGAAATCAAATAGTCTAACTTTGATAATATAGCTGCCCACAACTGACATCTTTGAGAATCAGCAGCATATGAGAACGGGCCTATAAGCCTGATACAGTAGTTCCTGTGTGTGTGTGTGTGTGTGTGTGTGTGTGTGTGTGTGTGTGTGTGTGTGTGTGTGTGTGCGTGTGCGTGTGTTGCACACTGGCAATAACGGATCATACAAGTAAATCAGGCTTTAGGCTACAGTGAGTATTTGTGTTACTGTGTATTATGTCCATGTCAATTCTAAATATGTAGCAGATTACAACAAAAAAGCTTGTGGGGGGGGAAGTAACAATTTTACGATGAAACTTGTTTAGCCTATTTTGAGATGCCACACATGGTCAGAGGGCTTTCTGCTTTCGGTTGAGACTTGAGATGAGTCTGACCAAACTAAGGAGATTTACATTCGGAAAATGTACTAATAAGAATTCAAAACAATTGAAACAATTAGATATTCCCGAAGAAAAAATATGAAAAATATGCATTATCAACCAACTTATCAGTAAACAACAATATAAGCTACCTATGCAAGTCACTGAATAGTGAATAATAACATACCGCAGGCATAAATAGATAACTTTTTGCCAGACATTTGAATGAGCTGGATCTTATGACAGGAAAACAAATGTGCCATTTGCATAAACGGGTTAATGTAAACCAGACTTGGGAATCTGCTGACTTTCCTTTGTGGAATATTAGATATTTCAAAAGGTCACATCAACAACATACAGTAAGAAATGTACTGTTGATACTGTAGCACCGTATACCTTACTGTATAAGTTTCAACTCACCCACTGAAAGACAAGATGCCCGGGGGAAGGAACAGAATGATATTGCATGCTGTAAGTTCAGTAAAATCAACAAAGTTGGGCAGTTCTGTTCGTCAAGCCAATCTACAGGCTAAAGTTGGGCAGTTCTGTTCGTCAAGCCAATCTACAGGCTAAAGTTGGGCGGTTCTGTTCGTCAAGCCAATCTACAGGCTAAAGTTGGGCGGTTCTGTTCGTCAAGCCAATCTACAGGCTAAAGTTGGGCAGTTCTGTTCGTCAAGCCAATCTACAGGGTAAAGTTGGGCAGTTCTGTTCGTCAAGCCAATCTACAGGCTAAAGTTGGGCAGTTCTGTTAGTCAAGCCAATCTACAGGCTAAAGTTGGGCAGTTCTGTTCGTCAAGCCAATCTACAGGCTAAAGTTGGGCAGTTCTGTTCGTCAAGCCAATCTACAGGCTAAAATTGGGCAGTTCTGTTCGTCAAGCCAATCTACAGGCTAAAGTTGGGCAGTTCTGTTCGTCAAGCCAATCTACAGGCTAAAGTTGGGCAGTTCTGTTCGTCAAGCCAATCTACAGGCTAAAGTTGGGCAGTTCTGTTCGTCAAGCCAATCTACAGGCTAAAGTTGGGCAGTTCTGTTCGTCAAGCCAATCTACAGGCTAAAGTTGGGCAGTTCTGTTCGTCAAGCCAATCTACAGGCTAAAGTTGGGCAGTTCTGTTCGTCAAGCCAATCTACAGGCTAAAGTTGGGCAGTTCTGTTCGTCAAGCCAATCTACAGGCTAAAGTTGGGCAGTTCTGTTCGTCAAGCCAATCTACAGGCTAAAGTTGGGCAGTTCTGTTCGTCAAGCCAATCTACAGGCTAAAGTGGGGCAGTTCTGTTCGTCAAGCCAATCTACAGGCTAAAGTTGGGCAGTTCTGTTCGTCAAGCCAATCTACAGGCTAAAGTTGGGCAGTTCTGTTCGTCAAGCCAATCTACAGGCTAAAGTTGGGCAGTTCTGTTCGTCAAGCCAATCTACATGCTAAAGTTGGGCAGTTCTGTTCGTCAAGCCAATCTACAGGCTAAAGTTGGGCAGTTCTGTTCGTCAAGCCAATCTACAGGCTAAAGTTGGGCAGTTCTGTTCGTCAAGCCAATCTACAGGCTAAAGTTGGGCAGTTCTGTTCGTCAAGCCAATCTACAGGCTAAAGTTGGGCAGTTCTGTTCGTCAAGCCAATCTACAGGCTAAAGTTGGGCAGTTCTGTTCGTCAAGCCAATCTACAGGCTAAAGTTGGGCAGTTCTGTTCGTCAAGCCAATCTACAGGCTAAAGTTGGGCAGTTCTGTTCGTCAAGCCAATCTACAGGCTAAAGTTGGGCAGTTCTGTTCGTCAAGCCAATCTACAGGCTAAAGTTGGGCAGTTCTGTTCGTCAAGCCAATCTACAGGCTAAAGTTGGGCAGTTCTGTTCGTCAAGCCAAAATACAGGCTAAAGTTGGGCAGTTCTGTTCGTCAAGCCAATCTACAGGCTCACGATGCGTCGTGCATTGTGACACATTGTGAGCTTGTACTGTAGATCTGCTATTTTGGAAGGATTTTGAGAACAAAAAAGTGAAAACATCTGTACAGCAGTAATTCTCAATCCATTTTGAACCCTCAGTTTGATATAGTGTTATAGGACATGCGGACCCCAATTATTTTTCTCGCAGACCCCTAACCTACACGGTAAAATCCTCAGTGTTCATTTAACTCTGAGGCCCCTTTTCCACCGGTTGGTATTGTGGCAGCGGTGGCCGAACGGTTTGCGGAGCGGTCTTGATACCGGAAGGTCGCCAGTTCGTATCCCCGGACCGGCACGTTAAAATTACCACCGCTGAAGTGCCCTTGAGCAAGGCATTGAACCACTACCATGAAATGTTCTATGAGCAGGGCCTGGCTGTAAACAAGTATCTGATGCTTAGTCCAGTTACCCTGGGTAAATATAGTAACTTTGGGAACTGGTTCAGTTCTTTTTGGTTCTTAGTCAAAATTGGAACATTAATTATGAATTGAGTGGGCAAAACCATACCTATATTAGATTGTTATCACCATGACACTTCCCCAATTGATTACTTACACGAAGACAATGATTTATTGTATTACAAATTTTACATTTTTAAATATGCAAATGAGGCATTATGTAGGAAAATATGCAAAATAATAGAAAATATGAAAAAGCTACTACTGTGGAAGGGTTATCATGTATTCATTTACTTGTATTGATCCTATAAACAATTTAATATAGGTCTAGTTTTTCCCACCAATTTTGGAGCTCTGGCTCATGGACTAAGAACCAAAAAGAACTGAACCGGTTCCCATTGGGAACCAACCGGTGGAAAGGGGGTCTGAGAGTGTACAAAATGGAACCAAATTTGGCTCCATTTGTACACTCTCAGAGTTACAGATCTGTAAGGATCCATTTGGTTCCTAACTTTGGGTCATCTATAGCTGGAGACCTCCTGGAAGCCGCTCAATGAACCCCGGGACCACACTTAGAGAACCAGTGTGCATGGTGAGCCAGGGACATAGCCTGGCTAAAGCCAGACCCAATCAGCCGCTGGCAAAAGAAAATGCGATTCGAGTCTGGCTTATTAGCCAGGCTACCAGGGACACACATAAGCTTTTATCCAAGTTAACACATTGACTCCCATTCACAAGTTACCCGAGTTAATTGATAAAGACCTCTTTCCCTCCCAAGCACGAGTTACACGAGTTTATGTTTTCATTGTTTAATGCGCTGCTTTTGATAAACTTTTAAGACTTACAAGTTTTTCCTCGGACACTCTGTGATGACGTCACACACGTTTGGATCACGTGACCGGAAAAGATCACCGACGCTGGCTTCTCAGGGCTTGTGGGTAATCGAGGCGCAATGCACAGTCTATGGAGTGAAATGGAGTGATATGGCATCCATATCGCTCTGTTCCCCGTTGTTGTTGATCGGGACCGTGGAATATTTTTGGACACTATGAGAAACGATCGCACTATTTTTAGACAGATTTTGGTTAACTGGAACTACGATCGCGGCCGGGTTATTCTTCAAAAGGTTAGTGAAACTATTTTGACGATCGTAAACTTAAAGCACTGTAAGTGTTAAACAAAACCTGAGCCGAGTGCTGCTGTTTGCGTCTGAACAGACGGGCAGATGGTAATGCAACAATGATTAAATCAGGCTAATTAAAAATGACGCGGATGTTCAAATGTTTTTTAATAACAAAGAAAGAAACAAAGAAACATTCTCGGGGGAAAAAGAAAAGAACAGTCTGTATCAATTAAAACCACACTTGCTGGTTGTGAGATATTATTGGAAGCTTTACCCAAATGTAATTGATTGAAGGCATTACGTTTGGCACCTTACAGCCTCCCCTACCATATGTGTATTCGTAAGACAAGATGATGATGACACAATACAATCCTCAGGAGTTAATTTAACTCTGAGAGTGCAAAAAAATGGTAGTTAACCACTTACTTTGTCGCGCGACAGTGTTGCCTGGCGAGAGGCGCAGACCTATAGTACAAGATGTGCTGTGAACTTGTGATCTTGTAGAGCTCTATTTGGAAATGTTTTCCCCTACACCGGCATGCCCAAAATAGGGACATCAGGTCCGTGAACGTGGTTAACCCATTTTGGGCGGGAACCCCTTTTGGTGTTAGCATTATGTTATGCTTTAGCTATTGAAAAATAGCAGATCTACAAGCTTGTAGGTCTGCTATTTTTGAAAAATCGAAGAATGACTGACATAGAAACAGCTTTTTCAGAAAACTGTCAGGATGTAGAAGACATTTTTAGAATCTGATCTCAGGTCAAAATGGGTTAAATTAACATTGAGGATTCTACTATGTTATCTGGTGGTGCTAATTCAGATGGCTGCATGATGACACTAAGAGACACAAACAGACAAGACGATTAGTGACTCAGTCACACACAGAAGTCTCTTCTTCATTTCCGATATTGCACATACTAAAGAACACAGAGAGGGAGACACGGCCTGGTGTCGTGGTAGGAATGTACTGTAAACCATATCAACTCTAAAACCTCGGATAACAAGGTCTCTTATATAGTCATCGCCCTATGACAGCTTTTCTCCGCTGCCGCGTAGGAGAACAACCAATCCCCACTTCCAGTATAGGCTATCCATGGGAGCGCGTCCTCTCCATTGGTTTATAAATCATGAGACACAATCTGAAACGAATTGGTGTAAAGGAACAGAGACAGAAGAGAGATAGTGGGGAGGAGGGCAGTACGTGTCCCAGTGCATTCGATGACAGTCCACAAGCACTGAAGGTTTGATTATACTTTGTTTTTGCGCACGGTGTCGCATTCCGAAACTCGCTATTTTCGGTGCGCGACAGTGGCACGCAACTATAAGTATGAATCAGGCTTGAGAAAAGAGAGAGAGAGAGCCCACATGGGAGGAGAACAGTTGGACCTAGCAGGGGGGAAACAAACTGTAGTGGGCTATAGGCAACAGTCTGGTCTTCAAGGCCCAAGCTGGGCACAAGGTTTGGGGGGGGGATGTGCATGCCTTCTGCAGCATTTAAACCTGGGGGGGGGGGACATGCACAGCCCGTTCACCCGTTCTCTAACTTACTCTCTCTTTTTCCCTCTCTCTCTCTCTCTCTCTCTCTCTCGGCTTACACTCAGTTTATTTATTTTTTCCTTAATCCTTTTAAGACTTGAAGACGTGCACAGCCCGCACAACGTATTGCCTGCAGATGGGGCACTCGCTCATCCTCTTCCCACATTTGGTGCAGGTGACCATGTGACCACACTCCAGCAACACACAGTCAATGACGGCGTCCATGCAGATGCGGCACAGGTTCTCGTCGGAGGCCAGCTGAGCTCTCACACCGTCTGCGGACGGACAAAACGGCAAGCGATAACTTAATAATACGACAAAGAATGAGTCAATGATGTAATATGAATAATGAAGATGAGATCAATTCTGACAATCTGAAGAGGTTTTGTATGCACTTCAAACGATAATGGTCGATTATGGTTGTTTTGGATCAACTCAATTGATCACCTGAACAGCTTAATATGATCATCTGGTAACAGTAAATCAAGAAAAGGTGGTAGCCCACTCCTAGTTTATAGCCTACTTTTTGCTTCGTCGTATGACGGTGTTACTCGTTTGCTTGAAAATCAATTATTTTCAGTGCGGGCAAAGCATAAATTATGCTTTACATGTGAAAAATTCCCTCTTCCCCCCTGGCTCCATTCACATGCAGCAGCGTAAGTTCAAGAAGCCAATGAAGCAGTAATTAATAAGTCCAGTGCTGCAGTATAGCATGTCTGGTATGCCTCCAGATCAGCACTTAACATTTTTTAACCCATTTAGGCCTGACCTCAAAATTAAAAAAAATATTCTAAATCCTCCAGTTTTCTGAAATAAATATTTTCACAATTTTTCAAAAATAGCAGATCTACAAGCTCGTAGCTCTATGAGCTTGTAGATCTGCTATTTTACAATAGCTAAATTATAACAATGTTTAAAACACCAAAAGGGGTTCCCGCCCAAAATTGTGGCGCAATATCACCGTGAAGCCCTTTCAATTGACAAGGGTGTCTAGAGACACAAGGATTATAAAAGCAGTCCCACCTGATAAGGGACAAGCCACTACTAAAATAAAAATGATGGCTCATGAAGACATAAAAAGCTCTCAGGAACACGCATTAATGACAGCGTGAGAGAGAGAGAGACAGAGAGAGAGAGAGAGAGAGACCGTCCTTCCGGACAAAGTGAGCGGATGCAAACCGAGGACGCAGAAATGTCAGTGACAATTATGTCGAAAAAGAAACAGCAGGAGAATGGTGGTCAAAATGATAATATATAGGACGATATAAAAAAGGATAGTAATTTGGTTATAGCATGCTATTTCTTACGTAGAAAGTCCTGCTTCAGCCAAATATGAGTACCGTGTTTCTGTGCAGATGGGAACAGGTGGCGTATTTGCCATGAGAAAGGGGGGCAGACGCTTTTTTATTAAATTAAAATGTCTTACCTCCAACTCCACTGTTGCAGATACTTGTAGGTGGGGGGTATGCTACCACTTCATATATGAAAAGGGGCAGTAATAAAAATAAGCTATTAGTAGTCTAAGATACAGTAGGCCTACAAGAAAGCAAAACAATTGTGCAACTTAAAGGTATATTCAGTGATTTCACTTAATTCAAATATCACTTATTTTTTCTTTTTTTTTGGATAATCCTCCCTACCATAGAGTGTGCTGACCATATAAGGAGTTCCTCCCTGTCCCCAGTCAGCCCCTGGGGTCAAAAAACCCTAGTTTCAGTTTTGGTGGCGGGTGGCAAAGCCTTCATCCAATCAGGATGAGAGGGGCCTTCCTCCAATCATGATCGAGTGGGGGCACGTGCTGTTGGCCTGTTGCACTTCCCCCCACTGTAGAGTGTGTGCATGTGCACATTTTGTTACTGGGGCGGACTGGGTGGTTTTCCAAATCACTCAAATCACTGAATGCTCCTTTAACATATCTACAGATAAATAAATAACAATATTTACCTGCTGTTATGCTGCTCACATTTTCCACTGGAAGAAAGAGAACAAATTACCCTTTTAGCACTGAACGTACACAGCAGTGACCATATTCATTTATTAACCCTAACCCACTGAACGTACACAGCAGTGACCATATTCATTTATTAACCCTAACCCACTGAACGTACACAGCAGTGACCATATTCATTTATTAACCCTAACCCACTGAACGTACACAGCAGTGACCATATTCATTTATTCCCCAAAGATGAAGTAAAAGCAAAAAACTCTTACTGGACTTCCTGTTTTGCTCGTTTTCTCTGTAGAGGCGATGCACTCGCTCCAACAGCTCCCACTTCTCACAACATCCAGAGTAGTTGACAAAGTTCCTGGCTAGAATCTCTTTGAGCTGGCGGACAGAGAGGTTTTCTATAGCGTCCTCGTTGTCCAGATCGGAGAGCGAGGCCCTGATCCTCCTCTGTGTTGCTGGGCTGATCTACAATAACACAATTAACAGTACAGACAGAGACAGTAAACACTACAGACACACACTGAAAGGAGTTGTTCCAGGTATTGGAATTGAAGCAAGGTTGCCTTTTTGTACAGAATCGAGTGCCGCGCGGCCCGCGCTACGAGCTTGTAGACCTGCTATTTTTGAAAAATCGTGAAAATGTGGTGCAAATCTTTGACTATAATCTTTCGTTTTTTAACCCCTTTTTGGCGGGAACCCCTTTTGGTGTTAGCATTATGTTATGCTTTAGCTATTGAAAAATAGCAGATCTACAAGCTCATAGCGCGCCACCGAGTGGCGCGCTACGAGCTTGTAGGTCTGCTATTTTTGAAAAATCGAAGAACGACTGACATAGAAACATAGCTTTTTCAGAAAACTGTCAGGATGTAGAAGACATTTTTAGAATCTGATCTCAGGTCAAAATGGGTTTAAGTCAAATCTTTGCTTCTGGGGGGGGGGGGGGTCCCTGGAACAACATTTCAAAGGGGGTCTGCGGCCAAATACAGATAATTCTGGGGGTCCTTGACATGAAAAAGGTTGAGCACCACTGACATAGAAACATAGGTTTTTCAGAAAACTGTTAGGATTTAGAAGACATTTTTTTTAGAATCGGCCTCATATAAATGACTTTAAAAGGTTAACCTTACGTCTATGATAGTTTCGGTGTGCTCCAAGTTTAAAAGGGAGACAGTTGGAGTATCCGCCTGCTCCTGAAACACAACAGAGAACAGTTTAAAAGGGAGACAGTTGGAGTATCCGCCTGCTCCTGAAACACAACAGAGAACAGTTTAAAAGGGAGACAGTTGGAGTATCCGCCTGCTCCTGAAACACAACAGAGAACAGTTTAAAAGGGAGACAGTTGGAGTATCCGCCTGCTCCTGAAACACAACAGAGAACAGTTTAAAAGGGAGACAGTTGGAGTATCCGCCTGCTCCTGAAACACAACAGAGAACAGTTTAAAAGGGAGACAGTTGGAGTATCCGCCTGCTCCTGAAACACAACAGAGAACAGTTTAAAAGGGAGACAGTTGGAGTATCCGCCTGCTCCTGAAACACAACAGAGAACAGTTTAAAAGGGAGACAGTTGGAGTATCCGCCTGCTCCTGAAACACAACAGAGAACAGTTTAAAAGGGAGACAGTTGGAGTATCCGCCTGCTCCTGAAACACAACAGAGAACAGTTTAAAAGGGAGACAGTTGGAGTATCCGCCTGCTCCTGAAACACAACAGAGAACAGTTTAAAAGGGAGACAGTTGGAGTATCCGCCTGCTCCTGAAACACAACAGAGAACAACACATACAGAACAGTTTAAAAGGGAGACAGTTGGAGTATCCGCCTGCTCCTGAAACACAACAGAGAACAGTTTAAAAGGGAGACAGTTGGAGTATCCGCCTGCTCCTGAAACACAACAGAGAACAGTTTAAAAGGGAGACAGTTGGAGTATCCGCCTGCTCCTGAAACACAACAGAGAACAGTTTAAAAGGGAGACAGTTGGAGTATCCGCCTGCTCCTGAAACACAACAGAGAACAACACATACAGTTTAAAAGGGAGACAGTTGGAGTATCCGCCTGCTCCTGAAACACAACAGAGAACAACACATACAGTTTAAAAGGGAGACAGTTGGAGTATCCGCCTGCTCCTGAAACACAACAGAGAACAACACATACAGTTTAAAAGGGAGACAGTTGGAGTATCCGCCTGCTCCTGAAACACAACAGAGAACAACACATACAGTTTAAAAGGGAGACAGTTGGAGTATCCGCCTGCTCCTGAAACACAACAGAGAACAGTTTAAAAGGGAGACAGTTGGAGTATCCGCCTGCTCCTGAAACACAACAGAGAACAACACATACAGAACAGTTTAAAAGGGAGACAGTTGGAGTATCCGCCTGCTCCTGAAACACAACAGAGAACAACACATACAGTTTAAAACGGAGACAGTTGGAGTATCCGCCTGCTCCTGAAACACAACAGAGAACAACACATACAGTTTAAAAGGGAGACAGTTGGAGTATCCGCCTGCTCCTGAAACACAACAGAGAACAACACATACAGTTTAAAAGGGAGACAGTTGGAGTATCCGCCTGCTCCTGAAACACAACAGAGAACAGTTTAAAAGGGAGACAGTTGGAGTATCCGCCTGCTCCTGAAACACAACAGAGAACAACACATACAGTTTAAAAGGGAGACAGTTGGAGTATCCGCCTGCTCCTGAAACACAACAGAGAACAACACATACAGTTTAAAAGGGAGACAGTTGGAGTATCCGCCTGCTCCTGAAACACAACAGAGAACAACACATACAGAACAATCTGTCAGTTGGACATTTCAAAGAAAGTAGCATAGCCCAATACGATTGTAGCTTAAGGCCAATCAATACATACCAATATACCTGGGGGTGCACGAGTTGTCGAGTTCTGAGAATAAAGTTCAAAGACAAAGTTCGGAATTACGTCAATTTGATAGTTATATCAAAGGTTTGGACGTCGGCAGTGGTGGAAAGTAACTAAGTACTTTTACTTAAGTACTGTACTTAAGTACACTTTTGAGGAATTTGTACTTTACCTGAGTATTTCCAATTTCCAGTACTTTCACTTCTACAGTACTTCACTACATCTCAGAGCCAAGATTTGTACTTTTACTTCACTACAATAATTTGAAAACTTTAGTTACTAGTTACTTTGGAGATTTTAAATTTTGATTAGAATTATACATTAACCACTTCAACCCTATACATTTCGGCCATTTGAAAATAGCCGATCTACAAGCTCACAATGCGTCGCAACGCGACACATTGTGAGCTTGTAGATCTGCTATTTTCAATAGATTTTGTACACATTTTGAACTTGTGAAATGGCACATTCTGCACAATAAGTACTTTTACTTTTAGTACTTTAAGTACATTTTGATGCCGATACTTTTGTACTTTTACTCAAGTACATTTTCAATTCCGTAGTTTTACTTGTAACAAAGTAGTTCTGAATTGCAGTATTGGTACTTTTACTTAAGTAAAACAATTGAGTACTTTTTCCACCACTGGACGTCGGAAGGAAGGTGTATTTCCCTTTAGTCACTGCAAATCAGTTTGATTTATGATTTCAGCCTGTTGGATTCATTTAAAACAGGAGTGTGCCAATGATTGATAAATGATTACCAAAAAAAAGATAAGCATGACAGCTATTATGGTGTTAAAAAGGAAATGTATGATATGCTTTGTTTCAAGACTGCAGCAGTCTTGGTTAGGCAGTCCACACGCTAAATTACATTTATATCAACCATTAACTCAACAAGTATAATGATTCTCTTTGAAGGAGGAGGTTAAGGATTTGCCCGTTGGAAGGTGAATAAATGGAAATAAACTATTTCCATTTAGTATGGAGGTTATTTGTTATCGACTGTTAACTCAGCCCTTATTAGTGCACTGTAGAGAAAATGTAGTGCACATAATCATGAGCATATCTCCCTCCTCCATCGCTCTTTGCATCTGCCATCATGCAAAAAAGCAATTAGCTAATGGTTGCAAGAAGCCTTTCCTGAGTGTGACATTGCACTGGGGACACTTGATGTACCCTTTATGTTTATGAGACTAAAGATTATCTCCTCTCTATCTAGCCCCCCCATCACCCATCCATCAAATTCCAGCAGACATGGACGAATCCCAGCATGCACCTGTGTTAATAATGCATCTCTCAGCTTGTTGGAGCTAAGACGACTCCCTCCCTCTGCCTAGATCACGGCTACAAGTAGCCCAGCAAGCCAAATGACGTCATGATGACCGTTATGATTACGTCCTCCGGTGACGTTCAGGACTAGGCCAGATCACAGCCCATATGGGGACGGTCTTTAGTACGCCACTCTCTCGCTGAGAACGGCCGAGAATAGAATGGGGTTCACTTCACTGTCTGTCAGTCTGAGAACACCGGGGACTGTCAACCTGCTGCTACCCACTACCATCATTCATGATGGCTCACACAAAAAGATTTAGCTGGTTTTGTTCATGGTTATGTCTGAGTCATAATGACATGCCTATATATGGTCATATCTGGTTTAACCCATTTTGGGCGGGAATCCATTTTTGGTGTTAGCATTATGTTATGCTTTAGCTATTGAAAAATAGAAGATCTACAAGCTCATAGGAGCCTGCTATTTTTGAAAAATCGAAGAACGACTGACATAGAAACATAGCTTTTTCAGAAAACGGATGTAGAAGACATTTTTAGAATCTGATCTCAGGTAAAAATGGGTTAAATGGTAAATGGTGCATTTATATAGCGCCTTTATCCAAGGCGCTTTACATTCACCCCCAGATTGTCGCCCGATTGTGAAATGGCTTAACCCATTTTGACCTGAGATCAGATTCTAAAAATGTCTTCTACATCCTGAGTTTTCTGAAAAAGCTATGTTTCTATGTCAGTCGTTCTTCGATCTTTCATGATTCTTGTATTTGTATATTTAACTCATCTTGATGTCCCTGTCCTTTCCAGAAGCCCCAACCTCGCACCCCCCCAGGGGGGGGGGGGGGGCACATCCCACACTTTCTATCATGAAACAATGAGGGAGTAAGAGAGATGAGTGCAGGAACGTCATAGTCTTTCACTCAGCTGTTCGGCTGCAGCTGTGATGCCGGGGGTGGCGTTATAAACCTGTGTGAGTGTTACATAACTGAGCCTATTTGACCTAAAAATGGCAAAAGGACTTAAGGCCTGCTGCTGGCTGGCCTGGGAGCTGCACACACACACACACACGCACACACACACACACACACACACACACACACAACAAACTCAGATGTTTCCAGCTGTCACATGGACATTAGAACATCACCGTACACGTTTTCCACATGGACAGGGAGAAGAGTGATTTAGCTATGCATTGCCATGTGTAAAACGTTTCATGTCAGTGTTTCATACCAGGGACTTCAGCAACATTGAAGCAAAAGCAACACTGTTCTGTGTCACAGACGGGGCTTAATTTACCATTGAAAGGAATCATCATAGTTAAAGGAAGGTCAGAACTTGAAACTCATGATGAAGCATAAGAAAGCATAAAGCATGTGGACTGTGACCAAATTTAAACATAGTGATGTAAGTGTTTGTTCCAGCGGCGTAACTAGACGTCAGTAGGCACCGACGCAGGCTGGCCAGGGCAGACCCGGCCGACGCAGCCCCCCCAACGCAATTGCGTTGTCTGCGTCACGCTAGTTACGCCCCTGGTTTGTTCATGTGTGCGTACGTACGTACGTACGTGTATACATATACACATATGAGAATATTTGTTTTTAATTTATAACATTTGTTGGAATAACGTTTGTTGGAACGCACAGCCATGTCAGAGGCACCACGGAGGATTCAAACCCCTGTCCTGTGCCACCCGATTTCTCCAGTTGCGTGTGTTGTGCGTGTGCGCACGCACGCGCGCGCGTACACACGCACGCGCATTGTACTGCATTATGCATACAAGCAGTCAGCCCGATTTATACTTCGTCATACGCCGGTGTCACACGCTCCAAGATAGCCGATCTGCATGCTTTTAGGTCAGCTATTTTTGGAGCATGACACCATCGTACGACAACGTATAAGTGGGGCTATACCTGGCTGGTGGTCCCTGAGCTGTCACTCCGGCTGAGCACATCTCCCTGAGTGGCGGACAGGACTGACTGTTCAGAGGGGGAGCGATGGGTGGAGGGCGGCGAGGCGTGCAGTGAGTGGGGAAGCGAATGCAGACTGTCTCTATCTGCTCCTCCCTCTTCCTCCTCCTCCTCGTCCACCACCACCACCACCACCCCCTCCACATCCACATCCTCCACCTCCTCCTCCTCCTCGCGTGGCTCCACGTCATCCCCGCCCTCGTCTTCCTCCTCCAGCGGCATCGGAGTGTCCCCCGCACCCTGGTGGCAAAGCACCAGGTCCACCAGGTCCTCCTTCTCCCTGCAAGTGTCCGTGGGAATGTTGCGCAGGAGGAGGTACTGGCGCAGGTCCTTGACGCGCAGCTGCATGAGCCGAGGCCTCTGGAAGGCCGTGCCGCGGAGCAGGTGGCAGGTGGTGCAGCGGCGCAGGTTCTCCTGCGGCACCGAGCACAGGGCACAGAAGCTCTTCTTACAGTCACAGCAGATGTGCTGTTGGACGGTGGAGAGAGAGAGAGGTAGAGAGAGAGAGGGTAGAGGTCAGTGAGAGAGAGAAAATGGCATGATGCGGTCCTACTCTGTTTCTTGTCACTCTAGCTCAGAATCAGCTAATCAGAGTAGCTACAGTACATTGTATAGTAGGCATGTAACGATTCACTCAACTCACGATACGATTCGTATCACGATATGAGGTTCACGATACGATTTTTCACGATATTAAAAAAGATATATATTTTAAAGAAAAATTACCGTTTATTTTATTTTATATAATTTATCCCCTGAGATTTTTTATTTAACTACATTGCAAAAGAAGTAGCATTACTTTTGACAGTGCAGAAACATAATTGCCTTCCTTGATGAGCATCAACGACCATCATCACCTGGGCACAGTCACAGACACACACAGCTCCCCTCTACAGTGCTCTACTACTGAAAGTGACTATCATTTCTCTCCAAAAGCACTTGAATATGATGGAATATGACTAAAGCTCACATTTCACATCACACACTAGCCCCCCTTTTTTGAGTGGTGTAAACCACTCCTACAACTGGCTTTTGTGTGCATAAAAAAATGAGCATGGTTGCTATGTTCAAAATAATTTCTGACGTAATTAAATCACACCCGGGTGAACTGGATGACCGTAGCAACCGTGGTCATTTTCTCTGCACAAAAAAAGCCAGTTGTGAAATCACATCCAGGTGTGATTTCATTACGTCAGATCAGAGCTGATCATGCTATATAAAACCTTACACCACTCAGTTCACACGGGTGTGATTTTTTATTTCAATGAATCGATTCATATCGTCGGGATTAATATCGATATATATCGATATACGATATATCGTTACATGCCTATTGTATAGTGTTGAGTATAGTACAGTGTTGATTTCTAGCAATATGTTTTCTACTGTCAAGCGCCATAGTATTCCAACATAGCTTTTGTGTAACTGACCGACGCCCTGCAAGGGTCACGTTCGCAAACAAAACAAGCCAATGAATTGGACTAAATGAAGGCCGTCCTCAATCATATCATCATCACGGGATACCGCTTCCAAGAACTGTTATCACAAATATATCCCTGTTCTCCATGTGACATCTTTAGCATCTCAATGGTTCATTGCAGCTTCGCTGGAGTCATGTTTAATCCATTTTGACCTGAGATCAGATTCTAAAAATGTCTTCTACATCCTGACAGTTTTCTGAAAAAGCTATGTTTCTATGTCAGTGGTTCTTCGATTTTTCAAAAATAGCAGACCTACAAGCTCGTAGCGCGCCACTCGGTGGCGCTATGAGCTTGTAGATCTGCTATTTTTCAATAGCTAAAGCATAACATAATGCTAACACCAAAAGGGATTCCCACCCACAAATGGGTTAATCTCACTGACACAGAGCTGAGCTGAACTGTGTAAAGGAACAGAATGGAAGCACAATATGGCAGGAATTATTTTCATATCACTGGCGTGCAAATGTTCTCATTATCGCCAGCGTGCGTGCGTACGTGCGTGCGTGTGTGAGTGAGTGTGTGCATGCGTGCGTGCGTCGGTGTGTATATGTGTACGTGCGTGCATGTGCGTGTACGTGCGTGCGTGCGAATGTGCTCTGGTTCATGTTAAAATGACCCCAAATATGTTTGAAAGTGAAATATCCCCTTAGCGCTTTCCGTCTTAGTTCAGCAATAACAAAGTTCGGTGCTCGTGTGGCAAACCCAGGTTCAAATACTGGTTAGGACATTCATCTTATAGATTGATTTATAGATAAATACTGGTTTGGACATTCATCTTATAGATTGCAGCTTTAATTGCTGTGGCATTAAACCATTTTGGGCGGGAACCCCTTTTGGTGTTTTAAGCAGTATGTTATACTTTAGCTATTGAAAAATAGAAGACCTAGGTCTGCTATTTTTGAAAAATTGTGAAAATGTGCCTGAAATCTTTGAATATATTATTCTTTCAGAGTTTCAGTTTTTAACTCAAATCTTTGCTTCTGGAGAGGTCCCCTGGAACAACATATTTTCAGATGGGGGGTCGGCGGCATATTACATATAATTTCTGGGGTCCTTGACATGAAATATTGAGAACCACTGATATAGAAACACAACGTTTTTCAGAAAGATTTTTTTTTAATTTCGACGTCAGGCCTAAATGGGTTAAGTCATGCTGTGCCAGCGATGAAAGCTCTGGAGTAGCCTCCATCGTTCTCCTCACACCTGTTGCCATGCCAATGGTAGGTTAGATCCCCAGTTGTGTGAAATGTATCACACTGAAAAAGGAGGTCCTAGGGAATTAATACAAAGGACTGAAGAAAGCATGTGCGTCATGTGTAGCTGTGGAATTGTCTACTTATGGGCTTCTGTGTGCATCACAGATTCTCTGCTTCAGGTGACTAATATTGCCCTTCTAATGCATCTAAAACATTTGTGGAATTGTTTTTATTTTATTAATATTATCTTTCAATGAAATTCATTAAATAAAGTAAAGAACCATACCTCCAACCCTGCATCTGTGTTAGTTAGATTCTAGTAATATACTACTCTGCCATTAAAAGGATCCCTGGCTAATAAGACAAATATGCCTTAAAACATTATACTTGCCCTCTATAACTAAAGAAATAAAATAAAAGCACCTTAAATATTTTATTTCTTTCATAAATAGAGAATCTTTCACTCAATAGGGACTGCTCCTGCCGCAAGTTGATGATGTCATATGTGTGGTCCAGCCCTATGGAATTATGGAATGCATGTGCTAATAAAATAAAATAAAAATATTAAATATATTGCTTTGATGCTCATATTAACTTTAGGAAGTATTACGTTGTTTTTTTATTAGCACATGCATTCCATAATTCCATAGGGTTAGACCACACATGGGCATATGACATCATCAACTTGCGACAGGAGCAGTCCCTATTGAGTGAATGATTTTGCAATTTATGAAAGAAATAAAATGTTTAAGGTGTTTTTATTTTGTAATTTTAGTTATAGAGGGCAAGTATAATGTTTTAAGGCATAATTGTCTTATTAGCCACGGATCCTTTTAAGACTGGTTAAAATAATGTTTTATTTACTAAAAGTTATAGATTGCAATCGGGTGACTCCGTTCAGAAGAAACCTTGGCCTGCAATTAATATTTCATGCCTCCGTGCTGCAAAATCTATAATCTGTCTCAATTGTTGCCATCAAAACCACTACCGCTGCCACCATCAAGGCTGTTACTGTATCTGTTGCTTTCTCATTTCACTAAACCTTTGGTGCTCTTTTATGGCGGTTTTAAAGGAGTGTAGGGACTATGGAGTCACACTTTTTGATGGCATTTTGTAGGGAATTCCACATTTTGGTGGCATAATAGCAGTGGAACTCCCTCTTGTGTTGTGATCGTGCAGGGCGTTATACTCATTCTTTTTCAAGTACATCATCATAATCATCACTGATACATTACTGGCTGCTGTATATTTGGTTAAGGGTCTAAATCTAAATGAGCTGATCTACAATCTCACAAAGCGTCACTGCGTGAGCGTTGTGTGTGCGTTGTGTGTGCGTTGTGTGAGCGTTGTGTGAGCGTTGTGTGAGCGTTGTGTGTGCGTTGTGTGAGCGTTGTGTGAGCGTTGTGTGAGCGTTGTGTGAGCGTTGTGTGTGCGTTGTGTGAGCGTTGTGTGAGCGTTGTGTGTGCGTTGTGTGAGCGTTGTGTGAGCGTTGTGTGAGCGTTGTGTGTGCGTTGTGTGAGCGTTGTGTGAGCGTTGTGTGAGCGTTGTGTGAGCGTTGTGTGTGCGTTGTGTGAGCGTTGTGTGAGCGTTGTGTGAGCGTTGTGTGTGCGTTGTGTGAGCGTTGTGTGTGCGTTGTGTGAGCGTTGTGTGAGCGTTGTGTGTGCGTTGTGTGAGCGTTGTGTGAGCGTTGTGTGAGCGTTGTGTGAGCGTTGTGTGAGCGTTGTGTGAGCGTTGTGTGAGCGTTGTGTGAGCTAATGTAGGTGTGCGTTCCCGACGACTAAACATACAGCAACGTCTTTACGCCGGGGTACGTACGCTTTTCCGACCAGTCATTGGTCCGACATGTGGAAAACGACTGGATTAAGGTTGGCGAACATGCGTTTAGGTTGGCGAACATGCATTAAGGTTGATGAACATGCGCTGCTCCGTGCTTGCGGTTATGGTTAGGTTAGGGTTTGAGGTAGGTTGTCGTTGTCGGACCAATGACTGGTCGGAACTTACGAGTACTGCACCACTTTGTCCCTCTCACCTTGCGTCTGAAGACGGAGAAGGCGAGTCCACAGGCCTTGCACAGCTGCCCGGCGCTTCCTGAGCTGGTGGGGGGATAGGTGGAGTACCCCGCGCTGGGGGCGAAGCGGAAGGGCCCGGCCCCGGCTCCGAACCCCGGCTGCTGCGCCCGCACCGTGCCCGTGCCCATCACCTCGTTCAGCAACCCGCAGCATGACGCCCACATGGACGATGCCCCCGCCTGTGGTGAACGCACACACACACACACGCACAGCACACACACAGGAGTTCAGAATCATCCCTTACCATAAGCTAATTAAGCTTTTCCCCTTGGCTTGATACATAATTGATGGGAAAGGTAACTCAACCCTCTCTTCGTTAAGCACTCACACAGAAATCTCAACATGCTTTTTAGCTGCTCCCCACACAATCTTTTTATTTATTTAAAATGCTCTATAAAAGAGCAGGTGAGCTGGGGTGTAAATTAATTCAGGCATAGCAGGATGTGAAAGAAGTTATGACTATTGTATACGATAAAGATCAAGAGAGTAGTAGTGTGTGAGAGAGAGCGAGAGAGAGAGAGAGAGAGAGAGCGCTAAGCGGTAGATTATTGTCTTTCAGGTAAGGGATGTTTCATAGAAATTGCCATTAAAAGCTCTTAATTAAAAGATCCTATATACTTTGGAGAGTTGTATGTCCACCAGTAGTCTATCCATGGCCCACTCCTTTTTGCAATCTAAACCAAATCCCTTTACAGAAAGTTTCGAAACTTAAACTCTGCAGAGTTAAGTTTCCCATTTCACACAATGAGGTCAACAAGGCCATGAAGGCAAGTCAATAACAAAACACAGACTTATAATTAGTCGAATGTATAAGGCATGCTTGGGTGAGGTGACACTATATTGCACACAATTACCTATATGGATAATCTATAGCAAAGACACAAGTCAAAGCAGTGAACCCGGTACAATGAACGAGCACGCGTCAGTTCACTGACCACAAGACTGGACTAGAGACAGAGGGAAGTCAAGATGGCCGTGATCTGATCTGAGCTTCAGCTCCTCGGAGAATACTGATGAGAGAGGGGAGGGGTGGGGGGGAGGAGAATATGTCTTCTGTTCCAGGGTCTGGGGAATCAATAGCTGACACGAGCAAACTGTATACTCTCTGTGGTTCCCGGCACACAACACAGAACACAATGGATTCCACATCAGGCCAGCCCAGACTACGTCTCTTCACAGGACAGTGCTGCAGCTCTGAGATTCTGTAACAATCGCACGTTATTAGCCCATTTTGACCCGAGATCAGATTCTAAAAATGTCTTCTACATCCTGACAGTTTTCTGAAAAAGCTATGTTTCTATGTCAGTCGTTCTTCGATTTTTCAAAAATAGCCGACCTACAAGCTCGTAGCGCGCCACTCGGTGGCGCGCTATGAGCTTGTAGATCTGCTATTCCAAAAGGGGTTCCCGTCCAAAAAGGGGTTAGTGCAATACATAGAACTATACAAAACAAAAACCTCATGAATGCTTTTTTGAGGGACACTAGCACCTCCTATATATCCAGCTTGTAGTGCATGTTCACAAACTTTGTCCTACACAATTAAACATTAAATTCCTTATTGACAATGGATGGTGAATTTTACGTCTGAGCAAATAGGCATACTGTCTATTTTTGTCCTACACAAACATTAAATCAATTCCCATTGACGATGAATGTAGAATTTTACGGCTATTTTATGTCATGATGGTGTATGATGATAAGAGCGCCCCTCACTTCACACGGGTGTGATATACGTACATTACATAAATAATAATAATAATAACTAGAAAAGTCGCAATTTTGAAAAATTGCAAAGTGTGGTTGCCGCAGTCGCTTACATAGGCCCCTCCCACTAATATTGTCAGCCAATTACAATGTCACGTTACCCCTGTGATCATGCGTAAGTAAGTCGGAGGGGATATATACCCTAAAAATCATGTTCTTGCAACAAACTTTTTTAGCCCTGTCTTGGTCGATGATGTGGAAATTCCGTAACGCTTGAATAATTGGTCTTTTGACCCTTTGTCATAATAATAATAATAATAATAATAATAATAATAATAATAATAATAATAATAATAATAATAATAATAATAATAATAACTAGAACTGCACTCTGTCGAGTGCCTACTTGCTTGTTGCACACAAGTAGGCCATAAATGGCCTACTAGTGCGCAAGCAGAGCGCGCAAGTACTGTCGACCGCTACAAACTGTCAAATCTCAGCTTCTCTTTGAAAGAACGATTGAAATATTGAATTATTAGGTTTAGCTATTTGCTACGTACCTAGTTTTTGCACGTAAAAAAGTAGTATTAATTATTAATTATCATAATAAAGATGTGGATTAAAGGACCCAATGCCTTCGATGGTGACGTATATCTCGATCAGTGTCGGGTGGATTAAAGGAAATGCCTCTATGTATATGTAATTTGTAAGTTGATTAGCGGTATACTGTGGTTACCTTTGATGCGTAACTATGCACTGTCCCAGCATATGACGTCAGGAACTGGTATAGCCAGCTCTCAATGATGACTAGCTCTCAATGATGACGTAATAAAGATGTGGATTAAAGGACCCAATGCCTTCGATGGTGACGTATATCTCGATCAGTGTCGGGTGGATTAAAGGAAATGCCTCTATGTATATGTATATGTAATTTGTAAATTGATTAGCGGTATACTGTGGTTACTTTTGATGCGTATGCACCGTCCCAGCATATGACGTCAGGGTATAACTGGCGTCATATGCTATAGCTCTCAATGATGACTAGCTCTCAATGATGACGTAATAAAGATGTGGATTAAAGGTCCCAATGCCAGAGTGTAATTGGTTTTCGATGGTGACGTAATGACGATATGTTTTAGTGTCGGGAGGATTAAAGGTAATGCTCCTATGTATACATGTATGTAGTCTGGCACCACTGCCGTATCAGGCACAAGTAGTCATTACGTCATTTGCTGGGACGGTGCATACGCATCGTCCTGGGCGAAACTAGTACTTGCGCGCTCTGCTTGCGCAAGTATTAATAATAATAATAATAATAATAATAATAACAATTAAAGTGGTGTTCACAGCAGGTTGTTTCAATGGTAAGAAACTATGGCCCGTATACAAACTAGTGCCGGTGCACCCGGCAGGGAACACTTCCCATAGTTCATCCGGAGCGTGAACACGCGCCACTGCTTTTCGTGAACCTGTCTGTGTTTACAACATTTTGTCAACGGGGGGCAGCAGAGAGCCATAGTCTAGCCTACTCCAGCCTAGAAAGGACTTTCTATGGGGTCCAACACTTAAGTGTGGTTCGGGGACCCCCTGGGATCCTTGATAGGTTTCGATGTGGTCCAACACTGGTTATCAAAGTGTGGTTCGGGGACCCCCATGGGGTCCTTGATGGGTCTCGATGGGGTCCAACGCTGGTTATCAAAGTGTGGTTCGGGGACCCCCATGGGGTCCTTGATGGGTCTCGATGGGGTCCAACGCTGGTTATCAAAGTGTGGTTCGGGGACCCCCATGGGGTCCTTGATGGGTCTCGATGGGGTCCAACGCTGGTTATCAAAGTGTGGTTCGGGGACCCCCAGGGTCCTTGATGGGTCTCGATGGGGTCCAACGCTGGTTATCAAAGTGTGGTTAGGTTACCCCATGGGGTCCTTGATGGGTCTCGATGGGGTCCAACGCTGGTTATCAAAGTGTGGTTCAGGGACCCCATTGGGTCCTTGATGGGTCTCGGTGGGGTCCAACGCTGGTTAACAAAGTGTGGTTCGGGGACCCCATGGGGTCCTTGATGGGTCTCGATGGGGTCCAACGCTGGTTATCAAAGTGTGGTACGGGGACCCCCTGGGGTCCTTGATGGGTCTCGATGGGGTCCAACGCTGGTTATCAAAGTGTGGTTCGGGGACCCCATGGGGTCCTTGATGGGTCTCGATGGGGTCCAACGCTGGTTATCAAAGTGTGGTTCGGGGACCCCCTGGGGTCCTTGATGGGTCTCGATGGGGTCCAACGCTGGTTATCAAAGTGTGGTTCGGGGACCCCCTGGGGTCCTTGATGGGTCTCGATGGGGTCCTTCACTGGTTATCAAAGTGTGGTTCGGGGACCCCATGGGGTCCTTGATGGGTCTCGATGGGGTCCAACACTGGTTATCAAAGTGTGGTTCGGGGACCCCATGGGGTCCTTGATGGGTCTCGATGAGGTCCAACACTGGTTATCAAAGTGTGGTTCGGGGACCCCATGGGGTCCTTGATGGGTCTCGATGAGGTCCAACACTGGTTATCAAAGTGTGGTCCGGGGACCCCCTGGGGTCCTTGATGGGTCTCGATGGGGTCCTTCACTGGTTATCAAAGTGTGGTTCGGGGACCCCTTGGGGTCCTTGATGGGTTTCGATGAGGTCCAACGCTGGTTATCAAAGTGTGGTTCGGGGACCCCATGGGGTCCTTGATGGGTCTCGATGGGGTCCAACGCTGGTTATCAAAGTGTGGTTCGGGGACCCCATGGGGTCCTTGATGGGTCTCGATGGGGTCCAACGCTGGTTATCAAAGTGTGGTTCGGGGACCCCATGGGGTCCTTGATGGGTCTCGATGGGGTCCAACGCTGGTTATCAAAGTGTGGTTCGGGGACCCCATGGGGTCCTTGATGGGTCTCGATGGGGTCCAACACTGGTTAGCAAAGTGTGGTTCGGGGACCCCATGGGGTCCTTGATGGGTCTCGATGAGGTCCAACACTGGTTATCAAAGTGTGGTTCGGGGACCCCATGGGGTCCTTGATGGGTCTCGATGGGGTCCTTCACTGGTTATCAAAGTGTGGTTCGGGGACCCTTTGGGGTCCTTGATAGGTTTCGATGAGGTCCAACACTGGTTATCAAAGTGTGGTCCGGGGACCCCCTGGGGTCCTTGATAGGTTTCGATCAGGTCCAACACTGGTTATCAAAGTGTGGTTCGGGGACCCCTTGGGGTCCTTGATGGGTCTCGATGAGGTCCAACACTGGTTATCAAAGTGTGGTTCGGGGACCCCATGGGGTCCTTGATGGGTCTCGATGAGGTCCAACACTGGTTATCAAAGTGTGGTTCGGGGACCCCATGGGGTCCTTGATGGGTCTCGATGGGGTCCAACGCTGGTTATCAAAGTGTGGTTCGGGGACCCCATGGGGTCCTTGATGGGTCTCGATGGGGTCCAACGCTGGTTATCAAAGTGTGGTTCGGGGACCCCATGGGGTCCTTGATGGGGTCCAACGCTGGTTATCAAAGTGTGGTTCGGGGACTCCATGGGGTCCTTGATGGGTCTCGATGGGGTCCAACACTGGTTAGCAAAGTGTGGTTCGGGGACCCCATGGGGTCCTTGATGGGTCTCGATGAGGTCCAACACTGGTTATCAAAGTGTGGTTCGGGGACCCCATGGGGTCCTTGATGGGTCTCGATGGGGTCCTTCACTGGTTATCAAAGTGTGGTTCGGGGACCCCTTGGGGTCCTTGATAGGTTTCGATGAGGTCCAACACTGGTTATCAAAGTGTGGTCCGGGGACCCCCTGGGGTCCTTGATGGGTCTCGATGAGGTCCAACACTGGTTATCAAAGTGTGGTTCGGGGACCCCATGGGGTCCTTGATGGGTCTCGATGGGGTCCTTCACTGGTTATCAAAGTGTGGTTCGGGGACCCCTTGGGGTCCTTGATAGGTTTCGATGAGGTCCAACACTGGTTATCAAAGTGTGGTTCGGGGACCCCATGGGGTCCTTGATGGGTCTCGATGGGGTCCAACGCTGGTTATCAAAGTGTGGTTCGGGGACCCCATGGGGTCCTTGATGGGTCTCGATGGGGTCCAACGCTGGTTATCAAAGTGTGGTTCGGGGACCCCATGGGGTCCTTGATGGGGTCCAACGCTGGTTATCAAAGTGTGGTTCGGGGACTCCATGGGGTCCTTGATGGGTCTCGATGGGGTCCAACACTGGTTAGCAAAGTGTGGTTCGGGGACCCCATGGGGTCCTTGATGGGTCTCGATGAGGTCCAACACTGGTTATCAAAGTGTGGTTCGGGGACCCCATGGGGTCCTTGATGGGTCTCGATGGGGTCCTTCACTGGTTATCAAAGTGTGGTTCGGGGACCCCTTGGGGTCCTTGATAGGTTTCGATGAGGTCCAACACTGGTTATCAAAGTGTGGTCCGGGGACCCCCTGGGGTCCTTGATAGGTTTCGATGAGGTCCAACACTGGTTATCAAAGTGTGGTTCGGGGACCCCTTGGGGTCCTTGATAGGTTTCGATGAGGTCCAACACTGGTTATCAAAGTGTGGTTCGGGGACCCCATGGGGTCCTTGATGGGTCTCGATGGGGTCCTTCACTGGTTATCAAAGTGTGGTTCGGGGACCCCATGGGGTCCTTGATGGGTCTCGATGGGGTCCTTCAATGGTTATCAAAGTGTGGTTTGGGGACCCCCTGGGGTCCTTGATGGGTTTTGGACATCGTTTATTGCGAAATACCTCGCCATGGTAACGCATAATGGAAATATTTTGATAAGCACACCATTCCTGGCTGAGCCACACGTGTTTGCCTGCATGGCAGTCACACAGAAAAAGAATGGTGTACACGGCAGGCTAATAGAAAACAATCCCACCCGTGTGAAGAGAAGCTCTTATCACGGACAAGTCTATTACAGCCATTAAAGTCTAGAAATGTTCATGTAAAACTATTGGCCGTGCACACAGTGGCTATTCCCAAGTGCCTAGTACAGCTTAATGGAGCCTATTAAAGTCTAGTACAGCCTAGTACACCCTATTCTAGCCTATTCCAGCCTAGTACAGCCATCTAAATACCCCCCCCCCCCCCCCCCCCCATCCTAGTCTATTCTCCCACTAGGTTGGACTAGGCTAGACGTGGGTGTACATGGCTGTCCTAGACTCTACTGGGCTCTAATGTTGTTTTTGGCTCTAGTAGACTGTACTAGGCTGTACTAGGGTATATTAGGCTTTACAAAAGCCTAGAAATGTTCCATTTACAACTATTGTCCGTGCACACAAACTCATGTACAAACTATTG